>NC_142716.1:23592632-23902419 GCF_055471065.1 Atractosteus spatula | reverse complement strand
GTGTCTAGAATAGGGGACCGGTGTGCGAGAGGAACCAAGTGATGGCAGACTCCTATGCACTCAAAAATGTAATGGGGCACCTGTGACATTCTAATAGCAGTAGAACTGCTATACTTTGGGGCTGTACTTGGAATAAAAAATCTATTCTCTTTCACTTAGACAACAATCCATAGCATAAATTATGAATATAGGGTGATCATAATCTTTATATGTCATGAACTTTCTAAGATGTCTCACCTGGTCTAGAAAACTCAGAGAGTTGGCTCCAAAAAAAGAATGCACCACTGATTCCACTTACTCTCTATTCCAAAGATATATTCTAGTAACTCATCCTCTGTTCCCCTTTGTTACATTCTCTCAGAACACTGTTATTTAAAGCAGCAAATCCTGTACTCTCCACTTGTACTAGTCTGCCTAGAAATTTTACTAAAGCTTCCATCAGATCTTAAATTCCCTTTCCTTAATGCAAGTTACTATACATATCTGTGTTCAAATTCTTCTTTCACGAAAAACAAAAAATAAACCTCGTCAATCAAGGTATAAACTTCTGTTCCCCAGTTCTCCGACAAACTCCTATTGGGGAATGTTCTTAGTGCATTTACAAATCAGCTTGCTCCTCAAAGCATCTGCAATCTATATCTATTATCTATTATATCAAGTCACTTTGAAATGGCTAAATCTCCTCTTTTACAGTAAATGAGCCATTAAAACAGTCCAAATGGAGTCAAAAAGGCATTTTTCTCTTGCTGACTGTTTCATTACCAAACGTAGTGTGACTGCAGATTTTATTTCTAGGTTGATTTCTTTATTTCTTCACACATGCTGGATGTGTGAAAATAACAGCAAGGAAATAGTTAAATAGTTTTAGTTAAGTATACCATAACCTTTAAAGTCATATGTCATTACATCAGATACTGTTTAGATAACCAGCATTATATTTATTTATTTCATTGAGCGGTCATAATGTAATGTCATTCTGATCTCAGAGGGCAAGCAGTCTGTTTGTTGCCAGTTTTTGCTAATGTGTGATTTTCTGCTCAAGGAAACGTTTCAAAACAGCACATTGTGTTTATGAACATCTAATACAGATTGCACAAATTATATGAATAAATATGAAATTATCTTAACAAATAAAAAATAGATAGAATTACCATTAAAATGCTCAACCTTTCCTTAATTTACAGGAAAGAGTACAACTGAAGAAATGATTTAGAAGCATACACTGACACCTTCTGGTAGTTCTGAATTCACATCAGTAAAGTTTTAAGTTTCATTTAAAGCCATACTGTAGTTGTGACCCTGGATCAGATAAAGCAGTTAAAATGAATGGATAGATGAGTAAAAATGCATGGATGAATTCACAGTGTAAATATATAAAATATTTTCTTGCAGCAAGTATGCACTAACTTACCAGTATTTTCTTTCAGGCAGCATTTGTGTCATTTTTCCAACTTGCATTTTTAGAAATTTAAAAGTTATCAATGGAAATTATAGTTTAGAAGATAAATATCAGGACATTGGAATATAGAAAGTCTTCAACTTTAATTACTGCAATCTAGTAGAGACAGCTTAACTGATTTTCATCAGCCAAGCTTCACTTGGAACAATTAATGCTCAGCAAACTGCCTCCAAACCAGCAACATAGCAGCTACAAAATATACGTTTTCTGCTGCTTATATACAGTACTGTATATTTCATTTTAACCCGAATCCCTGAAATCACTGAAAGCTGTATTTCCTAACATGGTTAAGGGAATAAGACCCACATTTTGTAATATTCCACCTGTACTGGTTAATACTGATACCCAGGAATACATGTTTTTGGCATCTGTGTCTCACAATAGCCCCTCATTCTTTGTTTGGCAAGTTATAGGTTTGTACCCCATAGCTCATTTTAACCCTCAACATCACCATCACATTTTTCTCTGTAGTTTATATTGAATAGAAATGCTACAAATGGATGTTTGGCATTTAGCACTTGCTGAGTAACTTAAAGGTGGTTTTGTGGAAAGGTACTTTTAAAATGAAACCCATTACAATTAAAAGTATATTGTGCAAGGGATAAAATTTTAAAAATAAACACAGTAAAGGTAGCTTGTATATATTTACTATATAAAGTGATAAAACGTTTTCCCACAACTTCTTATTTAGTTAAAAGAGTAATCCTTCAAGATGGTAATTGTAAAGGATTGCCACGGCCTGCCTTACCTTTCCGGGGGCCCTAGGCAAGATCCTGGAAAGGGGCCCCTTCAGATCACAATCTGCGCAGACACTACTATCATGAGCTCCCACCCCAGGCTTATTTTGCTACATAGGACAATTATAAGGAAATGAATTATATAAATAGAAACCTTTTTATTAACCAGTTTTGAAAAACACATAAATAATTTACAAACAAGAACAAGAAGCACACATTTTACGAAGATAAAGTATTTTAACATTGAAAGTTATAACATGAACCGTAAATCTGTTATCTTCTTCATGTGCTTCCTTTTTCCAGCACCCATAGGTACGTCCTTTTGGAGGATGATGTGTGTTTACCAGTTGCAACTACATGATTTTTAATTTTAAACCATTACAATGGTCACTTGTAATGTTTCATTACATGTTAGATGGAATGAAAGATTGATAAAACCGATCTTCACAACATTTACTACTTTCCAAAATCAAATGAACAGCATTCAGTGTAGCAGCAGCTGCACTGATTTTGTCATCTTATGGTGCAGATGAGAATAAGTGAAATAAACTACTACACTTACTAATAATAATAATTTCTAACATATATCATAACATATACTGTAATATGTATCATATATAATATCATATAATATATATTATAACTAATAATATAATTTATAACTAACAAACTTTACAAGACTAGATTAGCACTGCAGCAACTGAGTCACTGTAGTAACTGAATGGCCCACTGGTGGTCTCAGGGCCCTAGACAGACTCCTAGGTCGCCTAAGCCAACTTCCAGCCCTGATGATTGCTTTTTGAAAGTCACTTTCTGCAACAGTGCTTATAACAAAACAATGAACATCTTTTCTCATATAATAAATGTATAAAATCACAACTTTATGTCACATGTACTTTAATCACAAAAATATTTGTGCAGAGATCAAGTGAAAACTTTGGTTTGAATGTATCAGCATTCATGGTAAAAGTAGAATTTAAAAGAATGGAAAAGAAAATACTCTATAGCTGACAGAAAGAAACTCCACATCTGCACTTCCAGAAAGAAAACAAGTATTGGCAAATTGTTCTGAAGTAGTGAGTAGTGAGGCCAATTGTTATTTTTTTTTTTCAAGGTCGTGAAAATGTGAAAATGTCCAGAAAGGATTGTCTGTAGTCTCACAACAATTACATTTAATATAAATAACAAAAATGTAGTATATTTCTGCCTGAATTATTGTTGCAGACAACATTATTAAACTCTGGTTGCATAACACGATTATTAAATAAATTCATATAATCTAAGTGTAGCAATGTGTTTAACCTGCGAAACTTAAAACATATATTTTTACATTTTTAACACAGGTAGAAATATAATAAAAATAGCTTTTGTGTAAATAATTAAGCGTTAGGGAAGAAAAAAGGTAAGTTCTAGGTCAACATAACATTTTTGACTGGGTCAGTTTTAAACTGTGTTTGTATGGAAGATTACTTGTTAACCATAGAACTTTGAATCTATTTGGAATACTGACAGAAATGTTACTCTTGAGTGGCTTGTTTAATGTACTATTCACTACCAAAAATAACTAATACTAATGTCGCAAAGGAACAAGTAATAGGTTTATTCCATGCTGGAAAAAAAAGGAAGAAAGAGAACACAACGTTTCGGCCATGGAGCCTTGAACTAATACTAATGTCACTGACCTGCTATCCCCTCCCTCTCTATCCAAGGTTATCAGATCTTATTAGTCACATCTTCATTGATATTTCTATATAAAGAAAACTATTCAGGAACTATTCAGTATTTTTTTTGCACTTCAGCATGAGGGGGCTTGTGTTGTTACTTTCTTTGGTCACAGTTGGTAAGTTACAGTATATCTTGTAAAGGGCTCACTTTATATATATGTTATGAATAAACGGTTATTTTTACAAATTTTTTAATTGTTGTTTCCTTTATATTTTAGGTTGTGACAAAAATACATATGGTAAGTTTTATTGCAATTATTCTTATCACAACAATTTGTGTCTAGCTATTATATTATGATCATAATTATGCTGCTTAGCAGATACTGAGAAAATATGAATGTTTTGTGGCAGTGTTTCAATTTTGTCTTGTGGGCTTGCACCAGAAAACTAACCTTCTTCAAGAACAATGTCCATTTCTAAAAAAACTTTCTAGTCTAGGATTCTCAATTATACTTTGCAATTCAATGACTGTGATAGTATATAAATAACAATTATTAAAGTTATGTCTCGACATTAAGTCATAGTTGAAATCCTTTGATTTATTGTTGATTCAGCTCTGTAGCTTACTTTTCAAAGTTTTAAATACCTTTTTAAAAAAGCTTGCATTGTGTTAATGTGAACACTCATGTTATGGTACACACAATAACAGATAAAGCAAATGATACTGTATTTAATATTGTTACAAATGGGGGTTAAGAAAATGGAGAATAAGCAGGAATTGTCCAAGCAGATTAGTAAATAATAAAATAAATAATCATAACCACCTAACTTGTAAGTGATTTCTTCAAGAATATACCCTGGTGCTTGGTATAGTTAGTTGCACATGAATTTCTAGTTCCCTGGCACGGCTTTGGTGAAAAGAGTAAAAATTCAGACACACTTCATTAAACAAATATTTATTAACAATGACAATACTAACACTACTATACAAATCATACAAACACACAAGTTACTATATTTACAAATTTACAAATAGGGCATTCCAGAGGCCTAACATCCTAATCACCCAGAAAACCCCAGACTGCTACTAAGTATTGAACTCTTAAACAATGCCTACAGAGGCTAAAATAAGAGATAAGCTGCCTTCTTAATAAGTGCAATACAATCTGCAGTTTGTCTACAAACACAGACACCACCAAATGAATGGGAACCTATTTTCGTATTCTATAAATACACCACTAAGCAGAAAAGGCTGCCTTTAACTGAGGTATTATTTACTCAGGAAATAAAAGTTCCCTTAAAACACAGGAAGCCAGCTCTACCTAGCAAAGTTCTAATACTTAGCTCTACTTGGGTTTTGTCTGGATGATCATGAAGTAAGGCTCTTGCCTGGAGCAAGCTTCAAGTTTCAACTCCTCCTCTCTTCTCCCTCTCATGGTCTGACTTTCTGTTCTTTTCCTCCTCTTTGCTCTCCTTCTATAGTATTAATCTGATTTTATATCCTGGACGATTGATTGACACTTAATCAATTACAATGACTTAATTAACTAAGGTAAGCCAAGGTAAACTTTTTTGATGTGCTTTGATCACAGACTCTGAACCTGCTATATCTCGGCAAACATCCCCTCTGTTTTGAAGATGGAAATGTTAACACTGCCAGGGGTTATACACATCATCTAAACTCTCCTAGTTACCTACAGCAGCATCAATAGGTTAGGAACATAAATATGTCCTCATTATCATATTATAGACAAATATGTTGTGCAATAAAGTCAAGTTATGGACTATAAACTCTTACATGTTTTTTACATTTCAAAGGACATTTAATTATAATATCCTTCCAGTGCATTTGTGTTATTTTTCTCGGCTTCTAAAGTACAAGATGGAAAAAACAACATTTGAACAAATTACTCCAAAATACTCTCTACACATTTAGTCACATTTGTTAGGATCTTATCAAACTACTAAAATTTATGTTTCCATCATATTTGTCGATGGTCAATTAAAACAGGAAAAAACTATTTTTATGCTAATACTGCTTTTTAGATGTAAGTCTGAAAATTGTATTAAAGAAGTGAAAAATGCATGTAAATATTCTAAATCTTTCTGCATATTTGTGAACTATTTCTAAGATCTTTGATATATAAACATTCTTGAATGAGACTCTGACCAGTCTCTTGAATGGTTTAGTGTCAAATTTAAAAAAAACAGTTCCAATTTGGATGAAGTACAGAAATTACTTACACATCTAACGAAAGATGTTTCTTTTACTATATTGTTTAAACCCAGATTTTTCACCACAGATTTCATAGCTTTTAGAATATGATCTATACTGCCATCTTGTGTTTTAGAATCATCAGTGAAGCAGGTCTTCTATGTTATAGAAAAGGCTACATACTTTACAAGATAATTTTCTTGATTATTCTCCCTACTGTATGTAGCCCAATAAGTAGGCTCTGTATTTGTACTATATAGTGTTTCTCTAATAACACAATAATATTTTTTCAACAGTTACAGTTACATCACATTTAGTGGTCTGTATTATCACTTTTCTTAATTTCTCTCCCATTTATGTTTATCTGCATGACATGACTTGCTATATTTTAACATGTGCCTCTAGGTCTAGAATCTGAAATTCATGTCACAGTCCAGAGGTCTCACTGATACCATTAAAATTGATAAAGTATGTAATTAAGAATTACAATTAAGAAACTAATTCAATTATTTTTTAGGGACAGGAACAGATCAGCACAGTCCTGCTGAAATCTTTTTATTTCTAACTATATTTTCCCATTGCTGAAGCATTGAGCCCAGTTTTTTTTCTCAATAAATATGAAAATAACAACTTGTTTTAGACATTTTTTATTTTACCAGACATAGGCAAAAAGTGAGAAACAAATTTGGAAAGATTGTTAGCCAACACAAATGTCTGTACATATCCAAAATCTGGGAAAGCAATGAATCAGACAGGAAACTTATCTTCTTTCTAGTAAGACATTATAGCACACTAATGTTGCTTTACTTCCTTTACTAATTACAGATGCAGCCACTCAGAATGGGCAAGGTATAATGTACTGTGTGCAAAGTTCATATAGCATTTCAATGCTATGTAACACCCAACACCTCTTATTTTTTCAAAAAATTACTTTTTGAAAAAAACCACCAAGTGGTGCAGTGAATGCTTAATCTGGCATGTCTAACATAATTTACAGTAAATATTACTTGAACAGTAAAAATTAAATGTGTATTAACCCATTTCCAAAGCTAGTCATACTGTACAATAACACTCAATAATTAGTTTTTTTATGTTACAGTATACAGAATTATTAGTATATGTATTTAAATAGTAATTAGTAAACAATTTTATTTTAGGTTTTGATTGTAAAATATATTGTATATAATGTCTTTTAAAACATTGTATTTAACAGCAAATATGTTAAAAAAGATGTCAGTAGTTCTAAATGACTCTAAGAATGTCTTGTGGTCACGTACTGTAAACTCATCAGTATTAGGCATTGGTGAATCAGTGGAAGAATTCTTGCCTGTCATGCAAAATGTCTGGGTTCGAATCCAGGCCAGTTCCAGTCCCATGGGTTTGTCCCATAATAACATTTAATTTATATACTATGTTGACATTTTTATAGATCACAAAACCAATATTAAATTAATTTTAACAATAAAAGTAGGGCTGTTACACAAAGCAAGATTACTCAGACAGATATATAAAAAATAGTTTACTGTTATATGGCATTGAGAGTGCAACATTTTTTCATGTTTATCCACATTAAAATAATCTATATTTGTCTTAATACTAATTTAAGGAAAAAGTAATTAGGAAAAATATATATTTATTTTAGATTTCCATTATAAAATTATTTGCATATACTGTGCTGTTACAGTATGTATAGTACAGTATATTTATATACTAATTATATCATACTGCAGTTGATTGCTATACAGTATGATATAATCTACAGTACTGTTCGGTCCAAAGACATAATGGGAACACTTCATTCTTTTCCTGACATTTATTTCATTATTTCATTTATTTCATTTCATTTCATTTCATTAATGACAGTTCTTTGGAATACTGTATCTTCTCTGGAGCTGTGATCCAATAATAATGTTGTTAAAACAGCCAGAGTGTGCTGAATGTCTTAAAGATGGAACAGGTGGCTTATCCCTTTCGATAGCAAGATTGTTCAGGACTGCCACAGCGACGGTGCTGATTCTTACTGGACTGGTACACAGCCCAAATGAAAACAAAATGCTGTTTTAAAATTCTGAAGGCTCATAAGGTCAGAAGAACAATGATAAACTGAAATCACTTGAAAATCTGTAACAGAAGTCTTTTAGAGCTACAAATATATATTTTTTACTTGTAGATTAAATCCTCTTCCTTTTACCAGCACCTTATATTAAAACTATTGCTGTTTAAAAATAAAATTACTGATGCTATTGGACATTATCTGGTACTTTTTGTAAGGATTTACTGTAAGAATATGCAGTACATTCCTTTGTCAGTCAAGAATATGCCTGCACCTATAAGAAAATGTACTGCACTTATTCCATACCTCTCATGTCTCTTCACAGTGCCAGACTATATATATATATTATGAACTATTCAATTTTAAATTGAAATTCAATAAATCACCAGCTGTGCAATTATAATTCAAAACTGAGGTAATTTAAGAAAAATATTTTAATGTGATAGCGAATACTACAAAAATTAAAATGCTTAATTTTTTCAGAAATGTCATGTTTGTTACACATTAGAGTGAAACTATTGGTATGGTTATGATTTTTATTCAGAATAATTATTCCTGTGTCCTAATTATGATTATATGAAATAAAGTGGTATTTTGTCAAATTATTATTATTAATTAGAATTATGAATTATTTTTTTTATTATGAAAATATAAACATAGTGGCCTTAGGAACTTTGTATTTTAAAAGTAATTAACATAAAAGACCAGATTAAAACAAAACATTTGAGTAGTCATTTTAATGTATTTGTTGTGTTCTGTAAATTGCCTTCCTTTAAGGTGAGCCAGTACCCAGGAAGTTGCCCTGTGGTTTTTATGGGAATTAGAGTTCCTAAACTAAAGAGGCATCAGTGACTATTGCAAATGTGTATTGAAAATGGAGGGTGTAAATTAAAGCTTACTTCCAGTTTCCCTCCCCCGTACGGTGAGGGAAAAAGTGCATCACCAAGGCATGAAACACTCCCTTCAGTGCTACATCAGTAAAGTTAAACTGAAATAGGTGCTACACATCACAAGTGCAACTTTGTTGTTCTCACGTATTTTTAACAACTATTTCTAACAAGTTTGATTAAGCAAAATTATGATAAAATCCATAATTATGTGAACTCACAAGAAGAAAAAATGGTCCTGGTTTTGTGTAAAAACTAAAATGTCTAAAACATTAAAATTATTTTTAGTTTTCTATTTAAAAATATACATAGTGAACATAAAATTTGTATTGAAAACTAAATGCTGTATATATGTAAAAAACTCTGTTTAAGGGCATCTTTAAACTTCCTTTCTCTTTCTGAGCCTCCAGGTGATTGTTGGTTTATTCAATCTATTCCCTTATTAGTAACATATATGACACACTGTGATTTACAAAATTAACAAAAATGTGAATATATGTTATTTTATTATTAAAATAAGTATTTATTATGAGACAATTTGTTAAAAAGATAACTTGGTTATCTTTGGTAACAGACTTGGTTTTTGATAGTGCAGGGATAGTGATATTGGGATAGTGCAGATTTATACCACTGAGCTATCACTCTTATTCACATTTCATTTTCCATTACAACAAATGCAGTTAAAGGAGCATCTCATCACTTTTCTAAATATAACCACAAGTTACAGAGTGAAAGATATCAATATAGGAAATGTTACAATACTTTTATGTACCTTATTTGTTGCTACCACTACCTCCTATACAGTATGTGTATATTATTTTTCAATATTTATAATTAATAAAATAATATCATTAATGACATTCAGAGACATTATTATACTTTAATTTATTTTTAGCTACTAAAATTTCCCTTTAGTTACATGATTCTTTATTAATTTTCCCTGTTAAGTGGATATAAAAAAGTATGTTTTGAACAATAGCAATGACAGAAAGTATTCATAGAAAAGGTGAAAACCTTATAGCATTTTTTAAAAGTATATAGACCTCATATAGTTAGAATCAGCACATCAAAACGTTTTCATAATAACCATAGTAAGTGACTGAGTTAAAGATTTTGGTGTAGAAAATGTTCATGAAGAAGGTGGAATATTGTTGGAATATTGTTGTGTACTTTATTTCTTTATTTTTAACTATCACTACCAGCTTTATTACATTCATAAATTAATGTAGTTTATAATGTCTAGAGATTTTATACTTCTGTTAGTTTTATTTTCAGCTACCAATAATTCCATAATAATATTCTATATTAAGTTGATTTTAAAAAGTACAGTAAGGAAACAGATTAAATGAAGCAATAATTTCACTAACATCTAACGCATCACAAGTGCCACCTATTGATCGTCTTTGGCCAGTAAACCACACAGTCTAAGTACACCACACTGTGCTGCAGAGCCTGTAAGTGTTCCGAGTGGCTGCATCTGTATGCCATTGCACTACCAAAAAAGTAAATAGGGATTAGTTAATGGCAAGGAAGGGAAATTTAATTTTCCCTAATAATGAACTGTACAATACTATATAGATTCATTCCAGCCACTGTCCAATGAGGGTGAGGGACATCATACTGCCCCCTTCCATGGGTTTGCTGTTAGCAATGCTACACATCAAAGGAATGTTTAGAGGGAAGAAGTACCTCACATAACAGGATGTGAAGGTCAATGATATAATGTGACTAATCTAGTAAACTCTTATCTATACAATTTTGTCTTAATAAATCAGGTACTCATATATGTTTATCCTCTTTTTTATTTCAGAACCTGGATTCAGCTCCACAAAAACATATGTGTACAATTATGAAGGCAGTCTCATGATAGGTCATCAAGAAAAGAACCTGTATGAATCTGGATTAAAAATCTCCAGCTCTGTTGAAATCAGTGGAGTGTCACAGCAAACATTTCTCCTAAAGGTATAAATTAATCAGAGGGTTTTGCAGACCCTGATTATCATTAATTCTGAACTACAGTGCCTCATTAGCAGTTAGGAACTACATCATTAACTTAGGAACAAGCAGCCATTAATTCCATACTAAAAAGTAGAAATAACAAAATAAATAAAAAACTATACATTTTTCCTTTGCAGCTCATACACTGAAAAATCTCCCACACTCAACCTTTTAATATTAACTTAGATAAACAAGTCTTGGACTGTTAGTAATCAGTTTACAGGCCTAGCCTTTTAAGTTGAAATTGCTAAACTTGTATTTTCATCCCCCTTTATAGAATATAAAAAAAGCCATGTTAAGGGATCAGAATAAATTATTGGGACATTTTTCAAAATAGCATACTAATAGCATGGGGTGGTACTGTACTTCTCCTACAGGATTTGTATGCCAGGTGTTACTACATAAATGCACAATTCATACTATAATAACACCCAAAAACAATGATAAAATATTAATTTTCTTAAAAGTGTATTTATTACTGTAGTTGTATAATATAATACTTAGTGATTAAAAAAACATGCTAGTCCATATTTAAGTTACTTTATTTTTCAAATTTTGGTTAAAAACTATATTACATTTAAGTCTTTTCAAATCCAGTATGTCATGCCTGCAATTCCACTGGTGTTTGCGATCGTTATCCCTCCGTCTCTAAGCACCCACCCACTCAGCCTGTTAATCCATCAGTTACCATAGTAACAAGATCGGAAGGGAAATAGATACTGCTGGAACATAATAATTATTTATTTACTTTGTCCACCAGTGGATATTTTAGCCTCGTGAAGATGGTACTCCTTCCTGTGCCATAGAGTTCCACTTAAGTCTTCGCATGTGGTACAGTCTCTCCTAGTTTGTTACTCCCTGAGTTTCGACTTCTTGCTTCATTCTTTAAATCTTAATTCTCAGATAGTCACTTAGTTGCCAATTGCTTCTCTCTGTTAGACCCTGTTTGCTTGACTACTTTGGACTGTCTTGTCATGTACTGAACTTGGCTTGCTACTCAGACAACTCTTGGAATTTCATTGTGTTTTACTCTCATGTACTTCACCAGCTCTACCCCTGCCTGTTTACTTTTCTCCCAGACTATGTTTATGTTCCAGTTTGTCTGCTTGCCAGCTGTTGGATTCAGCCCCCTGACTCTAGGCTGTTGCTTCTCTATTGGTGAATACAATTGCATTAGATGGTGCTTTTAAAGATAGATTTGTATTGGTTAATTATTACAATTTTAAATACATGAAGTTAAAAATGCAATATTTGATTTTTTTGTCATCATGTAATGCCTTCTTAGAAACTGGCACTACGAGGATATTTTTACATTTATAGATTTGTTTAAATCTTAACATTGAAAGAGAATGCTAAATTTTGTCCATTTGCAATCTCTTACTGACACAAAGTTCAGTAGATGACAGAGGTCTTTTGATGTCATTCTGAGGGGATTGAGTAAATATCCTGACTGGTGGGCCACATCCCTGTGTAGGCATCCTCTCACGAGGCACCAATAAATGTAGGGGTTTTGTGCATTTACTGGGACAATTATTAATTGTAGCAGTAAGTCACAAAATGATTCTTTGATGGCTATTAGAAGTCCGACCTTGTGGGATAACTCAGCCACACACACACACGGATACTAATACATGACAATACATTTATTAATACATAAAATGTGCATAAACATAACAGATCTTATCAGTGAGGGTTAGCAGAATACAAAAGGTATATATTCAATCACTAAGAGTTACAAACCAATGGTATTCAGTATACCATTCATTTAGACCGTTTTGTAAATGAACTTGGATTACAACTTCTACACTAGATACTCAAAAGCAAGTACATCACTCATAGGAATTAAATTGATATCAATTGGGGTTGAAGTAACAATTGAATTCTCGAGCTGTAATGCAGAATGTCGAATACTTATCCAATCTGTGTGGATTCAGATCTCCCGCAGACACAAAGGAACAGTGGCAGGCTGTTGCTGTGTCCAATCGGCGTTCTCTGGCCTAGTGCCAGGCAGTGCTGGTTTGGCATGAGAGAAGTAGAAGGAGGAAGAGATTTCTGCTGCGACGTGCAGCTGATGCTCTCTGAAGACCGGCTAGTTAGTTCTGGCTTTACTAGTAGTTTGTGCACACGGAAAGTGACTGTGGGTTCAAGCAGGTCACACTCTTTAGACGGGAAGAAGACCAGTTCGTTCCTGATGTAGCGCCAGTCCTGAATCCTGAGATTCAGCTGTCCACAGTCCCGACCGTAGTTCACTTGTTGATCAGGTGAGCATTCGCAGTGGGTTCACAAGGCTTGCTGCTGGGCTAACCTCTGGTGGATCCTTTGGTTACGTGCGGCAACCTCCATACTCGACTCTTAGAACAGAGCCCTGGCACGCTGGCACACACTGGCCGTTACGTGATTGTCTGAACTGAGTCTGAGAATGGCCTGGAGGGGCCCTGAGGAGCCCTGTGCTGCCTGTTTTACCTGGAGGAACTACAGTCGTTCATTGGTTGAAAGTTCCGTGGGCATTCGAGACCCACGTGGGGTTAACTTGCCCTGCCAGATCCTGATTGGCTGAGGATGAGTAACAATGCACTCTGACTTTAGGGTTGTAAACAACTTGGGATAAGACTCTCCCTTGGAATCTCCCAGACAGTAAGGTGCCAGAGATGACCATTTATTAGGGTTGCTGGAGAATCTCAGCACTGGGAGTTGTTCCTTATCAGGAAACTCAATCAGCTAGAAAAACATCTTAAATGTGAACCAAATGGAATGGCCTCTCTGTATCCAGCACCACTTGAGATGAAGGAGAGATGGACTGGCAAGGAACCAGCAAACTTAATTCCTGTATTTTTACTTGCCGCTACACCTGTGACATTCCTGCAAAAGGAATATTATTTCCACTTATATTATCATAGTAGTCAGTATCTTTTGCATCTCAGCTGACTTATCCCCTACCACACAGTGTCACCATACTGGGGAATTATTACTTTTTTAATATGGCCCAGCAGGAAGAATACTTAACAACACCACTTGCATGCTGGTTAATGGTCTCCAGGGTAAAGGTATACATACTGTCCTACATAGTGCTGACCAGGTCCAGCCCTGTCTAACTCCTGAGATCTCAAAAGAAGTTATGAGGTGATAATGGTGCTGCTTACAACAACATTTTGTGGTCAGAAATAATATTAACACACTGATTCAGATATATTTTAATCTTCAAACATTTATTTCAAGATTAATTAATTTCTCCTAGGTTGTCAACCCACTGATTGAAGAGTTCCATGGTATCCCAGAAAAAGACAGATTAACATCATCACCAAAGCTGACGCAGAGAATAGCAGCACAGCTTAAACAGCCTATCAAGTTTGAGTACATTAAGGGCCGTATTGGGACCATATTTGCACCAGCCGAAGTCTCTAATACTGTTCTCAACATCCTGAAAGGTATTTTGAATTTTCTACAAATGACAATCAAGAACACAAAAAATGTTTACAATCTTCAAGAGGTGAGTATTATTCCTGCTTACTTATTATTTGTTTCCAAAACTGACAAGTGTATTTAGCTTTAGCAAAGACTACAGAACTAAAGGCAAGGAATAAACATGACAGATATATCATGAATACAAATAGCTTCATATCTTGATGCCAGAAAACCTACTTTTCCTAAGTTTAAATTATTAAACAAAATACAATATGTAAACAAACTGTGCCACAGACAAAGGGGAAAGATAGCAGGTTTTATAATCTGTGATCAGGAGGGTATTAAAATTACTGTAGCTGGGTTAGTAATTAGTTTTTACACTCATTTTACATTTAAGATTTTCAGTTACAAACTGTACCCTGAAGTACTGATGAATAACCACATCAACATGTTATTTTACGTTGGAGGTACAATTTGCACCTTGGATTTCAAGTCATAAATATCCAACCATCTTTTTTTGAACTGCTTCTTTGGATACAGGGTTGCAGGGGAGCTGAAACCTATCCTGACAAGAAACATGTGGAAGGCAGGATACACCCTGGACCAGTCCATCACAGACCACACCCAGACACAAACACACACTCACACCAAGGACAGTTTTCCCAGAAGCCAATTAACCTACCAGTACAGTATGTCTTTTGGACCAGAGCACCCAGAGTAAACAAATGCAAACACAGGAGAAACATACAAACTCCATACAGATGTCACCCCAGGCCCCAACACTGTAAGGCAGCAATGTTTACCACCATGTCAACACACCGCCCAAGTTACAAATATCTAAATTAATATTGTCATTCATTTCAGCCTGGCATTCATGGCATCTGCTACACCAGCTATGTTCTTGAGGAAGACAAAAAAGCCAGTGAGATCTATGTTACTCGATCTATAGACCTGCAAAATTGCCAGGAAAAGGCAATGAAAATTTTTGGCATGGCTTATGCACCAGCATGTGAGAACTGCAAAAAGGTAGGTTTAAATTTTAATTGTTGTAAATATTAAAAAGGTGTACTCTATAATCTTTAAAGAAGATGAATTCTGTTCTGCATGACAAATTATAATTAATTTCTTTCATATTGTTAAAGCTATTAGTGACTATGGAAGTGTCTCTAAGATGCTGGAGGTCCAGAATCAGTGATCAATTGTAAAGTTTACCTTGGTTTACCTTAGCTAATTAAGTTCAGGATAAATTATTTTGTCTATCAACAGTCCAGGAAGACAGTATATAACTTTATATATATATAACAGTATATAACTAACAGGCAGGTACAGGAGGGGACAAAAAGGGTGGAAAGGAAGATATTGAAGATGAGAGCTCTTTGTTCCAGATCCCCTGGAAAGACTAGATTGGAGCTAAGTATCTGAACCATATTAAGAGAGCTAGCAAGTCTGTGGTTTCTAGTGTACTCTGATTTCCTGGCTTAAGAATCCCTCATGAAATAAACTATTGTTACGACCCCAAGTGTCTAGGGGTAAAGGGGTGTAACATTTAGGATAATTCTTTTGGAAGCAGGGGGGTTTTGGTGAGGGACTAGGAAGTGTGATAAGAAAGGTAAGGAACTAGAGTGGTGCCAAAGGAAAGAAAATAACAAACAAAATGGAGCTGGCTAGGACAGTGAGGGAAAGCTAATCTGACTACAAAAGAAAACCCGAAACACACGGTCTTCGGCGTCTTCAACACCCTAGCTAACCTGCACTGACTACCCAAAACCATACAAGACAAATGGCACTCACCCGTACTAAACTAGTGTACTAATACAAAATCAACTAAGTGTGTAAGTGTACCCAACAACCTAAACTAACCTTATATACAAAAGTTCACACAAAAACACAAGTGAACCAGGAAGACAAATAAGGGAAAACAAGAATAATAAACAGGAGCAGGGTACAAAAGAACACAAAAGTTGAACATGTAACACTGGGGCAAGGTAATGACAAAACAAGGATGAACACATAAACAAACGAAAGTACAAAGAAACTAACAAAAAACCAACAAAACAACAAAGCCGAAGCTATACGAAAATACACACACACAAAGCAAAACAAACCAACAAACGAAGCCGAAGCAATAACCAGAAGCGAAGCGAAGCGAAGCGATAACCAAACGGGACCGAAGTCAAACGAAAGGCCTTTTCTTTCTGAAAGCCTCCATGTTAAATAGTGAATAAAATAAGTTCTGATTGGCTGAAGGCTGATTGATGATGACATCATATTGAAACAGTGGAGTGATGGTGGGCCAATGGGGAAGGGAGAACAATCAAGGGTCAGCAGTGTGGAACATAGAAAAAACACACACAGAACACACACTGGGACGTAACACTATCCTTGTTAGTGGGTGCATTTTTATAATAGGGTGATAGGTTCCCATTCATTTGGTGGGTTGTATTCTGGTTAGTTTAGAAAGCAGCTTATCTCTTATTTTTGGCCTTTGTAGGCAATATATAGCTTGAATACAGGGCAACAGTCTGGGGTGTTTCTGCGTGTTTAGGACATTAGGCCTCTGGGATGCCTTATTTGTACATATGTACATGGCGTGACTTGTGTGGTGTGTTTATGTTGTGTGTATTGTCATTATTAATAAATATTTATTAAACTAACTGTGCCTAAATTATTAATAATTTTCACCAATGTTGTGTCAGAGAAAAAAATAATTCATGTGCATCTAACTATACCAGCCTCTTGAGTATATTCTAGAAAAATAATTTACAATTTGGGGTTATGATTATTTTACTTGATTCATCTGCTCGGTCAGTTCTTGATATTCACCACTTTCGTCACCTCCTATTTGTAATTATATCCATATCCAGTTAATTGGTTCATATGTGGAATACTGTATATGAAATGTAATTTTAAATACCTTCACTTAATTTTCAGAACTTCCAAATTACTTCGTATGTTTTAATAATTTCCAAACACAATTCTGGAGGGCATATTTAAACAATTTAGAATGCGAGCATACACCTGTCAGTTTGGTGGTTGCTGTTAGTTACTCTTTCTAAAAGTAACAAATTGCATCATAGAATGTGACCTTGATCTGAAAATCCATTATAAAAAGATTATTATTAATTTTAAAAATATATTATTAATTATTATTGATGGATTATTGGATATCCATTAGAGAAAGAAAAAATTAAATCAATCATATTGTTTCTATACAGTATATTGATATTCTGTTGTTGTTACTTACAATATTTTCATTATTACAGAATTATTGTTAAATTGATTGAGACTCAGAGGTCATAAGACCATTTCCTTTGACAGGGGTCTCCAATCCTAGTCCTGGAGAGCCAGTTGGTCAGGTGACTTATGACAGCAGGTCATTCCCCAAAGCATCTGGGGAATGTGGTTAAGAGAAAAATGCATTGGATTATCAATTAATTGTTTGTGGCTTTGTTTTGATTGATTCATTCATTTTGAGCATTCATTACTGAACAGTTGTGTGATTTTGATGAAATTATTTACACTTTTGAACGTCAAACTTGGAAAATCAAGAAAAAAAGCTGAAAAGAAAAGTTCCACTTAACAAAAGAACAACAACTTCATGGCTTCGATAGGTTGAAGGATGAACTACAGCATGTTGCCTCAGGTGGACTCACCTGTTCATGGACTACTAAAATACCAAGAAAAAGATTGTGAAGACCCTGGCCTGTTCTGTGTTTTCTTGTTCTTGCATATTTTAGACCTAAAATATAATTATATCTAGATCTTCATGAAAGTCTTAATAAAATATAAAGATAATGTGATACATATATCAGTGTAACATATACAGTACCATTTATTGTATACCTTAAAACATATATTAAAAAATGCAGTGTCTGCTTTTTGTCACATAAACATTACTCATTGTGGCAAGTTCAATGTTTGGCTTGTTTGTCCACAGAACATTTCTGTTATCATATGAATCATCCAGGGCCTCTTTGACAGCTTTAAAATGGATAGCAATGTTCTTTTTAAGTTTTTCCTGGGCAATTTTCATGGGCTATCCTCCCATGAAAACCATTGATTTTATTTTGTTTTTCCTGATGGTTGAGGGAGGAACATTAACATTAGTCACAGTGAGAAAGGCCTTCAGATCCTTAGATGTTACTCTTGGGTTCTTTATGACTTCCTTAATGATTATCTGGGTAGAGTCACTGTGGTCTTGAATATTTTCCATTTGTAGATTATCTGTCTCACAGTGGATGGATGTATCCCCAGATGTTTAAATATTGATGTGTAATATTCTTTATCTGAGGTACTCTCAAATCTCTTCAGTGTGCAGGATCATGTAATTCCACTAACCTGGACTTCTGACCAATAAATTGGACAGAGTTGTCCAAATTCAGTCCTTTTTTACTTGCTACCCAATTATTTCACCACCTGATGCTATTTACGTCCTTAATTATTTTATGTAAACAATGTGTTTACTTACTGTTTCACCTTCTTTTCAATTATTCATTTTTTTATTTCATATACCATTGCATACTTAAAATAATTGAAGTGGTAAGTATAATCCCTTCTAATTATTTAAGAATAGACCAGTTTAAACTAAACAAGGATAAGAAACAGTTATTCCTATAAATATTTCATGGGTTTAAAAATGTGGCACTTGTTTTTAGACTTGTTAAACAACATTGATAAATAAGTATTAATCAGGGTAATGAATTATGATACATCTATTCAATAAAATGTCTATGCACCTGCTACACAAGTTATTGATCTTATTTCCCTGATAATAATTTTACTGTATACTGTATAAAAATAATAAATATATAAATATAAATGTTGCATACTCCAAACGTCTTCATAAGAACATTTGTATCTGTACACAATATTTGAAAAACTGCATGACGATTAATTTTTCAAATATTGAGAACAGACAAGTTATTTTATGTTATTTTTAGGTGTATGGCTGTACCATGTGTATTATTTATTTTCCATTGCTCTCAGTTTCTGCCTTGACAGTTTTACAATTATTTACTTTATCTTGTTTTCTTCTTAAAGAAGACTTTTTATACTTTAGAAATACATCTCAAGATCATTTAGATGAAACTGGGTAACTTTGTTTTTCCCCTTCCTAATTTTAGACAGGAAAAAATGCTGAGGGAATTGTCACCTACTCCTATATCATTAAACCTACAGAAGATGGCTCTCTAATAACGAAAGCATATGCTCGGGAATTGCAACAGTTTGCACCTGTTAATACTAAGGGTGGAACTTCTATGATAAAAATCAGGTAAAGTATGTATACATGTTTATATAAAAGGAAAACAGGGTCTTTATAATTAGAAGGTCAAGAAACTAAACAGTTAAATATTCATTGGAGGTTAATTCCATTATGAAAGTGAAAGAGAAAGCCAAACACGCCTGGAAAAAGCTCCATAACTTAGATGTATCTATCTTTCTTTCTCAAATGTTAGTGTGAAATTGACCTCTTCTTGTTCTTTGCAGCTCTCCACTCTATTCATTTAAGGATTTATTCGCTAAATCCAAAAAGGTTTTTTCACAGAACATTGCAATACATGTACAACATCTGTACTATACAACATCTCTGTCAGGCCTATTAAATGTCTTAATTGTCACTGTAAAAACAAATTATATGTAAATTATAGAGAAACCTATATTTCTAGTAAATTTTTCTAGTTTATGTCTGGGATGGGCAATACCAGTCCTTGTGTAAGTATGTTTTGATGTCAGGCGGCATGCCGCAACAAGTGCCACAGTCCAGAGTCATGTTTGGCTTTTTTGGCATGGGGTAATGGCAGCAGTTTTGAGTACCATTGGTACAATACCAGTGCTCAAGGATTAATTTATTATATTAAGGACAATGGGACAGAGAGTAGTGAAACAGGTTTGAGATAAAGTGTTGGGAATGGGATCTAATACGCAGGTGGTGGATTTCTGGCAAAACCAGTTTATTGATGGATGCATAGTCAAGAAGAGAGAAGTTGGAGAGAAGGGAACCAGTAAAGTTGGGCAAGCAGGGAGGAGGTGTGGAAGTGACAAGCGAGAGAATGTGATGCTGGATGTTGTTGAACTTGGAGCTAAAGAAATCTAAAAACATGTTGCAAAGTTGCAATGAGGCAGGTAATGTGGTGGGGCAGTTTGGCTTTAGTAGTCTGTTGATAGTAGCTCTACACTAGTATCTCTAAACTATGCAGGAACCATGTTATTGCTTAAAATTTTACATACCATAATATATAAAATTAATAAATATGTAAGTATTTACATATTATTACAAATCATATGCATACAATGCACATCTATATGTATTATAATAAATAATATGTATTCTATATTGACATATTACTTATATATAATTTAAGAAAAAAAAGTATTATGCCAAGGGGCAATTTGGGGAGAAGTTGATCTTTTACTGGGAATAGAACCCATTCCTCCCATGTAGCAAGCAAGAATTCAGCCACTGAATCTCTAATGCAGTGCACTGATTGGACTGATTGGACGAGCTAAATTAAATCCATTACATTGCAAAGACACATTATATAGTATATACCAACAATTAAAATGACTGATGTTCTTATTGCTTGAAGATGAAGTGAAACCAACTTAACCCTGAAATGTTATAAAATAAAACAATATGGATAAAAAACGTTGAACGAAAGCTTACCAAGGAAATGACCAAGGAACACACTAAAAACAGCATATTATACAGTATATCTAAAATATTTATAAATTACGAGTACTTATATAACTCATGTTTGTTCAAATATATGTTGTTTATTGTTTATAATTTGAACCTTGCAAATGGCCATGGGAAATAAAATTAAAATAAACGTCTTTTTTTTTCCAAAATGACTACAGAAAGTGAAATACTTAAAGAATTTGAGGCATAACATTTTTATCTAGAGGACAGAATAAAGATAAAGAGTGGACTAAAAATGTTCTAAATATACTGTTTAATACAATATATTTATAAATGATGAGAAACATTAAAATGTATATTGGTTCAAATACTCATTTGGGCTAATTGTGGCTAATTTCTTTCACTAACAATTTATAGTATATTTATTGTCAATTCTCCATCAACAAACTGTACTATAATAACTATATATATCTATATATAGTAACTATAATAGTGCATTATCCATTGTTTGCTAAGACAGCTGCAAAATATTGACTTGTGGAAAGAAAACTGTAAAGCACACAGCCATATTAATCTTTTCCCATTTTTTTAGCAAAAAACTCACTTTAGCTGCAGTAAGAGCAACTCCAATCAACCCACCCTCAGTTACTTTGCAGAGCAGAGGGACTCTGAAGTACAAATTTGGCAGTGAAATAAACCAAATTCCTGTGATACTAATGAGAACCAAAAACACAGAAATACAGGTACGGTAATTTGTAAAATATCAGAAGGCTTTTTATTACATCTGCCTCTTTGTAAGTGTACTTAGAGAACTATCTATTTGAAACATAAAATATGCTATATACTAATAAACCATAAATTATAAAAAAATATTACTTTTCATGACATAGAAAAAAACAAGTTGAATTAAGCAACTATATTGCAATATAACATTTAAACTTACAATTTAATGTGTATTTTTTTAATTTAGCTACTCCTTGTACATAATGTACCAGTTGATGTTTTATTTTTAAATATTTTTATACTTTAAGTGAGATATATATATATAAATACTATGCTTTGTTTAAGAATATACGAAAGATAAATTAACTTCAAAATTAACCGTTCATTGGAAAGGAATACACATTTGAAATACACAAAAAACACTTGACAAACTTTTTATATTTGAACTTTTTATAAATGAGAATAATATACATTACCCTTTAGTTAAAAGGCTGAAAACAGCTGACAGCACTAATATGTATTGTACAAGAAAAATGAAAATATGTAACAGACGGACATTTGTTAGGTCGGGCAATTAACTATTTTATTTTAATTAACTATTTGTTTTTTTTAACAAGAAATTTTAAACAAATTAGAAGTGCTTTCTGTGCCTGAATTATCGTGGCTAATGGCGATAGATAAAATATAATGGTTATACATGAGTAATTTGGAGGAAGAATTTCACGGGAAGCCAATGACTTGCATTATGCAGACCACAAACTAAGAGAAGACTATTTAGTCTCATGCTAATATTCCTGCATATTGGCAACCAAATTGCTGATGGTTTCAATTTCACCTCATGTTTCATAATATGAGAGGAAACAGTAAATAAATAAAGTAATATTTTGGCAGGAGTATGACTCAGAAAGTGTAAGAAATGCCTGAAACAAGTATTAAACTATAAGATATTGTTAACATAAAAATATATGAGAGTGTTATATAATGGAGAAAGAATGTTTGAAGTTTCAGTATTCTAGGCAAAGGGTGTTATGTGGCACTAAAAGTACAATGCAGTGTAGCTTATGTAGTAGGTATTAACATAACGATTTATAAATGGTAAGGCTGTTTTATCAAAGCATGAAAAGTTCATTACACTGTATGTTTTTAAAGGAACAATATCACTTCATTCATCAAATCTATACAATAATGTCAGGAAAGGGATTGGCTTGTAAAGAATCTGTTTTCATCATGTTTATAACCAAACACAGAGCACTAGTGATTGAAGACGTATGAATATGTGCTAGGTCAATGTATACTTAATAGGGAAAGATATTTGAAAATAGATTATATAAGCAGTCTGAATAGAGCATGAGTAGCTATGTTTTAAAGAAAAGCTGGATATTTTAAAGAATATATATATATAGTAAAATGCCAACACACTCTTAGTTGCATTTACTGTTATAAAATTTTATGATTCTTTTACATTTTAGATTGTTGAGATACTTCAACGCTTGGTACAGAATAATCAGCCACAGGTTGATACCCATTCCCCCACAGATTTTCTTCAGCTTGTTCAACTACTCCGTTTCACAACATTAGAAAATTTGGAAGCTCTTTGGAAGCAACTATCTCGGAGGAATGACTACAGGTAAGTTAAAAGTACTGTTTTAGTTTAAATGGCATTATAGTGACAACTGCTATATGCCACATACATATACAAATGTATATAACCATTACTTTAGAAAAGAAGACAGGCACAGCAGACAGGAATATACTGTATATACGTAAAGTACATGCCTCTCTGGTTTTGTAGAGTTTGGGAATATCGCTGATCTTAAGAACAGAATAAATAAAACTAAAAAGCTGTTTTATTGAGAAATAGAAGACACTTTTACATCCCAGTGTGTGGTCCATGTGTGTTTTTGTTGCTGTTCCACACATCCTGACTTTGATTGTTCTTCTACCCTCATTGGTCCATCATTACACCATTGTTTCCGTATTACATCATCTTCAATGAACTCTCACCCAATCAGAATTCAGCTTATTCAGTATACAACTTGGAGGTTTACAAAACAAGGGGGCCTTTTGCTTGACTTCGGTTCTGCTTGGCTTAACTTTTTGCTTTCATTTTGCTTCGGCTTCGCTTCGCTTCTCCATTTTTGTTTGTTTCACTGTTTTTTGTTTGTTTCGGCTTTGTTGGTTTATGTTCATCTCCTTGTACTTTCATTTGTTTGTTTATCCTGTATTTCGCCATTACCTTGTCCAAACTTGTTATATGTTATATGTTAAACCTCTGTGCTCTTTTGTACCCTATTCCTTGTGTCTACTCTCGTTTTCCCTTATTTATATTTGTAGTTCTTGTGTGAACTTTTGTGAATAGGGTTAGTTTGCTTAATTAGGATGCAATAACACACAAGGAAAGGGAACTAAAGTGGTGCCAAAGAAAATAAACTAAACTAAATGGACCTGGCTAATAAAGTGAGGGAAAGCTGACCTACCAAAACAAAACCCAAAACACTCTTCTAACTTCTTCTAACTCTTCTAACGCCCTAGCTTACCTTCACTAACTACCCAAAAACCATACAAGACAAAAGGCACTCACCTGTCCTAAACTAGTGTTACTTATACAAAGATCAACAACCTGTGCAGAATGTACCCGACAAACTAAACTAACCCTATACACAAAATTTCACACGAATACACAAGTGAACTACGAATACAAATAAGGGAAAACGAGAGTAGTCACACTATATACATAAACATACTGTATAAACGTAAAGTACATGCCTCTCTGGTTTTGTAGAGTTTGGGAATATAGCTGATCTTTGGACAGAATAATTAAAACAAAAAAGCTATTTTATTGAGAAATTGAAGAACGTCTACATTGACAAAACAGATAAAAAATGAAGCTAGGCAAATATAATAAAAGCCCCAAGCTTTGAAAGATTTGAATAATAAATTGAAACAGCTTAGATTTTTTTAGATTCATTTTGTTTTTTCACTCATTTGCTCAGTTTTTCCATGCATGTGTTTTTTGATTTTTTTTGGATTTGGAAAGAAAAGGTATTTGCACAGACCAGTGGCAGTTGTGGCTGATGAATGGACAATTTCTGTGTTTCCAAATTCAAATTATTTCCTTTTTTATATATTTGCATGGATGTGTTGAAACATTAAAACTTTCACTTCTCTTTGATATCAAACATCAGTTCAATAATGGTGCAATTTTCGAGCAGGAAACAGGAAAGACCAGGAAAGGTGAGGTTTAAATTTAATGAATTATTGTAGATGAAAAAACACAAAATATTTTTTATGTATTGTGTTTATGTATACATGCATATGAAATATCTAAGCAGCAAATTGGTCAGAAAGTACTTCTGCTGTCCATTTAATGCCAAGGAAAAAATTTTGAACTACAGTAAGTTATAATACACAATACTTACCTTATCTCACATTACTCTACCCGTTTAATCTGTAAGACATATTTTATTTTGTGCTGGATACTTATGTATTATAACTGAACAAAGATGAAAACTTTATACTATGCAAATGAACTCTTTATTGCCTCATTGCAAAATAATACTTGGAATAAACTATTCTTTTCATGACTGTGGTGCTTTTTCATTGACAGGAGATGGATACTAGATTCAGTTGTTACGATTCCAGGCACCAATGTTATCAAATTCCTCAAAAATAGAATTGAGAATGAAGATATTACAGAAAGGGAAGCTGTTCAGGCAATTTTATGTGCATTCCATTTAATGACATCTGATTCTGAAGCAATTGAGCTGTCTAAGGTAAACTATATTTTTATAGATGTATAATGTTTTCTTAATTTATTTTATTTATATGAATAAGAAAAAGAAAAGAGGTGAGCCTAAAACACAGCCATATGCCATAAAAAAATATTCTCAGCCTAATGAGAACTTTGTTCTACTTTTATTTTCCTGTTTTTCATATTGTCAATTCATGTATTTGCATACTGTACCTCACTTTGTATTCTTAAAAATCTTTCAAATACCAATAATCCCTACTTATTTACAGTACCATTTGTACGAGAGCTTACTTCATAACAAGACCCTTCGAGAAAGTAGCTTACTTGATAGAGTGTGTGGCAACCTGGCACCTATTCAAGAAGCAGAGGTTCAGAGCACATGCCTGCTTTCATCCTGAATAGGATGCCAGACTATTACAGGGATATGGAGAAAGAGAACATTTAAAATAGCTAATCATTCATAAACTGTGCTTTGAGAGGTAGGAAGATGCTTTGACAAGTGTGAAGAATCCAGAGCATCTGAAGAAAATCTACATGAACAAAAAGAGAACATGAAGACTCCACACAGAACATATCCTAGACAGGAACAAAACCCAGGCCCCAAGAACTAGCACTAACCACGATGTCATTGCACCACCCTCCACATAGTCAGATACAATAATTTTACTATATACTGTAAGAATAAATGTTTCATATCCAAAACTTTACACATAAAGTAAAAATGATTGTTCTGTAACAGTTCAGTTTAATCCCTTTTAGCTAATTTTCCAGTTACTTTTATGTAAAATCCCAGCTTGCAAATTACTTGTTTTTTTACATTAGCTTTCCCACAAGAATCATGTCCACCTGTTAGACTCTTTTGGTATTTTATACACTTTCAGCTACATTGTGCCTTACAGAAATGTCTACTAGGGAGGAGGAGTACGTAGATTTGTTTTAGTCCATGAAAGTGTGACAGATCTTGACAATTTGGAAATCCAGGATAATAACGCAGTCTATTGACATCTGGGGCTAATTTGTACATTAGTGTTTAAGTACCATTACTAACAAGTAAAAAGTTACTTAGGGTTCTACTGTACATCTTATTTCAAACTCCCTTTCAGCTTTTCAATGTCTTTATTCACTTATGTTTTCAGCTCTTGCATTTTAAGGTTTGTCCCTTTTAAATGTTATGTAGAGTGCTTTATTTTTGTAGACATTTTCAAGTGGTTTATAGACTACATTCTGCATACTTTTGATTCATTTTAAACATTAACTTCAGCTCAAAATTTCCAGTATCAGAATTAACACATAACTCCACTCAGTAATTAACATACTTTTTGCAACTGCAAGGCAAAGTGACAATTAACACTAGCAAGTAGTTATTTTTGTAAATAAATTGTGATCTTATAACAAATAGAAAAACATTACTGACCTGTAAAATGTCCATGTCATAGCTATATAAACAGAATGTGTTAAAAATACTCATACTTCAGTATAGGCCACAATATTATAATACTTGTGATTAATTGATTTCTGATACAAAATGAATGATATATAATGAAAACTGCTATTTATTAAGTAGTTAAAATGCATATACATGCATAATATTTATGATACCATTTATTAATTAATCATTGACTCCCAGTTATCTCTATTAAACCTTTTCTCAGGAATTCCTGAAATTCCCATTCATCCAGAAATCTACAATACTGCTGAGAACCATGACTCTAGTTTATGGTTCAATGGTTTATAGATACTGTGTTGACCGTGAGGAGTGTCCTCAAGAAGCTCTACAGGTATTACCTTACATTTTTATATGTACTTACCAAATTAATCACTTCCTAATTTTTTATGACTTCATGGAGTTTATAAATAAAGTACAAAAGGGATAACAACAACCATGTTCAGACTCATCCTGTCAGTAATTCACAATCACTCATGACGTCATTTCCTCTCCTAAGACACAATAAATACTGAATGTGATTCCATTCTCTCTCCCTCACATGTCTTTTTGGGTGGACTGTACTGACTCCAGCGTTTCACTACATTTTTTCTCTAC
This sequence comes from Atractosteus spatula, assembly GCF_055471065.1. Classification (NCBI taxonomy): domain Eukaryota; kingdom Metazoa; phylum Chordata; class Actinopteri; order Semionotiformes; family Lepisosteidae; genus Atractosteus; species Atractosteus spatula. The sequence continues at coordinate 23,874,849 of NC_142716.1, read as the reverse complement.
TTTTCAATGGTTATTCCAGTTTGCTACTCCGGTGAATATTTTTTTTCATCTAGTTGAGTAAACACTCCATAATCCATTAAGTACATTTAATTATTGGGTGTGGTTATTTCTAGTTAATTTTCATGTATTTAGGTAAATCATTTGGCAGTTCATGATAAATGCTCACCTCAGGAAACTAGGTTGAAGATAACAATGTGTGAATCTGGAACATCTGGAACACCAGTTATTTCACTATCTAAAATGTAGTTTTGCACTCTTCTGACTTTCTGAAAAATAATTAAGTGACAGATGATAAAATCAAAGACAAATGAATGTTAGCATTCTTGGGAATCTATCCTGTTCTGATCTCCACAGCCGCTACGTGATCTTGCTGCAGAGGCCTCTAGCAAAGCTGACGAAGTGCAGATCATTCTGGCCCTGAAGGCTATTGGGAACGCAGGACAGCCTGAGTACATCAAGTCTATCATGAAATTCCTGCCAGGATTTGCATCTAGTGTTTCAGAGATTCCTCTTAGAGTGCAAAATGCAGCTGTTCTGGCTCTCAGGAACATTGCCATCAAAGATCCCAGGAGTGTGAGAGAATTCTTCTGGATTTCACTAACCCAACTTTCTTATGTTGAAATATATTTACTCATTCACTATTGTAACATCACTTTATTTAATGAAGCGATGCCAGTTACAGCACTAATCAAACTTACAGTTTTAATAATAATTATAGAGTATTTAATTTTTTTTCAGAATCTAACCATAATGTTTTTTTAGTCTGTCCTGTTCTACTGTTTTAATAATATAGAAAGTTTCCTACACTACTCACCACTCAGTTTATACAGGCATTTATGAAATGACCAAACTAATTTCTTAAACATAATTATTAAACATGTGTGGCATATTTATTTGAATTTTACTAGGCAAGCAAAATTAATTAATACTTACTGCAATGTCCTCTACTACTTGAATATGTAACAAACCTTCAAAGTATTGAACTGTCTCTAACCTGACCAGCAAACCAACCTGCAAAATTTGGAATCCTTTGGTACAATTAGTAAACCTGAAATATGGCATGCAGTAAACAAATGTGTGGAACAGAAAAATATTGTCTATAGTACAGTCTCTTTGATTTCAAATAGTCACTCTGATTCATTTGTTTAAAAACATAGAAATTCTTCTAGGAATCAGTTTCTCACTTATAATTTGCCAAATTCCAGGTACAAGAAATTGTACAGAAGATCCTCAAGGACCGTAGCTTGCATTCTGAAGTCCGAATGCATGCTTGTTTGGTTGTATTTGAAACAAGACCACCTTTGGCTCTTGTGTCAATGATAGCTGAATCAATGATGACAGAAACCAACTTACAAGTGGCTAGTTTCTGCTACTCCCAGATGAAAACACTGAGCAGATCTACCACTCATGACAACAGAGAATTGTGAGTAGTAGAAATATTTCTGTTTTTATTAAAGTTGACATTGATCATTTCAGTTACAGTACCTGTAATAAAATCTACTATGTCTTTTTATTCAGGGCAGCTGCTTGCAATGTAGCTTTGAAGATACTCGGTCCAAAATTTGGCAAGTTGAGTTTTCGGTACAGCAAAGCATTTCATAATGATTACTTTTCCGGTAAGTCTATAGTTTATTTCAGATGATGTATTCTAAGTTTCTAATTCTCTCAAATTAATTATATTAAAAATTGCCTACCAAAGTACTTTTTCTAAAAGATCAATCAAATTGGCTTCAAGAACATTTCCATATATCCCCTGAAACTTTTTGGTAAGATTGCTGCCTTCTCATTGAAATAATAATAAAGACAGCATGGTGTTGAGTAATGTTGTGCTTCAAGGCTCTGTGTTCAATTACAACTTGGTGTGTCTATAAATTTGCAAGTGACCAGATTTTGCAAGCTGCCCCACTTTCCTCTCACTTTCCAAAGATATGTTCAAGTGATGTTTGAGAGGCTGGTCAAAACTGTTCAGAAATGGTCAACAATTTTGCTTAAGATGCTTAAGTCTTTTTTAAGTTAGGCTGTGACATCAAATGATGAAGAAACTTCCTATCCTTATCATAAACATATTAAAATATTTAAAGATTTTTTTCAAATTTACATTGAATTTATAGGGATTTGTTCTAGGTGTTGATGCATAGGAAAAGGATCTGATTAGAAGGGGAAATTCAGTGCCTGAGCTACTATTTTAGGTTCAAGCCTTCAGTGTATATTTTTTTATTAAGCTAAATAACCAAGGTTAAATTCTCCCATCTTGATTACAGTTGTCCCTTTCTGTATTTGTTTTTTTTAATGAAATGATATCAATCTAAAAATAATTACACAGGTACTACAGTTTTGATGTAAATTAATTAGCCTCTAAGACTGCAAATACTTCTTGGACATATTATATTTATGTGAAAAACAGTAGTCATATCACATTTATTTAAAGTCAAATGCTATTATTTAAACCTGTAAAGGAACATAAATATAAATATATCTGAGAAAAAATGGTTTAACTGTTTTTCCTCCTTGTGTAGATGGCTTCCTCTCTGGTGTGGCTGCAGATTTCTATCTGATGAACAGTGCAGCACATTCCATGCCAACAACTGTAATGCACAGACTCAAGACCTATTTTATTGGAACTGTATCTGATCCTTGGGAGGTACATTAATAAAATATTACTTACATGCTCCATAATGTTCATTTCCTGCACAAATAATTTTTTCAAGTATGCATTCGTAAGAAATAAAGCATGTTTTTATAATACTTCAACATTGTATACTGTGTTTTGCAAACATCTCTACAGATAGGTCTCCAGGTTGAAGGAATGGATGAGATTTTTAAGAAGTGTTCCTTTACAGAAAAGATTAAAGCAGCTATTGCAAAAGTCTTGAAAATGGTAAGTACAATTAGAATGAATATTTTTTGTCTCAATTAAAAGGTTAATAAAAAAGCCGAGATACAGTAAATTGGTGTTTATTCGGTTTCATAGATACAAAACATATGGAGAGAATTTTTTTAACATAATCCAAAAATAATTTTTCAATTTAGGAGGAGTGTTGTGTTTATTTTTTCTTTATTTAAAGAACAAAAGTTTTCTTTTAAATAACTAGTTCACAGTTTCACATTTATTTTTTAAATTACATTCCATAAATTGCTAGTCTTGCCAGTAATAATAAAATTATTAAACAAGGTACTTGTTTATTTACATGAACAAATAATATGTATTAATGAACATACTGTAATAACATAGTTAGTACACTTACAGTAGTTACAATAATAAAGTATCTGTCTATCATCTATCTATACTGTATAACAATATATAACAAATCAATTTCTTATCTTGATTATTTAAGCTGTAAAACTGTGTATTGTATTTTGCCTAATTGCAGTTGAAATATACATCTGACAGACATGCTTTTGAAAATGTGTTATTACTGCCAGAATTTTCTACTTGCTTTGAAAAGGGGGAGTATGAATGTTAAGTTCAGACAAATATAAATGTATATGTACATATTCCTTTATCTATGTTGTCAGCTCTCTAATAGTTTATCAGGATGGAAATCAACTCCAACAGAAAATGCCTTACTGTCTACTTATCTGAAGTTTTTTGGTCAAGAAGTGTTTTTTGCAGACATCAACAGAAATACTTTTCATAAAACAATGGAGGTAAGATCATTGGAAACAAAAATGGACCTACTCAATAATGATATGTACAGTATACTGTGGATCATCCCATTGTCATCTTCTCAAAAGAGAAATATTTGGAAAGTATTCTGGTTTTCACTGTAAAATTCACAGGATACTTCTGAGATGTAGCTTATCTGTCTGGGTTATCTTCAGAATAACTTGGTAATTGTTATTAATCCGGGAGGTGTCATTAAATTGTAATCCAGAACATTTAAATATTTTTACATTTGTTCATCTTTTGATTTTGAGTAGTTAAATGTATTTCCTTCAAGGGTAACACTTCATTTGAATGTTGCTGCATAATTAATTTATTGATTATTGAATATCATGGATCCTATAAAAAAAGGCAAACTAAAACCAGTAACTGTTTTACATTGCTACACTTTTTATTGACATGCTTTCTTTACAGATGCTAAGCACAGTGGCAGGTGAACACACTTATCCATGGAAAATTATAGATTTGCTTCAAAGGGGGATGTTATTTCAGTGGACTAATGCCTATCTGGCATCTGAAATTCGTTACATAGAATCTACAAGTCTGGGTCTTCCAGTGGAAAATAGTCAGTACTATACAATCATGACTGGCATGACAGTAAATGGTGAGTTGTCACATAGTGTAAACTAGCCTGACCTTTTGGGACACTGTCTATATTTTGTTATTCCTCAGAGTTTATCACAAATGTTTCTAACATTATGCTTTGTAAACCATTCAAAGTTTTATGTGAAGGCATTCATCTTACTTTTACAGAAAAGCAGCCAGAGGTGCCCTGCCTCATATAAAAAGCACACAAAGGTTGGTTACTGACAGAGTTTGATCCTCTCAAGAAAGAGCTGTTCATGTGAACTATGCCCCGATCAAAAGAAATATCACTGGACCTTAGAAGAAGAACTGTAGAGATGCATAAATCTGAACTCTCTAGCACAAACGCACAACCCTGTTTGGAGGAACAAAAGCACTGCACACCAACACCAAAACCTCATCCCAACCATAGAGGAAACAATTAATTCAAAATTGTATCAGGAACTTTTACAGGAGAATGTCAGGGTAGTGGTCCGTCACCTGGAGCTTAATAGGGTGATGCAACAAGACAATGACCCAAAACACAGTAGTAAATCAACAACAGAATGGCTTAAACAGAAGAAGTCAGAGTCCAGACCTCATCCCAACTGAGATACTGTGGCATGACCTGAAGAGAGCTGTTCTTTTGTAAAGAGGAATGTTCTAAAATTCCTCCTAACCATTGTGCAAGTCTCATCAGCAGCTACAGGAGATGTTTGGGTGAGGTTATTGCTACTAAAAGAGGTTCTACCAGTTACTAAATACAAGGGTTCACATACTTTTTCCAGCCTGGAATGTGAATGTTCAAAAGATGTGTTCAATATTGACAAGAAGAAGTACAATTGTTTATGTGTTATTAGTTTAAGCAGATGGTGTTTGTCTATTATTGTGACTTAGTTGATCAGACCACATTTTAATGAGTAATTAATGCAGAAATCCAGGTAATTCCAAAGGGTTCATAAACTTTTTCTTGCAACGAAATGCACTTTTTCTGCTTAATCATCTCTTTCTTTGTCTGATAGCCAAAACACAAATTCACCCAGCTCCAATAAGAGGCTTGGGAGTAGCCCAATTGCTGAATTCAGAAATTGAGTCTCAAGTAGACTCTGTATTGAGGTAAACTTTTTTTTACACATTTAGTGTAGTCTGCCTTTATGAATGTATGAATGGTTAAAAATCTGTTTTATGAAGTGGAATTGTAATTAAGTTAAAATCTTTTATATATAATGGTAACTATCTATTATTGCATTTTTATTTATATTAATAATCTAAATGCTGTTCTTTTTAACTTACTAGTTGTATTTGGGGCAGTAATAGCTGCCACTATATTTTCATCACATTTACAGAATATTTTTATAATTAAAAAAAATAATAATATCTAGTTACAGAGATGTGACTCAAGATTTGAATTTAATCTTTTCTTTGCAGCAATCTCCAAAACTTCATTTGTTTTCATGGGGTTAACACAGATCTCATACAGTCTGGCTCAGAGTACCATGCTGATTTACAGATGGCAGTGCCACTGAAATTTGATCTCACAATGGATCTGAAAGAAGCAAGGTTTCATGTGGAATTTCCATCTTGCCAGAAGGAGAATGAACTTTTGGAACTCAAGTAAGTTTTCTCTGAAAAGCTTTGAACTTAACAAAAATATTTTACCATATATACAGAAATCCAAAAGATATCTACATTAAATAAAAAATCTAAAATAATTAATCACATATTTTATATATTGATTTGAAACAAATTAATGAAACATACACTCTTAAAAATATACTTTTGTAAAATTATTGCTCTGAAAGCCTTAAAATTTAAGATGTAATTTAAGAGAAAACTTTTGAATGTTGATGATGCCATCACAGCAACTTTTATTCTTAATTGTCTGTATTTATGAAAGTTCTTTACTTTTAACAGGTCTCAGACATTTTCTGTGCTACGAAATGCTGAAACTCTCCCTCTCCAAAAAAAGGATCTCATTCTGCCTGGTTCTGCTTCAGAACACTCAAGAAAACACAATTTTGAACCCTCTAAAATGGCAGAATTAAATTCAGCAGGAGTAGTAGTATGTCATTAACTTTATTATTTAATTGCATTTAAAATAATGCTATGGCAGCAATTGTTAAGTGGTATTTCTTTTATTCTTGCTATTCAGCCTTTTGAAGAAACTTACTCCACTGCCTTATTTTGCAGAGGATGAAATTGTTTCCCATACATGACATTTCCTTTATGATCTGAAAATGTGCTTTCAAATATGCAAAAAAATAATTCAGTTGTATCAAAGTTGTGACAAATGTCCTGAGAAGTGAATTTAGTAACATGTAATATGCCAGATGTCACCATTAACAAAAACATTATCTTAGATTTTTTTGTAAACATTGTGTGCTTTATCTCACACAACCTAAGAATGACTTGTAAGAATTTAGATAGCTGCACCCTTTTTATTTATATATTTGCAAAGGTTAACCTCTACAATAATGTTGTAGTAATTAGCTCAACTATTTACAAAAGACAATTTTTGCACCATATTATAAAAAATGTTTTTATGCTATGATGCATATTACATTGTGCACTAGAAAACATTTCAGTTACATCTGTAATACTGAATACCACCTTTCTTCTTTATGCTCAGAAGGGAAGCATTTCTGATGAGCTCCTATCGCAGGAGAACAGAAATGCTGGAGACCAGAACAAAGTTTCACCACAGCTGCAGCATTTGTGTGCTAAATCACGTAACTTTGGAATTGAGGTCTGCATGGACACAAAAGTGGCAAATGCCATATTTCTCAGGGATTGTCCACTCTATCATTTTCTTGGGGATACTTATGCAAAACTTACTGTAAAGCCAGGTATTTGAACAATATATTTAATCATTTTTTTTTTGTGTTGAGGAGCAGTTGAAAAATTTCAAGCCCTTGAATACCTGGGTGATTTTTAGGGGTATTTTATGTGTTTTTTTAATACTATTATAATCACTGAGAGAAAATTTGAAATGGTCTGATGAATCTGATCTATTTCTCTATCAGTTCAAGAGAAGGCTCACTTTTTCAAAAGGTACAGTAAATTATATTAAAGGTCTAACCAAAGTAAAATGACAATTCATATTAAGCGAAAAATGCATCACTTTGATGGCTGTTTTGTTGTCTATCAATTTGTCTATCAACAAAACAGCTATATTGTCAGTTGATACAAAATGCAACCTCTGCTATCTATTAAGAATAAACATACTGTTATATATTCTTTATGTCTTAACCTCTAATTCTTGTCTAATTCTTTCACAGCTCAAACAGCAGTAGATATTCAGAAAATAATATTCTCAATAAATGCAGGATCTGAAAAAGACACTAAAGTTATGCATTATATTAAATATCATAAGGTATTTTACTGTGATTTTTATACATTTTTTATCTTATTTTGTTTTTCAGAAAATAATTAAGTGAACACAGCTAGTTTGTTATCATAAATTTACATTACGCAAAAACTGGATGCAGCACATTCGTTAAAGCTACTGTATATTAAAATAGTTTACTATTTTAGTTTAGTTTTACTATTTTTAAAACTAATTTTAATCCATTCAAATTATAATTCAAATGAATGGGACAATATGTTTGTGTTCACTAAATAGGTACAGTTCTATATTTTATAAACAAACATGTCTTCTTATCATACTTTTGATTACCAGAAGGAATCAAATGCTACTTCAATCACGGGGTCGTCATCTAGCTCTTCTAGTGGCAGCGCATCCAACGAAAAAGGACACCAGGGACACAGAAGAGGGCAATGGTCTAAAAGCAATCTCTCTGCGTCCAGTTCATCCTCCACCTCTTCCTCATCCAGTTCTTCCTCCAATTCGAAGAGGAGACATGGAAGAGGTAATCCAGATTGGAGAAGCAGCAGGGTCCTAGAAAGTCGCTGGAATAGCAATCAGTCCTCAAGCTCCTCCTCACAGGAACTGGTACGTTATTCTCTGGCCATTAAGTTATGTGTTTTGGTACCAATTGAGCTCTTCATTACACCCATCAAACTCATGATCAACTTTTTCATTGTAGGGTATACCTGACGTCTTTGAAGACTTCCTCGGTGTATCCAAGTTTCAGGAGGTACTGTATATTATATGATCTAACATATGTTTAGATCTAAATTCTGCATAAATTCATTCTATCAAGTCATAGCAATCAAAGAAACACTGAAGCTTTCAAACTTAAAATATTTATAATGACATGATAAAGCCACAGCATAATATACAGTATATACAGTATATAGCATAGGATAATAATATAATGCAATGTTTCAATGTAACTTATTTAAAAGTATAAATTTTTATCAATTTGGACATATATATTTTCCCAAGTAAAACATACAAATAATACATATTATTTATCTGATCTTCACAAAAACTGTGCACTGTACATGTCTAATACGCATAACTGAAGCAAAGAGCATAGTAAATTTACTTATTAAAAACATTAGTAAAACTGAATTCGATTTTAAAAGCTATAGTTATAATATTTAAGTGAATTTTAAAAATAATATTTGCAAAATCTTTAATGGATTTGAGCAAACAGTTTCAAAGATGTGGATCTATAGAAGAGGAACCTCTATCAGCCACTGTGTGGAGCCTGGTCTTCAGTAGAGTAAAAAATATAAAATATAAGAAAATAATAATCAGATCTCAGATTGTTCTTGTTCACACAATAAGCTTTTAACAAACTATTTAACACAATAGACAGTAAAAAAGATCATTTGTTTGGTATACAGTATATATTCATCAACAACATACTTTATAACCTCCAACTTCTGTATTTTGTAAAACTGAGATTTAACATTAAGGTTCTGTCACAACCGCCAACCTGCCCAGACTAGCCCACAAGAGAGCTAACCAGTGCCAGCAGCGGGGCAATAATTAAAAGCGCCACCGCACGTGTTAACTCAGCACCACACCGCTTCTTGATGCTCGGTATTGAGTCTACTCTTTTAGAGCTCTACCTGGCATTTATTCTGAACTACGCATTCTTCTGGATACTGGACTCCCCTTTTGCCTCTCGACCTTGGACATCGCCTTACGATTTGGATTGTTTGCCTCCATTTGTACTTCCTGGATTTCAAACCACCTTTCTCCTTTTCAACCACGATCTCGCCTGACATTCCGGATTGTTCACCTGCCTCGACACCTACCTACTCCTGCGTCTGCACAGGATCCACATATCTCTTCATTGAGGATTCCTTACAGGTTCCCCTGCTCGTATATAATGCTTCAAATTATCTTTGAGCACTGGCATTTCCTTGAGCACTGGCATTGTACCAACAGTTTTCAAAACTGCTGCCATTACTCCCGTGCCAAAAAAGCCTAACATGGCTCTCCACAATCTTAACCATTTTCACCCCATCTCCAACTTACCCTTTCTTGCAAAAATTCTAGAATGTGCTGTCACATTTCAAACCTTTTTGAACCCCTCCAATCTGGATTCTGTCTACTTCACAGCACAGAAACTGCCCTGATCAAAGTCACTAATGATCTTCTAATAGCTACTGAATCTGGTTCTCTTTCTATACTCATCCTTCTTGATCTCAGTGCTGCTTTTGACACTGTTGACCATGACATCTTACTTTCTCATCTTGAGACTGTGTTTGGAGTTTCTTATACTGCTCTCAAATGGTTCAAGTCTTACGTCACTGATCGCTGTCACTTTGTCTCTCTTAACGGGTATAGGTCTGAAATTGGTCTTGTTAAGTCTGGTGTTCCTCAGGGCTCAATACTGGGCCCCTTGCTCTTCATCATTTACATGTTTCCACTTGGTCAGCTTTTAAGATCACATGGCCTCAGCTATCATTTCTACGCTGATGATACTCAAATATACATCAGTACCAAACCTGACACTGATGTGGCTGTCTCTATTCTATCTAATTGCCTCTCTGACATAAAAATGACTCCAAATTTCCTTCATCTTAACTGTGACAAGACATACTTATTGGCACCCCCCATCAACTTCGTAAAGCCAATGCTTTAACCCTATCTGTAGATGGTTCTGTACTTGTGCTTCAGTCTAAATTGAAAAACCTTGGGGTGATATTCGATTCTGGCTTACCATTCGACCCACATGTGTAGCATATTGTCAAAACATCTTTTTTTCACCTCAGAAATATCGCTAGACTACGCCCTATGCTAGCACTAACTGTGACGAAAAGCTGATCAACACATTTGTGTTCTCTTGAATTGACTACTGTAATGCTCTACGCACTGGGGTATCTAAATCTACTTTGAACAAACTGCAGTATGTCCAAAATTCAGTGGCCAGAATCCTGACCAGGTCTAGTGCAAGTGATCACATTACTGCTATCCTGGAGTCCTTGCACTGGCTTCCTGTCAAATTTTGTGTGGACTTTAAAATCCTCATGCTCACCTATAAGGCTCTGCATGGCTTGGCACCTCAGTACCTGTCTGAACTATTATCGCCTTACTCCCCACCTCACAACCTTCGCTCTTCTAATTCTGGTATCCTTACTGTCCCCCAAGCCCATCTACATTGTATGGGTGACAGGGCCTTCTCCTGTTATGCCCCCAAGCTCTGGAACTCTCTGCCCAAGGATATCAGAGAGTCACCTTCTTTAAACTTCTTCAAATCCAGACTCAAAACCTTCTTCTTTAGAAGAGCTTTTACTTAACTGGTTCCATTCTTCACCCCTCTGCTTTTCCTAGTACCACCATCCACGGTCTCCTCTCTGTATTGTAATTGTGTTTTATCTTGTGTATTCTTTTTATTTATTGTTGTTCTCATCCTATAAAGCACTTTGAGAAGCCATCTTTAAAGGTGCTATATAAAATAAAGTTTATTATTACTATTATGATCTTAAATAATATACAGTAATGTGTATATATAGTTCAGGTGGGTAGCTGCGTCAGCATGCATAGGCTGCAAAGAAACAAGTAATAGGTTTATTCCATGCTGAAAAAAAGAAGAAAGAAAACACAACGTTTCGGCCGTGGAGCCTTCTTTAGGTGTGAGAGAGACAAGGCAGTAGGCAAAGGTAATGTAGCAGGAGAACAAAGGCTGGGAGGGATGGTTATTTCATGCTTAACTGCAATTCAGTGGAATAGCAGGATACTTTTACACTTGTTAGGAATGTCAAGTCACGTAGTGCAGAAAATAGAAAATAATTCAAAGAGGATTTTGATTTTTTTAACTAAAAATGTTAAAATTCATTATAAACACTTTTCTCTTTTTAAGGCTGGGCTAATAGATGACTCTGTGTCTCCTTTTGTGACTGCCATGGCTGAAGCAGTACAAAGTGATGGCAGGTCTCAAGGCTATGAAGCAACTGCATATCTATCCCCTACTACCCCAAAAAACAAAATGCAACTGTTGGTGTCTGAAATTAATGAAGAAAGTAAATGGAAGATGTGTGTTGATGCTGGAGTGGAGAAATCACATGAAAAAACAATGGTAATTTGTATAAGATCAATTATATACATCAGCATCTCAAATTTAAAAAAACCTTAAGAGTTGATTTTAATCTTATTCAGCTGGGATCTATTAGACTTAAATAATTTTTCTGTGATGTACAGTATATTGTTAAGGTTTCAACCACTGTACAAACTTCACACTGCCATTGATCTACCATGTATTCTATCACTGTAGAGCTGCAGATTAAGTTCAAATTTGTACTTGAATATGGAAGATTTTAATTCCAGTAATTTAGAAATAATACTAGGTGTCAATAGCTTAAAAGTCAATACTGGGTGCAGAGACAAAAATAACCAGGAGGATTAGGTCATGAACCCATAATTGGTGCTGAAAGATTACATGATTAGTTTAAGACATTGGTTTGGTTTTAACAATAATTGTATTTACTGACAGTGTGTATATTTTCTGATAAAAACACATGTCACAAAAACATCTATAGATAGTTCTAAATAAGAACATGAGAACAACTTTTGCAAATGATATGAACCCAAATCGGCTGATTTAGCTCTTCTTTTGTTTCTTGAAATGAGCCAGGTTACAGGTTTCAACAGAAGAAGATTGAGCTGACTTTTTCAATACCTTTGAAAACTCAGAATAATTAAATAAGATTCCCTCATATTCTTCTCTTTTTGAGATTAAAATATTTAGTTCTTTTAGTCCGTAAGATTAGGACATGCATTTGGAAATCTTTCCTCTTTTTGGAGAAAATGGGAATTTGATGAACTTGAATTGTAACAGCTTGAATTATAACAGATTCTTCTGTTCCATGAGCTGAAATGAAAGTAATAAATAAGTACATACATTTTTAAAGTAAGAAACGTCGTGTCTTATGATCTCATGAATTATTACATTAAATGTTAGACTTTGTCTAAGCACTGGACATAAGGCATATGGTACATCAAGACTCAATCTGATCCATGTGCTGTATACTCTTACCAATTCAGTCTCTAAAGTTGTGCCTAGACTCTGTCGTGTAACGGTGGAAACTCTAACACACCTACAGTTTTTATTAACTTTTTTAAAAATAATCTAGATGGTGCTCAGTTGGGGAGAAGACTGTGAGAACTACAAGATTGCCGCAAAGGCTGAAGTTCTGGATAAATCAGCTTCACACCTGGCCTTGCAGTTCAAGTTTCAATGGGGAAAGATACCAAGACACATGAAAAAAAATGTAGAAAGGTAAAACTGTTTTAATGGCTTATGCAATTGTTCAGACTGCAAAGAAATGCCATGCAGTTAATCTAATTGTTTTTTGGTCTATAAAATAGAACTTTTCTTTAAATCTGTGTGCTAAAATCAACCTGAAAATGTTCAAAGCTTTTGATTTACTGTATTACTATTTTTAATGCAAATATGTAATCAACATGTTATATTTTCTAAATGTAACAATATAATACATGAAAATATTGTGTATCACTAATTGTATAGGTTTTTATATAAACTACTAACCTTCTAGTTCACGTTTTTTCTTTCACTTATTCAAATTAAAACATTACCATTTTTACAGAATGTATTTGCAAACAGTCATAGATAAAAGGCACTGCAACTGTAATCTGCAATTCATTCCTAAACATAAATGCTATACAATCTTTATGAATGGTATAAGAAAAATAGAAACACACATTTGTGCTACATTGGCAGATTAACGTTGTACCTATAATCAATGTATTGTACTTCTTTTACATAAACAGGCTTGCTGAATATGTTCCAGGCATTGCTCTATATTTAGGATTTTTTGAGAAACATCAGCAAAATCCTCACCATCAAATTTCTATAACCATTAAAGCAACATCTTCAAGTACTATTGACACAATAATCAAGGCTCCAAAGGTAAATTCATTTCCAACATAACCCCTTAAATGCTATGTATTAAGTGAATGATTGATTCATCATTAAATTAACTTAAGTAATTTAAACTTAAGTAATTAATTTTTACTTTTAAAGACTTACAGTACATTTATTTTTTTTAACTAGAGAACACTATAAAATGTTTCCTAAATTTATAAATTACAATCATAGTTAATATTTGTTGCATTTTATTGAATAAAATTACTGGAGATAGAGGGTGTCAATACTTTTTAATACAAAAATTATTGCATTCTTCATTTTTTATAATAAATCTGCTTCTCTATGAAGATTAGCTGAAGGCTAAAAATTAAAAGCTTCTCTTTAGTTTTAAAGTGCAGAAAATGTTTTATTACAAGTAATTAGCATTATTGATTTGTGTTTTAAAAGAAACCAACTCCTCAATTTGTTTTCATACATAATTTATAAAACTTTTCTTCATTCTAGCTAACTCTGTATCAAAAAGGTATCCCAATTCCTCTGGATATACCTGTTAATAGTCTGTCAAATATGCAGAAGAATGCTGTCCCAAGTGCTCTTGATGACCTGCCTTCTTTAATTTTGCACGGAATGAAAGGTAAAATATGGTTTCTGTAGTCTTTCTGATGTATGAGCTCGGAAAACCGTCTTTGAGAACACAGACGGAGAGATTAGAGTGGTCATGGCCATCAGAGGTGAAATGAGAAACAATGGGCTTGGAGAGATCTTTAATCTCTACAAGATCTTGTATCTCTACATATGCAATAACTACATGTAAACAGAGCTATGGGGGGAGGTCACATGCTCATCCACTTCAGCCTACCTACATATAAATACCATGATTCTAGCTTTCCACTTGCATAATTCATCTTGCTTCATACCATCATGATCATTTAGTGGTATCACTCTCGCAAGAAACAGATCTTAATCTCTAAGGCTCCCTTCTTCTTCTGCCTGCTAAGAGTACACAATACCCAAGAGCTTCCATCAAGTCCAATCCAGCTTGACTCAAACTCCAAAATTTTTCCTACAATCCATTTCTCCATCAGCACCCTTTCACCTAAACTCCAGAAAGACTGATGTAATCACTTTCTTACTCTCCATCTCCCAATGCCCACCAACCTTCTCTCAACTGAAATTTCAGTTGAAAAACCAATTGAAATACTATATACAGCATGTGTGTGACAATTTGCAGGTATTTAAGCCAACTACATGACTTGGCAGTTTTACAAATGCTATGTCCTTCCTAACTGTACAGCCTGTTCGATCCCCTAGAGCATCTAGTGGATTTACTAAAAACAACACATCATAGCCATTAGAATCCATTGAAAAGCTATTATATGCATAACTCAAGACAGGTATATGTAATATTTGAAGTTTCTTTTCGGATAGATACTAATAGATACTAACAAATATCATAAGATATTACTATCTACTTCAAACAAAAGAACAATAAAACAAGAATTCACAAGGGACACGCTAAAAAACACCATTATCACAAAAAAAAACCCTGACAAGTTCTCTTTGCAGGCTGCACAGTCCAGTCTCTGTTCCTGGTCATAACAAAAAAAAAAAGCCACTTTATATATAAAGTCCCAAAGAAAGCTTCAGGGTGATCATGGGAAGCAGGCAAACATAACATTCTGGGTGCTATTGCAGAAACAACTGTATGCAGATTGCCGGGTCACAGTGCACAGTTCCTCATTCCACTTGTCTTTTCTTTTTATTCCCTCTGGTCCAGGTTCAACCCCAACATACATAACACCCCGACACTTCTATTGTGTTGTCTCTTACAGTATTGTATTGCCCCTCATAGTAATAGGCGCCTATATGAACGGTGTGTCACTTAAATTGTGATGAGTGATGTCTGTAGTACTGTTTATGCTAGAAAACACTTAGAGACACAAAACAAAAAACAACTCTTTTTTCACATCAGAACCCACTGAATGGCCATTATATGCATAACTCAAGTAAATGATGCCCCCAAGACTGTTCTACTCATGCGTCTGTTACTCTATGACATATATAGTACACATATTTTTCCATATGGTTTTACATTTTTGAAATAATGAATATGTTAATTCCTTTGCTTAATCTGGGGTGAATTCAAGTGTGAGATCTGAGTAAATTTTGATTTGAACACCTTGTCCAAACCTTCTGAGTTGTTGATTAATCATGCTAATTCTCATTTCTAAGCTGCCAACTCTCAATAATATTTGATTTTTTTTTTCTGCAGGTCAATGTTCTGTTGCAGGAAACAATTTTATAACATTTAACAATGTTAGGTTCACCTCAGCATTGCCCAAAGCTTGTTACCATGTAGTAGCTCAGGACTGCACCAGTGAACTCAAGTTTGTGGTGCTGATGAAAGAAGAAGCATCCAACAAAAAAGAAGTTTACATAAGAACACCTCTTGGGTGAGTGAATATTACATTCATTGTCAGTATATTGAGGTTTTTATACATTGATCTAGCATTATAGATCTTGTAAAGAATTATTTCATTTTCATTTCAATCACTGTCAATAAAATAACAAACATACTGTGTACCACAATCTATTCAACTAAATATTGTAATAAATATGTTTTAAATTAACAAATAACAGTCTTGTGCTTTGGAGTCAACTTTGTATCCATGAAGAAGTATTATAATTCCACTTACAGTATGTTATCTTATTTTATGTGGCTAGAGGTGTTAGAGTAGGACGATCCCTTAATTAAAATCCACTAACATAGAAAAGTTTAGTTAAAATCAATGATAAATCTTCTGGAGTGAACATATAGTGCTAGAGAGTAGTTTAGATAACAGCATGAAACATTCAAATAATTGTGGTCAGGAATATCAAAGAATAATCAAAGCATAATTAACACTAACACAATATTGATGTAAGTCTTTAACTTCTTCCCAAATTAAATGGATATTTGTTTTTGTCTCAAAAGTTACAGGTGGTTATTTTGGTTGACTTTTTTCTGATTACTTACATCATAATCTTTCTTCCAGTAAGATTTGAATAATCTGTCATTTCAGCTTCAGACTACATATTCATATTTGCTCAAAATGTGTGGAACAAACTTGAACTGAAAGCATTGAACATTCTATATTCAGATAACTAGACATAAAGCCACATTTTTCACATCACCGCTCGTTCTCATTTTATATTTAGGTCCTTATTTATAGTATACCGTACAGTATGTGCTGTAGACATACATGTGTCTCTGTTAAGATATACTGTTCTTTGCCATTTTATATACACTTTTTACAATACAAATCATAATTCTGAGACCACCAGAATAT
The DNA here is from genome assembly GCF_055471065.1 of Atractosteus spatula. NCBI lineage: Eukaryota > Metazoa > Chordata > Actinopteri > Semionotiformes > Lepisosteidae > Atractosteus > Atractosteus spatula. Next base: position 23,858,044 of record NC_142716.1, on the reverse strand, counting down.
TTTTTTGAATTTCTGAAGACCTTGTAATGAAGGGGAAATATAAAAATATGGAGCAGGGCAGCAGCTGAGTCAATCATCCCACTTGACATGTTATAGAATGAACATGACAAGAATCTGAAATACCAGAGTGCAAACAGAAGTAGTCAGCGATACACTACTTCAGTTACAGTATATGACATAATACCTAAGGTATTATGCCGAACCTTTGCAGTGAAATGCCAACAAAAAAAAATTTTCTGCTATGTTTTGCAGTGGGTAATAATCTTACATTTGAATCAACAATGTATTCTTTATTTCTTGATTCTATTTGAGTATGATTTCAAGATGGCCCCATAATTCTAGCTAAAACATTATATTAATAAACACTATTATATTAAATGTTTATAAATATATACAGTATATTATTTTTGCTCTATTTTACAAGGTACCCTTTTGAGTTACCATAAAATTCTTATGTAGTAATATTGTTATGTAGTATGTTGCCAGTTACACATTCATGCAATATGTTGGCAAAAAAATGTTATTTTTTTCTTTCAGGAATCTAATCATTCACCATGAAGCTGGTAGAGACCCTTTCCTAAGATTTAACAATGCTGGCCTGACACTTTCTAGCCTGCCATTTAAAGACCCCTCAGGTATATAAAAGATGGAATAATAAGATTTCAATAAAACAATGACAAATAAAAAATCTGAATTTATATTACTGCAGCTTAGCTGACACAATTGCCAGCCATGATCCTGCTTTTGTTATAAAAACGTAAAATCATAGATGGAAAATGTGAGAAAATATTTCATATTTAATTCAGATGCATTTATTGCAGGTCATGTTGACAATCTGAATGATGACTTTTAATGAAAACATTTTACCATATGTGACAATTGTATTTTATGTTATGAGAAAATTTATAGGTTTAAATCATATGTGTTAAATATTATAAATCCTTAGCTTAGTTAAAATTTGTCTAATAAACCATACTTTTGATCAGCAGATAATGTTCTTAATATATGAAGTTTTTATGTTCCACAATATCACAAGAAACATTTTCCATCAAATAAACAGATTCAACATAAAGTTAAGAGCAAGGAATATTACTGTGCTATTAACACATATTTAAAACGACTGTCTGAAATGTTTTGAAATCAGTCTGAAATTTTCTTATCCACACAATATTAACCATCACTGTCTATAACCATAGTACCCATGAACTGGCAATCTGTTTTTTACAGGAACATTACTTATCAACACCATTGAAGGTGATGTTTTCCTAGAAGCACCAGAACTTGGACTTTACAGATTATATTTGAATGGGGAAATAATGAAGGTAAAATTTAATATATTTGGAGTCTTATTAAAACTCGTTTATTCCTTTTGTAATTTTAATGGAGTAGCGTATATCTTCAAGTGGATGCTCAACAAGCTTTATTCTTCTAAGAAAAGAAATAATCTGAATAAATTAAATGAGTAGTTTGGATAGGTGACACCAGATTGTTTATAGTCAAAAGAGTATTTGCATTGGTGCTTTATGGTATTCTTCTCATTCAGGTTGTAATCGAATCCTGGATGAAAGGAAAAATGTGTGGCCTGTGCGGACAGGCAGATGGAGAGGATCGCACAGAATTTAGAATGCCAAATTTGTACACAGCAAAAAGTCCAAGCAGTTTTGTGCACTCTTGGATGCTTCATGAAGAACCCTGCTCAGGCGGTGAGACTTGGTTTTCTTGGACTTTTCCTGTTTTAAAAACAGATTAAGATAAAAAGCTGTTAACTTGACACAAGTGTGCTAACTGCAGAACCATGATAAATAACACTTTTTACTTTGGTACAATAAACATGATGAACTAGTTAAAACTGTAAGGAATATAAAAATATAAGGAGTGACGAATTGCTTCACACAGAAACTACAGATGCAGCCATTCAAAATGCGCGGTACAAACCCGCGGTACGGTAAACCACCCACAAGCCACCGCGGGGCACCGAAGGGCACCGCGGTAAGTGATTGGCTGGCCAAAATGACCGACAGGGGCACTCGTGGTGCATTGGTTGGTAGTGAAAAGATTTAATCATTTAATGTCTTTACTGTGCACATTTTAATCCACTTAGTTTTGAATATTTATATGGAATTTTACCACTAAAGGGAAATTTTAGTAGCTGAGCATAAAAAGAAGAGGAGCATAACGCATCTGAAGGTCATAAACTATATTAATTTAGGAACATAAACATTACTGTATGTACGTAAACTGTATTGTGTATGGCTGGTCTTGGTAGTTTAAAGAAAAACTACACACCAGTCTTCCATTTCGCCCTAAACATTTTAAGCATGAAAGTTTTATGAAACGGTACCCAAATATGCGATTGCTGTATAGAATGAATTTTAATTAAAAAAAATTATTTAACACGAAAATTAAGCTGTTTACATCTTCCGCCTGAGAACAGTCACCCGTTGCTACCCAACGCAGAAACACAGCCACTAACTAGCAAAGAGAGGACATTAGCTAGCCAATATGATAAAGAAATAAATGATTATTTTGTTTACTTCTTTTGCACATTTATTTGAACATTTCCATCGATTGTACAAGCACTTGGAAACTGTCCAATCCCTAGTTCATCAGGCATTTTCTTTTACACTGCGGGCATTCTCCCGGTCTGGCGCCGGTCTGTGTCTTCTAGGATATAATGCCAGCGAACTATTGTTTTTATGTCCACTATAACAGACAATCTCCTTTGCTTTTAACCAAGCGTTTAATAATTTCCTAAAATGAAAATGATTTACTTTATTTCCCTCATGGGATCAATAAAAGTATCTATCATCTATCTAAACTATGGGACAGAATTCTGGGGTCTCTCCATACCAGAGATTATGGTAGGGCTTCAGAATGGTGATTGGCTGACACCATCTGACACCCCTCTGATTGGAGAAAAAAGACGTGCTGGTTTGCTATACATACTGTACCAGGAAGAGGATTTCTTTCTATTCGAAACGTGTATTTTAAAAGTTTAAGAAGTAAAAACCTTACAGCGTACACAGATTTCTAAACTGATCAGGATCGCTATCTTTGTCTTATGCATAATAATGTTCACCGCTCTGTCCAGCAAATTAATAATAAACTTTATTTTATATAGCGTTTTAAACGAATAAGTAATTAGATTGCTCATAAACCTAATCACTTATTCTACATAAACACAGTGTAATTGCTCTCTGAAAATGCTTTTTCTTTTAAGGCTCAGATTTCAACTATAGATCGTATTATTATAAACTTTCTTGGAAAAATGTCTTTTATGTAAACCATGTTTGCTATTAATTCATTTAGGGCTAGAATATGTTCATTGTCTTCCAATCGAGTCGAGTTGACATTAGAAGCTTGCCACAATTAAAAGAAGCAATTAAACACGGCGTAATTGCTCTCTGAAAATGCTTTTTCTTTTTATTTAGGCTCAGATTTCAACTATAGATCGTATTATTATAAACTTTCTTGGAAAAATGTCTTTTAATTCATTGCTATTAATTCATTTAGGGCTAGAATATGTTCATTGTCTTCCAATCGAGTTGAGTTGACATTAGAAGCTTGCCACGCCCGGACTGTTACACCAACGCATTAGCATGTTAAAGCGATTTCATTGAGGAGCCTAGCTTTCTTAACTAGTAAGTACTGTACTACCTTGGTTTTGGAGGGGGGAGGTGTCTTTCACTGGAAATCCCGTCCCCTTCTACTTTGAAAATACCTGTGAAACCGGTTTAATTCGTCACAGCCAGCACTCCCGCAGAGAGGGGGGTTGTACTCGTTAATGTCTTAGCCGGAACACATCATTATATCTCATTTTGTATTTCTATAAAAAAAATCGTTTGCCCAGCCTAACACTATTGTTGTTATTGTTTTTATCCTGTAAAGCGCTTTGAGGAGCACAGCTTTCTCACCACTTAGATTACTTTTTGATACCATCCTTACACAAAGCAGAAACTTATTGTATTTTCCGATGACATACAAGTGGAAAGATTACAGATTTTAATCGTCTTTTTTCTGAACCTGGGAAAATCTGATCATGTTTCTCTATAACAATAATAAAAAACTTTATTTTACATATCACCTTTAAAAGTGGCATCTCAAAGCAATACAGTAGATGTAAACCACAGATTACAAAGTAAATACCCAGACAAACGCAAACGCGTTTTTAATAAAATGCTTTTATTCATTCAGCAGAGAGAGAGCGTAAAACCTGGGCATAACAGCTGTTCCTTTTTCTGATCACTCACTCTCTGGATAAATGTCTCACCTGTCCTGTTCTTTGTTTTCCTAATTTGCTGATTATGCCTTCTGCGATCCACTCCTGCCCTCACACCTAAAGAAGACTATTTTAAATTTCTTTGCACGGTCCATTGTGCAATTAACCCTTGTATGTGCTGTCCTTAAGGTGATATCACATAAAGGTGATATGTAAAATAATGTTTTTTATTATTGTTATAGAGAAACATGATCAGATTTTCCCTGGTTCAGATCTAAAGATCTAAAGTATACTAGTTTGTCACTAGTATACTTTTAATACAGTCTCTGCTGTGCTCTTGTGGATCCTTGTGATATTTCGAGCTCTGGTTGAATGATAAGTGTCGCAGTTTAAATCTCTCTCTCTCAATTCAATTCAAGGTGCTTTATTAGCATGACAGATGGGTACAATCGGTGTTGGGTATTTACTTTGCTTTGAGATGCCACTTTTAAAGGTGATATATAAAATCAAGGCTTTAACTTGCTTTAACTCCGCAAGTCTGAGTTCTTGTGTCTGTCCTATCCAAACCCGAAAGTATTACAATATGTATCTTTATAGCAGGTGGTGTACAGCTTTTTAGTATAGATTACACTTTTCTAAAATGTATTTAAAAAATAAAAACGATTACAATCTAATCTTTCCACGTTTGATCCCAAGATCCCAAGAAAAATAAATCTAAACGGGGAGAAAGCTATGCTGAAAGTTTATTAAGATACTTAGAAGATAAAGATATCAATTTATGTTGCATTTGTCTGATTGTGAATAAAAAAACACATATATTTAAACACGCGTTTGCGATTTAAATCAAAACGTGATTTAAATCAATATAAATGTTTATATTGTAACGCATAGGTGACTATTCATTGTTATTAAAAATGACTTAAATTCGATCATGTTGTGAGATTTAGAAATATAAAAGTCAATTAATTGTCCATAATATTGCTATTCCATTTTTTCAAAGAAATGTCGCAGTACACGAATATAATCATATCGTTATTAATTTCTTTAGATACCGATTCCATATTATATTAGCAGAAAAGCTTAAAACTACTACTTTTTTACACGCTATTTCACATGTTAGTTAAAGACTTCGATGCTTAAAATGTTTAGGGAGAAATGAAATACTGGTGTATATTTTTCTTTAAAGTACCGATTCCTGGAATCTGACTGGCTGACACCCTTCTGAAGTGGTTCCATAATATCTGGTATACGGAAAAGAAAGCATTGATAAAAAAGCCTGGATTCTCATGTATCTGATACAAGTATCTTTTAATACAGTCTTTGCTGTGCTCTTGAGGATCCTTGTGATATTTTGAGCTCTGGTTGAATGATAAGTGTCGCCGTTTAAATAATTTTCGTAGTTAGAAATTATGAAACGCTCTGTTAAAAGCAAGGGAGTTTTTATGTCCGTTGCAGTAAAAGAAAATGCCTGACAAAGTAGAGCTTGGACAGATTCCAAGTGCTTGTACAAATGTGCTTAAGAAATTATACTTTGAGTTTACAGCTTGTCCAAAGTCATTCATTATTAATACTATTAGTAATATCTTCAGTAAAGGCTTTGATACATAAATATTTCTGATAAAGGTAGGTTGTGTACTTTTGTCCAACTGAGCAATCTTGCTTTCATAAAATATACCAACTTTTTATTGACTGATAATTAACATGCTGTAATACACAGTTTAAATTTAAAAGCTCAAATGCTGTACATGAGAGGTTAAGCTTTATTGGCTCCTCCTGGCGGTTTTACAAGGTGATGCCGGATACTTTCCGGCATGATGTCAAATGACGCAATTTACCCCGTGTTACTGCGTGATACTGCGACACGCCCACCGGGGTATACCGCGAAATACCCCACCAATTTTGAATGGCTGCATCTGTACAGTAAGGGACTTAGATAACGTGTGATTCTGTGATTCCACAAGCTACTCATGAAAGTAATTTAGGTTTTTATATATACCGGAATATGTACTGTAATATCTATTTCTTCATCAAGGCAATATAAATAAGCAATACAAATATGTAGAACTGAGGGAAGATATGCAGAAGCTTCCCAACACATTATTAAAACTTCTAGAATATTGTAGTTAGTTTAAATTACTACATCACAAGACATACAGTATAAAATAGTTTTAAAATAAGTTGAAAAAAGAGCACTCAGGCGATTGCCATATACAGACAGATTAAAACTCTTCAGTCTAAAACAAAGGTAACTGTGAGGTGATTTTATAAAATGCTAAGGAGCATACAGTAGTTTGGGTTATCCAAGGGGACAGTATTATTTTCAGTAATGAAACAAAGACACATAATCATAATTGGAACCTGAAGGGAAATTGACAAGGAGTTACGAGTATCTGGAACAGGCTTGCAAGTCAGGTGGTTCAGGTTCAAATTCCAGGCTTCTTCCAAGAAGTGACAGGACAAATTGTAGAATCATTTAGCTACTGGACTACCAAACAAGTAAGGTGGACTAAATTACCTCCTCTCTTTTGGAACAATTCCAATGTGCTTATGTGGTTTAGTATTATTGCTAAGCAGTTCTTGCTGTAGTCTGTATGTTTTGTTGATTTGCCACCATCAATAAACAGCACTTTGCAAACTTAAAATCAGTCAGGCAAACGTCATGCATCATTTTATAGATCTGTAAATGTCTTCTTGCAGCTTGTACCTTGCAACGGGAGTTTGTGACATTGCAAAAGCAAGTCAGTATAATGGGAGAGGAATCAAGCTGCCACTCAGTGGAGCCAATTCTCCATTGCAGATCAGACTGTTCTCCATTAGAAACAACACCTGTATCAGTTGGATTTAATTGTATACCAACAGGTAAGTAATGGAAGAATACAACTTATACTCAGGGATCAAAATTTGGGAATACCAATCAAAATTATGGGAAGCCTTGTGAGAGTTACTAAAATAATTTTAAAAATAGAAACCTATACACTGTGCATATTCAGAATCCATACATTATCAAATAGCAGCTTCTTCTAGGTTAACCTGAGTCCTAGAGCCTGCAATGGAAGTATAGTGTACAAGTCAGGACTGCACCCTATATGGGATGCATGTTTATTGTAACACAGATACACAGATACATCCAATTTTACCTTGCAAATACTGAACATGTAAACAGCATGTGATCACACAGGAAGATCTCTGTTTAGAGTAACAGATGTTATGAACCTCTGTGTTGAAAGTAATTCCAGGAAAAGACACAAGTTGCACATTTTGAGTTTAGTGTTCTTTAATTTGTTGATAAATTGTTCTTCAGTCTGTTGCGCAGCTTTATCTGTTTTTTCATTTAAAAAATGTTGCAAAAGGGTAATCAGATTCAAGAGAAAACATCCAGAAAACAGAATGAAAGAAGTTAACATAGACACATGAAGTAAAATCAACTGAAATACGAAACAAATGCCCGCATAAGATCATTTCAGAGTCAAATCTAATTTGAATAAATCTTTGATTTTACAGAGTCCACTTCCAGCAACGTGAAGAATCAGTCTGGACTTTCAAGGAAAACTGAGAACACCCAAATCACAGTGCAAGCTCATACTGCCTGTTTTTGCCCACCTACAACATGCAAATCAGATGGAATTTGATTAGTTTAAAATGAAAATGGCTAGTTGTCACAATTAAGCCCTCCATTTAATATCATTTAACAATTTTTAAATCATTGTGAAAATATAATTATTTAATTAAAAATATTTTAGCACAGCATTTTTTCTTCTTTATATTCTTGAAATTCTCATCCAATATACACTAGACAAGCAATTTCTGATTTTTAAAAAACAATCTCACCCTTTAAAGAAATTGGTGAACCTCTTGATAAAGATGAATAAAATATGAATCAGTAAAAAACAAGGAAGAAAATTTTAAATTCCTTTTTCAATGCAGATTATATCATACATTCTTTTGCTACAAAGTTGACTAGCATCAACATGGAGGTTAATTTATGTTCAGCAGCTATAAGCAGATGTTCAGCAGTTTTACAGCAAGAGTAATTAACAGCAGGGATGTTTAATCTAGACTTAAACCACAGGGAATTAGTTTTCTACAACACTTATTTCTAATTTTCTTTTGTTCAAATTTATTTTTTCCCAGGTCCCAAGTTCAGATTTTAAACAGCCTATAGAACCTGAATTTTTTTCTACCTTAAGGGCTTGAATTTGCCACTTATGTGGAAGTCAATGTAAATGCATATAGACCTATCCACATAGGTGACATAGCTAACACAAGGAATCATTATACAAAAGATTCCTGTCTTCTTAACTTCAAAACCCATGTACAGTCAAGCCTTTTTTGTCACCATAGAGTCTGAATACAAATATAAATGCAAAACAACCAATCAATTTTAATGTTTCCATCTGATTTTAATGTCAGCATAATTTAGTTGTTGTACATACATTAAATATGCAGTAAGGTATTAACATTAACTACTTAATTATTGGAAAATTAGCACATTAGCAACAATTTATAGTACATTCCCTGACATTCACTATAATAATTAAACACAAAACAGTTATAAGTTAAGAAAATAGGTTGAATGTCAGCAAGAACCTGCAAAGATGTTCACAGAAAAAACATCACTGATGGCATAGGTATTCAGCCCCTGTGTTGATATAGAACCATTAATATTTTTGGACAGATCTCTATGAACTCCCACAGTTGAATACTGTAGTATTGTCAATATTATCTGAGAAAAATACTGCAGGTTTCTGGAGAAGATTTAATGATTTACAAATGTCAAGAGTCACCATTCATTTCCTTTTAGATGTCAGGAGTTTCACTTGACTACTCAAGGACATTCACTGGCTTATTGCTAGACCTCTTCAGTCTTGCTTTGGCCTTGTTTCAGGTCATTGTCCCACTGAAAAGTCAATTTCCTATCCAGTTTATAATTCATTAATAACACATCCACACTCTCTTGTCTCTTGTCTGTACTGTGTACCATCCATTTTTCCCTACTAGTTTCTTACAACAAGCTTCCTTAAACCATGAAAATAAGAAATATTCCCACAACATAATGCTAAAACCTCCTTGCTCAATAGTAAGGATGGAGTTAACATGGTAATACCAAAATCTAGGTCTCCTCTAACCATAAAATCTTCTGTCATATGCCTGAAGTATTTAAAGTCCTTTTGATCTGTGCCATTAATGGTTTTAACAAACATTTGGGATGAGGTAAAATTCTAATGTCACACTTCTGCTCCCCTACATATAAATAGTGCTAAATGCCCACAACTCTGTTCTCATCTTTTTAGCACTAAAATTTTGGTATTGTTGGAGGCAGACGTGTCTCAAATTTGGAATTTCTAACACAAGCAGCACTTCCACCTCAGTTTCTCCACAGAAAACAACAGGCTTTGGCTCTGCCGGGGTGTCTGGTTTTTCATTCAGTTCCCCTTATCCCTTCCTGGACCTTTGGAACAACAGTTACTTTGTCTCTCTCCCTGCCTTCTCTGTTCTCCTGATCGTGCTTGATCTGCCCACCCCCATTTCTTCTTTATCTTTCTGATCAAGTACGCAATCCGCACCAGTCTCTAATTGTATAGTTTTGTTTCTCCCCTTTCCTCAATCCTCCTTTTTCTCTGTCCCTATAGGAGCCCATCCTGGTCGCTGACACTCTACCCTGCAAGTTGCATTCCATCACCTGCATCATACGTGCTTCTTAGACACTTCATTCTTCTTTAGAGAAAAGCTGAAACAATGCATATCCAAATCTACTCAACCAAACAAACTCAAGCCTGCATTATAAGAGCTTCTCATTCATTCTGTGCTACACGTGTTTTCTCCTCAGTTCCTGTAAAACTCTACACACATCTTTTCTAGCACCCCTATCTTCACCCTAACTTCAGTGTTACAGCATCCTCTCTGGTTCAGTCCTCATTAGTAAGGGGGTTTGTGACAGCACTGACCTTTGGCTAGTACTGTCAGTTCCTCAGCCCAGTGAGTTAACACCAAAGCATGAAATATGCTTTCCCTTTATATTTGTTGGCTTGTTTCTTTGTTAGTACAATTTTACCAAACTACAGAAGCACATTGTATACCTGATTTGTTTTGAAAGCTCCTTAGTCTTTCTGGTCAATTTGTCATATCACTACATGAGTTATGGTTTGAAATTGAATCTCTGTCCAAGGAAAGCTACACAGACAGATAACTCTATAGTCAAATTAAAGAATTTGATTACACTGAGACAGAGAATATTTTTGTGACCTCACAAACTATGCTTTTGCACCCAAACAGTCTTAGGGTCACCATAGCAAAGAGGATGAATACTTATGCAACCGAGAAACATTTTTTTTCCAAATCTTATTTTATTCACACATTTTCAGCATTTTTTTATTTAGATTTGTTTGGTGTAGATTAAAAATACCTTTCAAAATGCCATGATTAAAAATTTAGATAGCAAGAAATTTGGAAACTTTACAGGAATAAATGTGCAAGTTACCATATATAATATCAAAACTAACCTTATTTTTTTAAACTAAATTACACCTGTACTCATATTTTAATTCTATTTTAGAAAGGCACAATAATGAAAAATTCGTCAGTACAGTTAAAGGTTTGAATTCAGGTTTTTCTTGAAGCATGTTTGATTTTTAGGTGTATCCCATTGAGTGAACGAAGAACCAGCTGAGGAATCTTCTTTGGAGTCTTGTTTGGATCAACTGCCAGTTCAAAGCGCTTCAGGGTCAATGCTACCGCAACTTTCATCTCATGCATGGCAAAGTTCTGTCCGATACAGTTCCTATTTGGAAGAGGAATGTACAAATTTATTACAGGAGCAATTTATTACAAATGAATACATGTTATAAGTTGCTAAAAATAAATTAGTATCATTGTAGCACCATCCTAAAAACAATTCTACTGTTTTGCAAAAAGAAAGCTCAGTATCAAACAGGATTTTGATTATAACTGTTACGGTCTGTTGAAAAGAGTTCAGGAGGGATAACAAAGTAGAGGCTTTGTGAATGTCTGGATTGTTTGGCAGGATAGGTTTGACTTAACTCGCTTGGTTAATGGGTGCCTTCCTCGGACCAGGAGGCTCGAACCTCATTCAGAGAGGAGTTAACCAAGGGCTAGCTGCAAGGTGTAGATGTAGGATGAAGGAGGGATGCTTGAGACAAATGCAAAGGGAGGTGTTTATTTTCATTATATACAGTTCCATGATGATTGTGATTAGGATCTTCACAATCACCGTTAATAACTGTGTAAATTAACTTGCTATCATTTTTCCTCTTGAATTCCAGTTAATAACTCACATTTATAATCACATTGCATTTTTCTAGTTAAACCTGTTTGGCACAAAATGTTATAGTGTTAAGATAACATATATAGTATTTGATATTTTATTAATGTAATGACAATATTTAGTTTTAATTACACTGATAAAAATGCAAATGATACATCAGAATTTTATTCAGACATTTTACACAAACAGGTACCAGAATTTTGCTAAATGATTAGTAATTTTTTTCTATTTCATGTTTAGTTTCAGGAAAACAAGCTGAAGACTAGTTTCATCAAAAACTGAGAGCCAAAGGCTGCAAATTCATAGTGTAATGTTGTCCAGGGTATGACTTCTTTAAGGGGTGGAGCCCTCATTGAGATTGAGGGTGTTTAGGTAATCACAGCTGAGCTGAGTTGGAGTAATATGAGTTGGAGCTGTGAGAAAGCTTTAAGAGAAGACGGAGTAGTTCAGTCCTGAGCTAGCTGTTGTAGGTGAAAGGAAACACAAGATCTCTGTGTTCTGAGGCTCAGTAGTAAGAGACCTGGAGTAGAGGTAGCAGTAGGTGTGAAATATTGCTGGTGTGAGTACAGAAGTATAGCTTCTGTGATATGAAAGAGAAAGCAGACTAGCACTTACAGCTGTAAGCCCAGCTGTAAGAGGAAAGAAAAAGAGCAACAAACTTGGAGGATACTGTAAGGAAGAACTCTAGGGTTTAGTAAAAAGAAAAGTGCAATATAAGGAACCCTGATAAAGGGAGAGATATAGTAGGGACTGTGTCGGAGGAGACTGTGGAGAAAATATAATAGTGGGAAGAAGCTCTGGAACACAGTAAGAGAGCGAGGGATCAAGAGGCATATGACATCTAGCAGCAGACAGCCAGGATGACAATGCTCCCACAACGTGTGAGCATTCACAACGTGTGGTTGCCGAAAGGTTAAATGAAGATGACACTTATGTTATTCATATGTCATGGCCAGCTCAGTCACTAGATCTGAACCCAAGCAAACATCAGATATTCTGGAATGACATTTGTGACAGCATTTTCCACCTCCATCAACCAAGCATAATTTCATTGACTTTTCCACAGTAAAATAGCACCACATCCCTCCAGCAGAATTCATGATGCTGGTAGATATCATAAAAAAGGTTATATTTTTCATTCATGCATAAACAGACTATAATGTTCAGACATAGTGACCCTAGCCACTAATAACATAGTAAGTCACTTTACATTTTCATTTTGTTTTCCACTACTTATATGTTTGTTTATTAAAAATATTAAGCTAATGACATGTGATGTCATACAAATTGTGATTTTTTTCTGTATTTCTTTTGCCTTTCTTTGAAACTAATCCAGAAGAGTTGAGTATACCAGGATAATGTTAGACTACAGAATGAAAGGATTGCAATGGTATGACCTTAACAAAATAAAAGTTAATTAAGCTTTCGCCATGTTTTGCTAAAAATCCATCTGTGGGACCAACTCAATAATAGTATCAAAAGGTGACAACATGACCAACCAAACCTCATGAATTGTCCACACCTATACAGAAAGAGGGGTAGAAGATGCCCCAGAGTGTATGCAGACATTAATATGATCTATGTGTCCATGCCGCTGGGACTACATTAATGATCAGTGAGGTCATACCACATACTAACCTGTGTCCTAATTATGACAGCTTATCACTTCATATGTAAAATCACGATTATGTTTTTCAGTCAGAAAATGTCTTCCAGATAGGACTTATTTTCCGGAACTTAAATGTTCAAACTTCTTTAAACTTAAAGATATTACATTAAAGATATTACATTTAGCTTTTTAAAAAACAGCATCTTTACACAAAAGCCAAAGATACAGGCTACTATAGAAGAATGTTTTTTAGAATAACATGCAACATCCTTTTTTTAAAAAAAAAAAGCATTTTTGTTCTTAAACATCAGATGATTGAATTGATCCTTTCTTTACCATAAATCTTATAATTCCTTAAATGGCACTAAAAGTTTGGATCAAGAACTGAGGTGTCCAACAACACAATGAGAAATAGGTGAGCCACATTAGGAAACAATATATAAATGCCCTGGAAACACTCAGCGGTGTGGAAACCAGTGAGGTGGATGTGACGTGGAGGAAGTAGTGGGAATACGGAAGAGGTTGAGCGGATTGGATTTACAAAATAACAGACTAGAAACGAAACAGACATCAGAATATGGATTGTGATTCAGATACATCATTGTTTTTTGTATGGTGATTGGATTTAGGAATAACAGACTGGAAAACAGAACAGAGATTGGAATATGGATCTGGCTTTAAGATATGGGGAAATCGTAAACAGTCATCAGACAGACGAGTGAGGGCAGAAGGGAACCGGGAAGTTTTAAAAGGAAAATGCGTGGTGTGAGTTTTTCGGACAATTTCATCTCGTTTTGGATTATCTAATCCCCTGTGACATCACAGTAGGTGCTCACAGTTTTTCCGTGGTTTGCACAGTGTATGCATGGGTGAGTTTCTTTAAAAAATTGTGTCTGATAATAAATTATAATTTAATTTAAAGAATATGTTCCTATAATATGTAAATAAAGAATGAAAAATAGAATGACATTCTACAAGTTTCTCTTCTAATGTAAAAGATTGTTTGTTACACAAAATGTTCTGACACAATGTTAAACCGAGACTAAAGACAGATGTTTAATAATAATAGTGTTAAAGGACTGAGACAGATAATGGCATTCCACGAGTTCATCCATGCCATATTTTAACGCCATACACGTGAGTAGATGATACTCTGAGTGGAATATACACTGCACCAGGAAGCTTTATGTGATAAGGTGTTCTTTAAAAATAATATTGTGAAATTGCATTAAACATTACCCAAGGAATTCTATATTAATTCACTTGGCATTTTTCTCGGCATGTTGAGGGATTATTCGGTTGAGAGGTTAGAAATGCTCGAATAGTGATACCTGAGGTCATAAATAGGTAAATCAGAGACTGCTTTTATTTCTGTTAGAACTTTATATTTACAGAACAATACATTGACAACATGCGATCCCATAGCACACACTATTGAGTAGCACAAACCTTGGTCCTGCAGAGAAAGGAACAAAAGCATAGGGATGTCGTTTGGCACAGTTTTCAGGTAAAAATCTCAGAGGATCAAATATCTACAATGCAAAGCAGAAAACAAAGAAGTAAAGTTATAATCTTCTATTAGCCATTCCACAATTCCATACCTTTATATGTTAAATTATGCTTTACTGTACATTTATGAAGAAATGTTGAGGAAAGAACACTTCTTTGTAGTAGGCTGGACTATCTTGAAAGTAATTGCTTAGATCCAAAGTCACAATTAAGCAACAATGATTATTTTTTAAGTCAAATCAAACTACATTTTGATCAATTGATCCTTTTTACATGTTAACAACTGAGAAAGAACCATGAGCTTTCATGACAAAAAAAACATATCTCTTCACATACAATTGGCAAGCAGTATGAATCTGGTGCATGAAAAAGAGTGATTTGTAGTATAATTATTTTCCCTAGATAACCAATATGGTTTGCAATGTATTTATTGTTTTTAAAATGGCTTTAAACCTACCTCTGGATTTTCCCAAACACTAGAATTCCTATGAATGCTGTAGATGCTTATTCCTAAAAGAAAACCTTTAAGAAAGTGAAAAGGTAAAATTTTTGAATAAAAGATACAGGAATGATAAATATTCATATTACACTGTCACATTGCTTGTTACATTCCATACATAAATACAGTATACGATATATGATAGTGTTGCTGACCCAATAATTTAGCTATGAAATACATTTCTAGAGATAATTGCATCCAATTCCCAAAGAACACGTAGTAGTGTTAATACAATTGACTAAGGACGATTCAAAACAATTTAATCATACTATAATTTAAAAAAACTAAATCCAACTGTCTAAATAAATTAAAATGGTCTTATGTATACGACACATTATAAATTCAGTACATTTTTGGTATTGGGAAAGACACTTATGCCATATTTGAAATAGCTGCTTACAAGTGTTGCAGGGACTGCCTGGATTTCCACTGCATTTTCTCAGGTACAAATAACCTTTTAAGTAGTTGAATTAATCAATGTTTAAGGTGAGATGGGGCTCTAACCACAGCATAACATATTATTGATTTGCTCATCCTTAACACAAAAACCGATATGCATGTCCATCAATCATTTTTAATGTTTAGATTATTAATTAATGTAAATATATTTATTAAACATCACTCCAGTATGTATGCAGTTTTTAGGTTCTGCATGGAACTTATTTATAAGTAATAACTTGTAAATTGAAATGTTTCATAGTGTCTAGAAAATGTGGTGTCGCCGGGGGAAAATAGGTGTAAAAGAGATCTAAGTCACACCACACTGATCTTCTGTGTTCTTCGTCCGTATGTCTCCCCAAATCCGTTCCGCAATCTGTTGCCAGTATCCTTAAACGATCCAAGTTCCCAAATCCGTATGTCCACACTACTCTGCGCCGTATCCAAACCGTAATCTGTAATCTTAGTCAAAACCCGTATCCAATAGTCCGTTATTCTTAAACTCCTTCCAGCACACTCCTAAATCTCTCCTTCCTCTGAGACGCTTTCACCTTATCGGCTTCCGCACCGGCTCACTGCTTCTGGGGCATTTACATTCCGTTTCCTGACGCAGCTCACCTGTGTCTCATTGTTTCGCCGCATAGATCTTTTCCAACAGCGGGTCAGCTGGTTATCCTTGGCGACCATCTTGCCTAGGTCTATATCTAGTATATCCAGCGTTTCGTTACGGAAATACCAGTTGTAAAGGACCCTTCCCCTGGTCCTCTTACATTCCCTCCCCCTGAGATCAGCCCCGTCCTCGGGCGATCTAGAAAAAAATAAACAGTGCATTCGGGAGAGGGCGTCTACATTCCCTTGTTTCCTTCCGAGTCTATATACCGTTTGGAATTGAAACCTTTGAAGACTAAGTCTCCATCGTGTGATTCGATCATTTTTATCCATATTTTGTAACATCCAGGTTAATGGCGCATGATCTGTGTACAATATAAACCGTCTTCCTAATAAATAATACCTCAAATAGTCCAGGGCCCATTTTATGGCTAGACATTCTTTCTCGATGGTAGAATAGTGTTTTTCAGCAGGATTTAACTTGCGACTAATATATAGAATAGGATGCTCCAGTCCATCAAATTCTTGCGAGAGTATGGCTCCAATTCCAATGTCAGAAGCATCAGTTTGTACCATGAAAGGTTTATTGAAGTCCGGTACCTGTAAGACGGGTTGAGAAGAGAGAGATGTTTTTAAGTCTTGAAAGGCCCTCTCTTCCAAGTCGGTCCATTTTATTTTTTCCGGAGAACTCGTCTTTGTTAAATCGTGCAAAGGTATGGCAATGGAGGCAAACCCTGGAATAAAACGTCGATAATAACTCGCAAGTCCCAAGTTCGGATTTGCTTCTTTGTAGCAGGTTTGGACCAGTTTTTAATTAACTGCACCTTCTTCTCTTGGGGCATGACCAATCCTCTCCCGATCGTATAACCAAGATAATTGGCTTCCCGAGCCCCCAGACAACATTTATTTGGGTTGGCTGTTAATCCTGCTGCTTGCAAAGCTTCAGTCACTACTTCCAGGTGTTGTAAATGTTGTTCCCATGTTGTGCTATGGATCACAACGTCATCCAAGTAGGCAGCTGCAAAATCCCGATATGGTCTCAATATTCGGTCCATTAGCCTCTGGAATGTTGCGGGAGCGCCATGCAAACCGAAGGGTAGGACCCTATACTGATATAGCCCCTCAGGGGTGGCAAAAGCGGTCTTCGCTTTGTCTTCCTCTGCCAGCGGCACTTGCCAATACCCCTTCGTAAGATCAAGGGTACTGATGTATCGGGCGCTGCCTAATCGCTCAATTAGTTCATCAATACGGGGCATGGGGTATGCATCGAACAGCGAGATCTCATTTAACCGTTTGAAATTGTTACAAAATCGAACAGTTCCATCCGGCTTGGGGATCAGAACTATCGGGCTCGCCCACTCGCTATGGGATTCTTCTATTATTCCCATCTCTAGCATCTTTTCCACCTCTTCTTTAATCAATTTCCTTTTAGCTTCAGGTACTTGATACGGGGGTAGTCTTACCTTCTTTCCTGGTTCCGTGGTAATCTTATGTCATATAAGATGGGTTCGACCAGGTGTCCGGGAAAAAACATCTTTGTTTTGGGACAGGAATTCTTGTATTTCCTGTTTCTGAGGCGGAGCCAGGTCTCCCATGGCTACAGCTCCCGTTTCTTCTTCCAACGGGTCGGGTGAGAAGTGGGTGAGCAGAACTTCGGTCCCATGCCATTTCTTCAATAAATTGATGTGGTAGATTTGATGCTGCCGTCTTTGGTCATGCTGCTTGACCTTATAGTTGACCGGTCCCATCTTTTCCACCACCTCATAAGGACCCTGCCAGGAGGCCAAGAATTTACATTCGGGGGTCGGAACTAATACCAGTACTTTATCACCCGGTTGAAATTCTCTCGCAATAGCTCCCCTATTATAAACTTGTTTTTGTTGAGCCTGTGCTTTTTCCAGGTTTTCTTTCACAATGGGAACAATAACGTTTATTCTCTCTCTCATTTTTTCCACATGTTCGATGATGGTCTGTAAAGGTGAGGGTTGGTGTTCCTAAGATTCCTTGACCACGTCTAATAGGCCCCCGTGGTTTTCGAGAGTATAGCAATTCAAATGGAGAAAAACCGGTCGACGCCTGTGGCACTTCTCCTGCCGCTAACATGAGATACGGGAGCAGCTGATCCCAATTTTCCCATCCTTTTGCATAGCCTTCCTCAGCATGCGTTTCAGGGTCTTATTAAAACATTCGACTAACCCGTCGGTTTGAGGGTGATAGACCGAGGTTCAGATCTGATGTATTCCCAGGAGCTTGCATAAGTCTCGCATGACTTTAGACATGAAAGGAGTTCCTTGATCAGTTAAGATCTCTTTAGGAATTCCGACCCGAGCAAACAGTTGTACTAGCTCCCTAGCTATATTTTTGGCGGTGGCAGCTCTCAATGGAATGGCTTCGGGGTACCTTGTAGCATAGTCCACTATCACTAAAATATACTGGTGACCTTTGGTGGTTCGGATCAGGGGCCCCACCAAATCCATCCCAATCCGTTCAAAGGGGGTTTCAATAATTGGGAGGGGAAACAAAGGGTTTCTATAATAAGGTTGTGGAGCAGTTTTCTGACACTCCGGGCATTGCTGACAGTACTTCTCAATGGCCTTATAGATCCCTGGCCAAAAGAACCTAGAGAGTAGTCTCTCGGACGTCTTCTTCACCCCTAGGTGTCCACCCAGGAGATGGCTATGGGCCAAGTTAAGGAGCTTCATCTGGTAGGCCTGGGAAATCAGGAGTTGTTCCACTTCTTCCTGTCCCTTCTGCTGCACCTGATAGAGGAGATTATTTTTTTATCATGAAATAAGGGTAACTCAATGTACTAGGATCAGTACACCACTTCCCATCGATTTTCCTGACATGTACCCACGCATGGTTCAAATTTCCATCTTCTAATTGGGCTATTCCAAACCTACAACGATGTTCAGGTGGCTCCAAGTCCGGTAAATCCATATTTATGAATTCCTCTCCAAGTCCAGCGCCTCCTTCTTGTGGGTCCGTCTCATCTGGGGCATCATTAGGGGCATCACCTTGGCCTTCCTGACAGGGCATTGGTCTTCGCCTAGCTGTTTGCACAGTGTTCCAAATTTGGAGGAAGTGGGGACAGTCTCGTCCCAGTACCACAGGGTAAGGCAACTGCTCAACCACTCCGACAGTTGAACGGTAGGTCCCCTGTTCCGTAGAGATGCTAATTTCTACCGTCGGATAGACCCCGTGAATGCAAGTAATAGGGATCCCCTCTGTTCCCCGGATCTCCAGTTCTCCAGGAAGTATTGTAGGGGTCACCAGGGTCACAGTACTGCCGGAGTCCAACAAGGCCTCGACGGGTTCTCCCCCATCTCGATTTTCGTAAGATGGGGATCCTCGCAGGTTGGGACCCGTGCTGTAAGGTAGTTACACTTGGCTTCATCTCTGGGGTCTACCTGCATGGGTTCGGACAGGCCGGGGCAATGGCTGGCTAAGTGCCCTTCTTCCTGACAATTAAAACATCGTCAGGTTCCTTTCCATGGTCGGGGCCTGGAGTCTGATCTTTCCCAAAGGGGTTTCTTAAACTGAATAGGTCCTCGATAATCATTGTACTTAATCGCCCGATACTTCATCTCAGTTTCCAGACTCTTGGGGCTTCTTCTCTCCTCTTTTCGAAAGTCCCCCTTTTCCTCCCTAATCAAGGCCTCTGTGGCATGGTGTCTGTCCACTAAGTCCACTGCCTGATCTAGTGTCTGGGGATCCCCATCACTCACTTTCCTTTTCAGGGGAACAGGCAGACTCCTCACAAAGTGATCCAACACCACCCTTTCTACCACCTGTCCTGGGTTTAATTCTTCTGGCTGGAGCCATTTCTTTGCCAGATGTACCAGGTCAAACATCTGAGAACTCGTAGGCTTGTCCATTTGGTATCTCCAATTGTGTAACCGGACCGCTCGTATTGCCATGGTTACCCCTAGTCTTGCCAAAATCTCCTTTTTCAGAGTCTCATAATTCTCTGCATCTTCTTCTTTTAAATCATAATAGGCCTTTTGGGCTTCTCCAATTAAATAAGGCGCTACTCTCCCGGCCCATTGCTCCTTGTGCCATGCATTTCGAGATGCAGTTCTTTCAAATGTGGTTAAATAAGCCTCCACATCATCAAGTTCTGTCATCTTTTGTAGCCCAATTTGTTCAGCCTGAACGGTGTCTCTCCCTGTTTGCCGGATTTCTTCCCCTAATCTATGCAATTCTTCGCGTACTAATTTTTGCTCCTCTATAATTCGTTCGTTAGTTTCGCTTTGAATTTGATTCGTCTCCTATTGCGCTTGGATAGCTTCTTGCTGTCCTTTTAATGCCTGAAATTGGGCGAGGGTGGCCTGGGACAATTGCTGTATTAATTGTTCCATGGTTTTTCTCCACACACGCAAAGCAAAACCCCCCCACACACACAAAAAAAACTTGCTTTCTCCGATTCTCAAACCCGAGTGGGAGTTGCCCGCATCCTCCACCAATTGTGGTGTCGCCGGGGGAAAATAGGTGTAAAAGAGATCTAACTCACACCACACTGATCTTCTGTGTTCTTCGTCCGTATGTCTCCCCAAATCCGTTCCGCAATCCGTTGCCAGTATCCTTAAACGATCCAAGTTCCCAAATCTGTATGTCTACACTACTCTGCGCCGTATCCAAACCATAATCCGTAATCTTAGTCAAAGCCCGTATCCAATAGTCCGTTATTCTTAAACTCCTTCCAGCACACTCCTAAATCTCTCCTTCCTCCGAGACGCTTTCACCTTATCGGCTTCCGCACCGGCTCACTGCTTCTGGGGCATTTATATTCCGTTTCCTGACGCAGCTCACCTGTGTCTCATTGTTTCGCCGCATAGATCTTTTCCAACAGCGGGTCAGCTGGTTATCCTTGGCAGCCATCTTGCCTAGGTCTATATCTAGTATATCCAGCGTTTTGTTACGGAAATACCGGTTATAAATAACCCTTCCCCTGGTCCTCTTACAAAAAGCATTAAGGTCTAGAACACATACAGATGCAGCCATTCAAAATGCGTGAGGTATTTCGCGGCATACCCCGGGGGCGTGTCACAGTACCACGCGGTATGACGCAGTTAACGTGGTGTCACGTGGTTAACTATCCGGCGTCGCCTTGTAAAACTGCCAGGGGGAGCTTAACTTCTCATGTACAGCATTTGAGCCTTTAATTTTGAACTGTGTATTACAGCATGTTAATCATCAGTAATTAAAATGTTGGTATATTTTATGAAAGCAAGATTGCTCAGTTGGACAAAAGTACACAACCTACCTTTATCAGAAATATCAAAGCCCTTACTGAAGATATTACTAATAGTATTAATAATGGATGACTTTGGACAAGCTGTATACTCAAAGTATAATTTCTTTAGCACATTTGTACAAGCACTTGGAATCTGTCCAAGCCATACTTTGTCAGGCATTTTGTTTTACTTCAACGGGCATAAAAACTTCCTTGCTTTTAACAGGGCGTTTCATAATTTCTAGCTACGAAAATGATTTAAAATGCGACACCTATCATTCAACTAGAGCTTAAAATATCACAAGGAAAAATACACACCGGTATTCCATTTCTCCCTAAACATTGTAAGCTTCGAAGTCTTTAACTAACGTGATACCGGAGTCAACAAGCATACTTTTAGAATTTGATTAAAAGGGAATATAATATGGAATCGCGTATCTCAAGAAATTAATAACGGTATGATTATATCCGTGTACTGCGGCAGGGCTGTGTAGGGCTGTTTCGCCTGCTTGTTCATGCGAGCTGTCTTGTAGCCTACTGGTCTAGGTGCATGACTACCAACTGGCAGGTTGTGTGTTCAAATCCAGCTGGTGCTGGACCTTCCAGTTTTATTTATTTATTTTTTAATCACGTAACATAAACATATTACCGTATGCAAACTGTACTGTATACAATATGTATATGTATATTTAATGTCTTAACTGTGCCCGTTTAAGTATTGAATATTCATATCTAATTTTACCACTGAAGGGAAATCTTAACATAAACATACAGTATATGGCTGGTCTCGGTACTTTAAAGAAAAAAATACACACCAGTATTCCATTTCTCCCTAAACATTGTAAGCTTCGAAGTCTTTAACTAACGTGATACCGGAGTCAACAAGCATACTTTTAGAATTTGATTAAAAGGGAATATAATATGGAATCGCGTATCTCAAGAAATTAATAACGATATAATTATATTCATGTTGCAAAAGAACTGCAACGGACATAAAAACTCCCTTGCTTTTAACAGAGCGTTCCATAATTTCTAACTACGAAAATGCCAGGTGAAAGGATTTGTAAACATATTTTGTTAAAGCAAGTCAGTTTTTCTGCAACACATAAAATACATTTTTCCAAGAAAGTTTAGCCTTTGTCACTAATGAAACCACTAAATAAAGACATAAATATAGAAATCTTAAGATTTGTTTTATTTAATGTTGGTAGCAGGATGAACTGTCAGAGTGTATATTTTGTCGCAAAGTTGCTGCAAGATGTTAACAGTGAAAAAGGTATTTAGAAATGAGTTATTTCAAGATGAAAAAGAAAACATACACGAAACATGGTTTCATTACGACCAGAATCGGTCTTGAGATATTTTTAACTTGATTTACAGTATTTGAGAGGTATGTCTTAACACCGATACTACAGTGCTTAAGTACTGCTCACGTATATGTTTCTAGGTTTATATTATGCATTTCATACGGTCAAATTACTTTTGAGCAACTAATAAGAAGCGCAAAACGGTATGCGTTTTACTTTCCCATGTCACATGGTCTGTGATTGAAACCGGAAAAACCGGTTTAATTCGTCACAGCCAGCACTCTTCAGGTGTGAGGGTCTTCTGCTCAGAATGAAACGCTAAAATGTTTGTGTATATTCTAATGGTAGTGGGGGCAGGGTGTGTGGGAACAGGTTTGGTTGAAATTGCATTGGAGATCTATGTTCTTCACACCTGAAACATTTTCTCTGAAAGCATTTTCTTCGCAGTTTAACCGATCTTGTTACAGCATGTTACAGTTTACTATTATTAACCACATTAATTTTAAGTGCTTAATGTAAAATCTTGTAAAAATATATTTTCATTGTTCAAATATACATTAAGTCTGACTATCATATAATAAGTTAAATACAAAACTAAAGAAAAAATAGGGTTAAATATAATTCAAAATATTTTGCTAACAATGTTAACTGTTTATGAATAATAAAATGTATTAACTAAGGAGTAGGATGGCACAGTTGTTAGTATGTTTTTTGTTTTGTTTCTTTTTCATAAATACAACAGTAGTACCTGATGTCTCAGTGGCTTTCAAAATTAAATTATTTCTCCCTAAACATTTTAAGCATCGAAGTCTTTAACTAACGCGATACCGGAGTCAACAAGCATACTTTTAGAATTTGATTAAAAGGGAATATAATATGGAATCGCGTATCTCCAGAATTTAAAGACCAGACAATCGCAAACTCGTTTTCAATAAAATTATTTTATTCATTCAGCAGTTTGTGAGAGGGACATCCAGCAGGGAGAGACACACACACCGGTTTTCATTGACAACATTGTTTTTTTTTCAATTCCTCTTGTCTAACAGGAATGTTTTGTTTGTGGACAGACTGTTAGACAAGAGGAAATTTGTCTAACAAATTAAAAAACTCCATCCCGGCCTCTCAGTTCACCACCGCGCAGGACTCTGTTGATGCTGTCCCCGCCGGCTATCTCCCCCCAGGAAGCACAGCGGAATTCACAGATGCCAGTGGGACGAATAATTCTCCCAGATGTCCAACTGCTACCCATCACCCAGGAGATGGAGGGGGGGTTGTACTTGCAGTGCATCGGCATAGACGGGAAAGCAAGAGCCGACCGCTACGCCGCCCTCGTGTTTCGAAATCTTGTGACTTTTGAAATTTACTGGGGGTGGACCACGTCTGTAAATTTCGATGGGTCCAGAGGCAAAAGTGCCTTGCCTTGCAATCTCCGGGAAACCATTAGTACGATGGTGAATCGGAGATTCTCAACCCTTGCTGCGTACGACTGGAAAAGAATTCGTGATCAGATCAACGAAATGCTTCGTAGGAGGAGGCGGTCTTTTCCTCTTGTCTAACAGTCTGTCCACAAACAAAACATTCCTGTTAGACAAGAGGAATTGAAAAAAAAAACAATGTTGTCAATGAAAACCGGTGTGTGTGTCTCTCCCTGCTGGATGTCCCTCTCACAAACTGCTGAATGAATAAAATAATTTTATTGAAAACGAGTTTGCGATTGTCTGGTCTTTAAATTCTGGAGATACGCGATTCCATATTATATTCCCTTTTAATCAAATTCTAAAAGTATGCTTGTTGACTCCGGTATCGCGTTAGTTAAAGACTTCGATGCTTAAAATGTTTAGGGAGAAATGGAATACTGGTGTGTATGTTTTCTTTAAAGAGACCAGCCATATACTGTATGTTTAAGTTCCAAAATTAATATCGTTTATGGGCTTCACACGCGTTGCAGTATGCTCAGGCACTAAGTAAAAGGAGATGCTTCGTATTGCTTGACTAATTTTAAAAACTTTTAAAAAAGTTATAAATGCAGGCGCTGCTCTGGTGCGTCGGCTCCTACACAGTGCCTGTCTGCTGTAAGCGTTACAATATACATACCCAACACTGCTTGTACCCATCTGTCATGCAAATAAAACACCTTGAATTGAATTGAATTGAGGGGAGAAGGGGGGGATACTAAAGCCAATACTGGCTCAATGGGCTTTGACGTGCTAATGCGTTGGTTTAACAGTCCGGGTGTGGCAGGCTTCCAATGTCAACTCGACTCGATTGGAAGACAATGAACGTATTTTAGCCCTAAATGAATTAATAGCAAACATGGTTTACATAAAATACATTTTTCCAAGAAAGTTTATAATAATACGATCTATAGTTGAAATCTGAGCCTACTTTAAAAATAAAGGAAAAGCATTTTCAGAGAGCAATCACGCTGTGTTTATGTAGAAAAAGCGATTAGGTTTATGAGCAATCTAATTACCTAATCGCTTAAAACGCTATATAAAATAAAGTTTATTTAGAGATGAATGATCAGTGTGGTAGTTTAAATAATGTGAGTCAGGAAACTAACACAGCGCCACCGGATTTAATAACGCAATAAAAACGCTATAAAATAATGTGACACAGTACAGCACAGTACAATAATACTGACCATGACTTTAGAAGCATAAATTACCTTACACTCAATTTAAACACAAGCTGTCTTTCTGTATGAACCTCTAAGCTGGTTCATACAGAAAATGTAGAAATGCATTAGCCTGATTATGATTAAAAACACATAATTAAACACGCGTTTGCGATTTAAATCAGAACACGATTTAAATCAATATAAATGTTTATATTGTAACGCATACTGTCCAGCCTCCATTTCTCTATAAAAATTTACTGTTGCACACACACACACAATAGAAGCAGGAACCGCTGTCAGAAGGGAAGATATGTTCAAAATATCGCAAATATCGATCATGTTGCGATATTTTGAAATATAAAAGTCAACTGATTGTCCATAATATCGCTTACCTATTTTTTCGAAGAAATGTTTGTTAAAATAAAAGTCCAGCACCAGCTGGATTCGAACACACAACCTACCAGTTGGCAGTGACGCACCTAGACCAGTAGGCTACAAGAGAGCTCGCATGATCAGGCAGGCGAAACAGCCCTACACAGCCCTGCCGCAGTACACGGATATAATCATACCGTTATTAAATTCTTGAGATACGCGATTCCATATTATATTCCCTTTTAATCAAATTCTAAAAGTATGCTTGTTGACTCCGGTATCACGTTAGTTAAAGACTTCGAAGCTTACAATGTTTAGGGAGAAATGGAATACCGGTGTGTATTTTTTTCTTTAAAGTACCAAGACCAGCTATATACTGTATGTTTACGTTCCAAAATTAATATCGTTTATGGCCTTCACACGCGTTACAGTATGCTCCTATTCTTTTTATGCTCAGCTACTAAGATTTCCCTTCAGTGGTAAAATTCAATATCTACAACGGGCACAGTAAAGACGTTTACAGTAAGTCTTTCTACGACAGACCAACGGACCACGAGTGCCCCTGTCGGTCAACCAATCACGCACCGCGGTATCCCGTGTCATCATAGCTGCGGTATCTGTACCGCGCACTTTGAATGGCTGCATCTGTACAATTGAATTGAAATTGTAAATCTGAAACAAAAACGTTTCACATGCATTCTACATGGTGATATTTATCCCTGGATACATTGGAGCCCCGAGTTCTATGGAACACATTTTCAAGGGTATTTAACTAATCCCACTTGGATTACTGAACTACTAGCATCGCAGAAAGCAAAACAAGTTATTTGTAATGTTTATTATTTTCTTAACTACTTTGCACTCATGGAGGAATTGCTACAAGTCAACCCATATTCATACTTACATCATTCACATCAGTATTCTATATTTTGTAGTCTCCATTTACTGATGACTCAGTAATAGATCAAAGAGAGATCTTGTTAATATTTCATTTGTTAGTTTGAGAGTCTGCTGAATCAATTTTTATTGTTATTTAATATGTAATTTATCTTGTTTTGAAAAAAATATTTTAGCTTACTTTAATTTACACACAAATAAATAATGGAAATAAAGCTAAACCTTCGGGAACTGTTCGTCCATCAAAGAATGTCATTGGTTTGGTGAGTTTCCGGGATATCTCTGGCACAGGGGGGTAGAGGCGGAGTGACTCCTTTATACACATTGTTGTGTATGGTATTTTGCTGAGATCATCCCTATAATAAAATAAAACATAAACTATAATATTAAAGTCACAAGGTGCACACACAAAGAAAATTATTGTAAAACATATTTTAGTTCTTGAGAGTTGTGAAAAACACTCAAAGCTTATAATGTAAAATTCAAGAATATTCAGAAAATACAGACAACCTGCAATGATTGATGCGATTCTGAAAAAGGTACAGAGATCAACCATGCAAGCAAAAAATTGAATTTCACCAACACCATAGGGTTAAAACACCTATTCTTCTGAACAGTGCCATTGCATCTTTAATGGCCACTTATATAGAACTTTGGTTTAACATTTCATCCTAAGAACAGTACACTCTATAGTACATTGTCCCCTTTCACCAAAACAGGGCATTGCTTAAGAAATTTTGGTCCAGGGGCAAGAGTGCCTCTTAGTTACAGCAGTGGTGTGACTTTTTCTTAAAACATTTCCCAGTTTAGAACTGACCAGGCTTAGCATTGCTTAGCCTCGGACATGATTAGGCTACAAAATAGTATTGCTTCTGTGATATAAAAGCTTTGCCAACCACATTCTCAGACCATTATTAATGTTTCATTTACTAAGATGGGAAAATACTGCAGAGTGATTAAAGGCACTGAACCTGTATGTCTATCATTCACACAAACTGCATGCCCTTCTTTTTGTTAATCTCAGAAGGTAATCAGTTCAAAAAGGTCTAATATTTCGTACAAGCATATTCTTAAAAGCTCTTTAATTTCTTAAGTGTTTCAGTATTGTTTGCTTTCATGTAATTCTGTAAAATGTGTTATTATTGGCAATGGCAAATCATTAGCAGTAAAAGATAATATTTTTCCCAAATATTAAAAAATCAATACTGCCTTGGATACTGGTAAGAAGCAGTAAAATTGGCTGAAGCATGGAATATTTTGTGGAAAAAAGAAGTTCAATCACATTACGTAAAATTTTGTCTTCATTCTAAGAGAAACAGGTAGGTTTGCTAAGAGTTAAAGAGACTGAAAGCTTTGGCATCCTATTGGCTAAGTGTTATCAGAGTTGGGTGTCTGAGTTGGATATCCCAGGCTACCACCTGTAGTAACCCTAGGGATTTCCTTGCCATCTGCAAGCACATGTTGGGAATTCATCTGCAATAATAGGATACCATAATAAATGAATTGGTTAAGGCTGACAAACCAGTCCATGGTGTCTTTCCCTTCTAAAGCCATGAGAACTTCCTCTCTGCATTTTTTCTGGTGTTCTGGATTTGATGCCAGGCTGTACAGGATCCAGGAAATCCCACTAGCAGTAGTGTCATGTCCCTCAAACATAAAAGTGTCTACCTCTGCCCGAATGTCTTCATCAGAAAGGCCATTATTTTCTTCATCCTGCAGTTTAACACAATTATGTAGAGATTTAATTAGAATTATATTTATCTTTGATGGAAATACTAATGTATGTATTTATATAATGTAATGATGGAAATAACTAAGAAATTGTATTACTTTACGATATTCAGGAGGAAGTCTAATCTTGCACTTCTTCTCTACAATATATAAATACTCTCTGGCAGCCTGCAACATTTTTTTTAGCACTCAGCACTTTAGTCTTATTGTAGGTAGATGTCTGTCGCACTCTGCATTGCTATGACCTTACCTTTGTCTTGTTAACCAGGAATGGAATCACTTTCTTCCTCTTTTTGAACAAGCAGCTCTTCATCTTCAAATTCTCCATGCAAAACTTTCAATTTCAATTCTCCTGATCATGTCAGCCCTCCCCGAATCTCCACACAATGGCACCCAACTTCATCTCTCTTTCCCCACCTTCTCTCTCCACCTAATCTTGCTCACTCTGTTCTTTTCCTACATCACCCACCCTTTTGTCAATAGTGTTGATCCACTCTACTGCACGTATGCCCCAGCCTTCAATTTTTAGTCTCTCTCCTTTCCTCAGTCCTCCTGTCCCAGTAGGTTGCTGATGCTCACTTCCCCTAAGGGTATGAGTGCATAGTATCAGTGTGCACTGGTTGTGGGCCTCCTCGTTAACAGTCCTTGCCATCCCTGGTGCCTTCTCCCATGATGCGGCTCAGGTTCCTTTAATATGGGTTCTCCTATCACTTTACTCCCCTCTATGGGTATTCAATTGGTGCGGTGTTAACTGACACACTAATGAATGTGTTCTGCTTCCCATCAGGAGTTCCAATCTCAAGTACTATTACCTGAGTATTCTGACTTGCGTTCCATCACCTGAATCATGCATTCTTCTCTTTTAATTCATTCTCCCATCTGCATTCCTCCAAAACATTACATCTGTGAGTCTGCTCAAACAAAGAAAGCTCAAGCCTGTTTCCTTCATGTTTCTTCTTCATTAACTCCATGCTACAGTTTATATTCTCTGATCTTTTCCTGCAAAAGTTTGCAGCTGAACCCACTAACTTAATGTTAAAAGAAATCTGTATCAGAATTTTGGGGATTGTTTCGGGGGTTTTAATAGCACTGATCTTTGGCCAGCGCTACTGTTTCCTCATTGAGATGAGTTTTAAAGTATTAAATAGGTTATTCCTTTTAATTCATCCTTTATACTCATTTTGTTATTGTAATTTGTCCAGAGCAAAGTTGGATGAACTAGTTGTACGGCATTTACCATTATGTATAATGTAATTTAGTAAACTGATTATTTTGGATATTGATGAAAACCTTGAATCTTTTATCTCATGCTGTTTATTACCCATCCATCCATTTTCTAATGGCTTCAGCCAGTTCAGGGCTGCAGGGTAGCCGGAGCCTATCCCAGCAAGCAATGGATAAAAGATGGTTTATGCCATGGATGGGATGCCAGTCCATTACAGGGCACACACAGACTCACACTCATACTAGGACCAGTTTTCTCCAAAACCAATTAACCTACCACTTACTGTCAGGGCTGGATTTTGGTTTTCGTAGGCCCTAGGCACTTTCACTCAGAAATGTGCAAAAAGAGGGGTAAACGTCAATTGAATTATGTCGATTGACATGATGCACTTTAAATTATTCTAATGCTAAACCGTGTGATTGATGGAGCGAGTCGAGCAATCATCACGTCGATACTTCTAGTTTCTAGAACAGCCGCTAAATAGCGTAAGATTATTGATTTGGATGCCTAGAATCGATCGTAAACATGTTGTTTCAGCTCATTTTTCGTTAGTCACTAGTGTTTCCCTCCTTCGTATGCCCTAAATCTTTCATAGCCTACAGTGCCTACAGTGCCTAATGGGAAATCCGGCACTGGTTATTGGACCTCCTTTGGACTGTGGGAGGAAACCAGAGTACCCAGAGTAAACCCACACAAACACCAGGAGAACATAAAACTCAACACAGATTGCAACCCATGTCTGGAATTGAACCTAGGACACTAGTGCTGAAATCAACGATGTTAATCACTGTGCCAACTGTGCTGCCCCTGTAGAAGTTGCCATATCCAATGCCACACTCAAAATGTGCTGTGGTGATGCATCAGGATACATCAGTAGAAATGTTAGTCTTTCTAGTACTAGAGGATGTCATCTTTTTGGCTCAGAAGACTATACTAAGTGGACTGAGATTAGGAACTGGCAGAGAGGTGGACTGAGATTTGAAACTTAAAGAGAGGTATTTCAGAATTGCTTTGGAGTATAGAATTATTATAGACTAAAATAATGTATACTGCGGATTGGTATGGTTTATGTTTGATTATTGTTTTGTACTGGATTTCCTATCAACATTTTCATATATCTGTTCAACTGCTTTACTGAACAACTGTATGTACTACAGGCTTTTTTTAACTTATATTTTATATCATTTACAGAATCACTGGATAGTAGTAACTTACTCTTGCACAAAGTAGGATATCAAGAAAGTCTAAGTTTCTCTTCTTCTGAATCTTGTCAAGTTCTTTTTCATCCTTTAGGGCTTCCTTCCTTTGCTTTATCACTTCATCTGTAAAGAGAACAGATGTCATTGTGGAAAACAAAACACAAAGAAGCTACATGTTCTTAGTTCTTGAGTTAGTGGGAACATTGCTAAGCACTGACTTTATCCATTATGGTAGTGAAGAACCACCTTTTCTTAGACAGCCATAAAGCTTGCCATTAAAAAATAGTAATAATACCTTACACTTATATAGCCCTTTTCTGGACACTCCACTCCAAGTGCTTTTCAAGTATTGAAATGTGCGGCACCCACCTGGATGATGTGATGGCAGCCATAGTGTGCCAGTACACTCACCACACATCAGCTTTCAGTGGGCAGGAGAAGAGAGCAATGACACCAGTTCATAGATGTGGATAATTAGGAAGCCATTAGTGTTTAAGGTCAATGGGAAATTTAGCCAGGACACTGGGATAATACCCCTATTCTTTTCAAGAAACGCCATGGGACTTTTAATGACCACAGAGTCAGGACCTCGGTTTAATGTCTCATCTAAAGAATGGTGCCTTATTACAGTATAGTGTTCCCATCACTACACTGGGGCATTAAGACCCACACAGACCGCAGGGTGAGTGCCCCCTACTGGCCCCACTAACACCACTTCCAGCACTAATCTTTTTCTCAGGAGGTGACCCATCCAGGTGACCAGGCTCACACCTTCAGTGGGTTGTCAGTTGTGAGTTGCAGGGTGATATGGCTGCTGGCCATATAATAAAAGAAAAAAATAGATTCTACAGTTAACTTTAAACAGATTAAATGTACTCATATGAGAAAGGAAGAGATAATATTTTAAATTGCCGCACAACAATATAACTGTGAACTCTTAAATTGTGAACTTCAGGTACAGATTTAAACTAACAAACACAAACACAAGATCGTTATTACAATACTGACAGTCATGAGATTTTCACAACTCCAATATAACCCTCAGTGCCAAAGTAAAAACACCTTACTTGGTTGCAATACAAGATGAATTAGTTTAACAGGGATGCTTTGTTGGCTGAAGTGGCATCTGTCAGTCAGCTTTGCAAAGGATTTTCAAAATAAAATGAAAGGGCCTGAGCCTCTGTGCACCTCAGATGTCATAAATCCTGTACTCTCCTGTGACGTCATGTGGTGACCAATCATGTTAGCCATTTTTGTAGACCTTTACATAAGCTTATCTCCAATAACACACAGGTTGATTCAATGTTTTTTGTCCTCCAATTCAATCACATGGTACTTAAGCACCACAATAAAGTGCTGTACATCAGAAAGCCAAAGCAGGTTCACCCCCAGTGGATCATCGTAGGAAAGAACAACACTGATATCTGTGGCCTGCAAAGTAAAAAGCTGCTTGTGAACATTTTTTTTCATTTTGCTTTAGGAGATGAGAGACCCAGTTCCATTTCAAATGCATTGTGAATCAGGGGCTTGCATAACAAAATAGGTCTAGAAACCACCATACACCAAACTTAAACTAATTTAAAGAACATAAGAGTAGCTATTGATGTATGGGAGTCTCAGCTACATGTGAATGTCTATATTAGCTGAGTGCCACTGGAAGGTCTCCATCATTTATTACATCTATGACTAATATTGTGTATTACTTAACTTAAACTTAACTGAACATTATAACTGAAGTAATAAGTGATGCATCTTATTCTAAAGAACACAGAATTGCACATAGAATTCTGCATTCTTTAACACAGAATTGCTTGTGACTTATAAAAAAAATTCCAAATGCATAAAAGACATGTAAAAACCACCCGTGTTAATGTTGTTCCATTCATTATAACGAAGAAAAGATATCCTAGTTTTAAGGCATTAGGTGCTCACATTTTAGTTCTTAACAGCGTTAAGCATTCCTCTCACATGAGGAAATAAATCCACTTTATATTAACTTCTCAAAACTTGTAATACTCCAGGATGGTTACTGATGATGAAATGCAAGCATGATTGTGTGAATTTTACATCTGTATCTTCTCCTCTTACATCCCTTTCAAAATAATTACTCCAATTCCGATTAAAACATTAGATAGAATAATTAGTTATAACAAACCTGTATGTTGGTGTGCTATCTTGCACGCTTTCCGAAACCTGTAGCCAAGATTGCTGATGTAAAAAAGAATTTCACTGTGATAAGGGAAGAACCAGAATCGGAGGTTTATTATGTTGCAAATCTCATAGACTGCCTTAATATACGTGTTTGTACCACTGAAAGAAAAGAGGACAGAAAAAGTATCGTTAATTTACTATGCAAATACAATCACCTAAGCTTGGGATCTAACGGATGTACAACTACAGATCTAGTCATTCAAAATGAGCAAGGTACGCTGCGCTAAAATGTGGTGGAGTTGGCGCAATATACCGCATCCTACCGCATGATTTTTTAAATAGGATAATAGTATCTGGAAGCACCTTGTAAAACCTCCAGGTGGAGCTAATAAAGCTTAATGTCTCATGTACAGCATTTGAGCTGTCGCCAGAAAACACCCGGTTTCGAATCCCGGTCACTGCTGAGAGACAATCTTTTTCCAATTAAGAATTTAAGTTGTAAACTCTTTAGACTTTTAATAATGTTAAACTGTGTATTACACCATGTTAATCATTAAACATTAGAAAGACTGTATATTTGATAAAAGCAAGATTGCTCAGTTGGACAAAAGTACACAACCTTCCATTATGCATAAATATTGTATGCATCAGAGTCTTTAACTTGGTAACTTACAGTAGGTTTTAAAAAAGAAGTAGGTTTTGGTTTTAATGTGCTTGTTCTAACATTATTAAACTTATATTCTGTACTTCTTAAAAAGTTATAAAGTTTTATCCTTTTCTAAGAATACATAGTAAGAACAGCACTTGCTGTTATTGTAAAAAGATCAATGTTGTAGTGATTTAACATTTAAAACTTGATAGTTATATTAATATGCAATTATGTAACTAAGCAGTAACTAGTTACTTGTGTAACTAAGCAGCTAAATTCTCACAACTTGATGGTTTGGAAATATTTTTATTCATTCATTTCTTTTTTTAAAAAAAATTGTCCTTGTAGTGGTAATGAGTACTGTAATGTAGCGAGCTGCACCCAGGCGGTTCAAAGTTCGATCAGAGCAATACTTTCGGTTTGTTTCTCATATAGCCGAATGCATAAAAACAGGCCACTATTATAGCTTATTGTGAACATCATGTGTCTCTTTCAGGTTTACATCCAAATTGAGAAACTCTATGTTTTGTCTTAATCCAAATGTCAGCAGCCAGTAATCAGCCAACAATTTAACTTGGAATTAAAAAAAAAAGTTTAAACTGTACTATATAGTACGGTATAGTACTGGAATTGAACCTGGTCAGTCAGAGTTATTCAACAGGGAACCAGCTGGATGAATAATTATACGTGATGGTTTTGTGTTTAAGGATTTCTTCACGGAAATCTTTAAATTAAACGAGGGAGAGTGAAAGGATTATTTTTTACAATTGGCAGTAAACAAGGAACAGTTTATCAACACGATGGGCAAACAATTTTTTTATTTTTAAAAAATAAAAAATAAATGAAAATGATGTGTTCCTAACTCAAACAATGCATGACTTTAAAAGCTGTAAAAAACTGGATAGTTAAAAACCACTTTTTATGCGCGACAAACATTTTAGATGTTTTTTTTTAAATATGGCGCCTTTTAAAAAAAAAGATAAATCATAGAGTAGATAGGATACAACGAAGCTACAGCTCATGGATTGTGTTGCCATGCATCAGTGATAGTCACACTATTTTGATTGAAAACTACAATCTAACAAGGTTAAAAATACCCCACTGACGTGTTTACCCATCAAATAATTTATTTTTTAACATGGAACAATTAAAGGTTTATTCCATGCTGAAAGGAAAAGAGACACAATGTTTCGGCTGTGGAGCCTTCAGGTGTGAGGGAAAGAGGAAAACTGGCAGTTAATGAAGCATGGGAGAACAAAAGACAGGGTAGTTGAGAGGAGGCAGGGGTTAGGGGAGAAGGGGTATCAAGAGTCTGGGAGAACTGGAGAGAGGTGTGAAGTCAAAACCTGCAAATGAATAGAAAGGATTGGAAGGAGACGAGTCTGTTGTTAAGGGAACGGGGAAGCTGTGATCCTAGTTTCAGGATAATTTTGGTTTCGGATGTCTTTCTGTAATAGTTCTGAAACCCCTTTGTGAGGATGCAGACAGAGAGATCAGTGTGATCATGGCCATTAGAGCCGATATTGGAAACTATGGGTCTTTGACATTCCCTGTAAAGGTTTCCCAGTCTCTTTTCTGTCTCACCTCCCTGCACCTCTTGCAGAAAATGCTCAGCTATTTACATTGGTACCCCATGCTCCCCACATACTCTAAACTACCCTTTCCTCATTAATTGCTGGTTTTTCTCTTTCCCTCACACCTGAAGAAGGCTTCACAGCCAAAATACTCTCTCTTCTCTTTTCCTTTCAGCACTGAATGAACCTTTACCTGTTCCTTTGCAGCCTGCGCATGCTGACACAGCTACCTACTTGATAGTTTAACATGCTACAAGTTTTGATACAAATTACAGCAAGTTCAGCATCAACAGAAAGAGAGACACATCCCTCACTGACATTATCATGAGGTTGCAGGCACCTAAGAAGTTGTAGAAGTCACTATTGCTATGGAACTTGAGAGAGCACTAGGAGGTAGAGTAGGTGCCATCTCTTTACAGATCAACATAGACTCCTGGCATTTTAGAGGTGTGACTCCTTATAATTTATTACTCCCTTCAGCTCCATTAAAATAGGGCAATGATTTACCTATGCTTTCTTCATGTATGTACATGGGTTTGATGGGTGAACATGTTTTTCTTAATCAGATCAAAAGGTACAGTGCTCACACCTGAAGAAGGCTCCGCTGCCAAAACATTGTGTTTTCGTTCCCTTTTCAGCATGGAATAAACTTGTTACTTGTTCCTCTGCAGCCTATGCATGCTGATGCAGCTAACCACCTGAACTAAAATGTAGTCGTTTGTTAGAAAAGAAAACTCCATCCTTGTTTCTATTGACCAAAGAATGGTACTAAAAGTTTGTGGTTTAATAAAATATTTTTGCAACGTTTATATAAGGTTTTCATATACAGGTATACTGATGGAAAAAAGAAATGCAACACCTCCTCCTCCACACTCTGGGCCTCCCATCTGCATGGAACAGGCTGAAGAGTGACTCATCCATGAAGAGGACCTGATGCCACTGCTGACAAGTCCATCACAGCCTCTGTCTGGCCCAAGCCAGTTGGTGTGATGTCTAGGAGGTGTGAGCAGAGGGCCTCTGACAGGTCGCCTTGCTCTAAGTCCAGCAGCGTGGAGCCTCACTGTCCCATCACTGATGCGAGCATTGTGTCTGTCGGCAGTTTCAGCAGCAGTACAGGTGGCAGATCTGAAACGATCTTCCAGATGGACCAGTCTGATGTGTCGGTCCTGCTCTGGTGTGGTCACTCGAGGGCAACCGGATCTTGTACAATCATCTGTCCTGCCGGTTTGCTGAAACCTTCTCTGCAGTTGGGAGACAGTGGAGTGGCTTACTCCACAGTGTCTGGCAATGCTGGCACATGACATGCCTGCCAATGGCCCTCTCCCTTGCTTCTGGTGACATTCGAGGCATTATGGAATGCACAGAAAACACACTAAGTGTGGCTTTTTTCTTGCAGTGTCCTAAGCTTTGAACTAAGGCCTTTTTAAAAATCAGATCACTTTTTTGACCTTATACAATTTTTGTAATATACAATGTATTAGGAATTTGTCTTTTCGCATACCCCAACTTGCTCTCCATGAGACACACAGACGGGGAGAGAAGCTTGGGGTCAGAGCACAGGGTCAACCATTTATACAGGCACCCCTGGAGCAGTTGGGTTAAGGACTTGCTCAGGGGCCAAACAGAGAAGGATTCCTTTGCCGGCCACGGGATACGAACCGGCTCAGCCACAGGCGCAGAGCCACAGAGCCACTGTCACCTGTGATAAAGGTGACCTGAGAAGGCATTGTTCCACCTGGACCTTGTTGGGTAAAAGTGCACACCTTTTGTGTGATTGGCAAATTGCAATGCCTCACTGCACAAGCTGTATTGCTGGCCACAGGGCTTAAAATAAATTGACAACCTTTTGTGAAAGTACATAAGCTATAACTATAGTATTCTCCTTCCAGAAAATGTTGCGTTTCTTTTTTACATCAGTAATTTTGACTCATAATTGTGTCCCTTGAAAATGCAGAGAAATAATTAAATAAATGTGTAAATAAATTTATACCTCTACATGTTTTACAATACTGACCTCTCAGTCTGACAGTTGCTAGTGCAGCTGAATGCACTCTTCATAATACTGTCAAGCGTCATTAGGCTAGCATGCTGAAACACTTCAAAAGACTCCTCTTTTCCAGCATACAATTCCCATTTTTCCTGTATAAGATAAAAACTTAAACTAGCTGGTGCATTTCTAAATATATACTGCATGCAAAATAACCTTTTCATTTTATTTTAAAAGGTTTAATGTCTTAAAAGAGTTGCATACTGTGTGTGTTGAATTGTATAAGTGAAATAACCAAATTAATCGAATTAACCGAAGTAATAAACAATCTAGCTACTCTGATTTAACTAATTTAATCTTAGCAAATACAGAAGTTAAAACAGGTTGAGTCTAAAGACTGCTTGGGGACTTGCTTCAAATGAATGCAATGTTGGTACACCAGTAGTTTATACTGAAGAATGAAGAGATAAGAGAGATGCCCAGGAAGTGGGATAATAATATAATTTTCATGTTTTTGTATGTTTTTTGCAAATTATGCAGTTTAGTGGCTTGATGTAGGTTTTGTGTTCAAATGTTTTCAAAGATGCTGCCTGTCCTTGGTCAACAAGATAAGGGCATGTATTTGGTAAGCTGGCTATATGCCCAGAACATGAAAAGAACTAACTGTTGTCCAGTCTGCAACTTAGATATAATTAAATGGCAGGTGTTGCTGTTTTATCATTTGTTTAGAATATGTCATAGTAACTCTTTGTGTTTTAAGGTATAAAGGACCATCTTCAGCTACTTATTTTTTAAGTCTGGTGGTCGCAAGCCAGACTTCCATATGCATATGAATAAAGGGACTTCTGCTTCACAGACACCTGAACTTTGTCATTTGTTTGACACTACAATATCATTCAATCTAGCACATTTTTTTTTCCAGAACTGTAAATGTTAATGGTAAAACAGAGTTCTAGAAACAACATACAACATGGTGCAGGACATTTAAATAACACATTTTGAAAGTTTAATACAATTTGAAATGTTCAGATTCCACCTCTGATATTTTAACAGGAGGTCAAATCATTTTAGTACAGTCAATACAGTTTCTTAATGTGTTGTACTAGGAATTTATTTCTAATGTCCTGAAAAAATCATAAACGTTTGTTTTCAAGTATGAAAATAAATGTTTTAGAGCTAAAAATATGTTCATACCAGCATGATTTTTGTAGAATCAGATACCAGTTTTACATATTGCTTTAAGACATCATAATGGAATCCAGGTGTCAAAAGTCTTCTGTGCCTAAACCATTTCTGTTTGTCTGTCACAAGCAAACCTTCCCCTAGAAAGCAAGAACATGACCAGACATGATTAAACACTGTTTATCAGAAGTCATTATCCAGAACTGGCTATGAAATGACTAAATGTGACCTTGGTTACAGAAACGGATGTTTTATATCTTAAAATAGGTTTAAAAAATGAAATAATCATTTGTTTGAGGACATTCCAGACAAACAAAAAATCTTTCTTCTGTTGGTTAGAATAATTTAAATTATTTCATGTGTTTGTGCACTTTTTTATTATTATTTTATGTCAGAAAACGACATGTCAAAGATGGTATTTTAAAAATCCACAGGTAACAATGTATAAAACATTACCTATCCATGGAATTAGGAATCTATATGAAATGTCATCCTTTGGTTCTGAAAAAAATACACACATATAATAATGATCTTTTCAGAATAGGCTATATAAAACAAGTCTGAAAATTGAAAAATTTCAAAGTGATATTCTGCAAGGCAGAGTCAAAGATTCTACATAAAATTATTTTGATAATACTTGGCCTACAATTGTATTCCGAAGCTAGTAATTTGACAACTGTAAAATAAAGTAGATATGCTTATCATATTATTTACAGTTATTCTATGTAGACCTCAGGCATTCTTGAGTGGTTCCATGTTGCTAAGAACAGAGTATATATATAGTACATTAAAGTCTTTATCAAAATAATATTAATATGATTTTTATCTCAACTCTTCATCTTACTTAATCAAGAATTGTACAAATATCTGATATCAAAGTGTGAATACATCTTCATACATACATTTTTTCGACTATTCAAAATATCTGTATCATTTGGCATCTTTAGTAACTTGAGAAAAATTCTGTTACTCAACTGGAGTTCATACCTGTACTTGAAAGGATAGTTTTTGCATATTCAGGGTGGTTTATGTTCAAGAATGGTACAAAAGGTCCAAACCATAATGGAAAAGCATATGGGTACTGGTCTGCCCATTTTGCAGTCTTGTCTAAATCATTCCCATCCTGTGGAAACTTTTGATAGAAAAAGAAAAAAATGGGAAAAGTAGCAAAGAAATAAGATCCAAGTACATTGCCATGCAAGTTTATGCTGACAGTCAATTTTTACAATTTTCACATTTGAAGTTTGCTTTAAAGTTTGAAGTCATACACTTTGAGTAGCAATTAACATTAGTTATATACAGTTCATAACCTGCTCTACAAAAAACAAGCACAAGAACAAGTAAATAGTATGCAAATTTACAAAATATGTGATTGT
This sequence comes from Atractosteus spatula, assembly GCF_055471065.1. Classification (NCBI taxonomy): domain Eukaryota; kingdom Metazoa; phylum Chordata; class Actinopteri; order Semionotiformes; family Lepisosteidae; genus Atractosteus; species Atractosteus spatula. The sequence goes on along the minus strand of NC_142716.1, from coordinate 23,818,373 downwards.
ACTATTTAAACCCATTGCTGTTGCAAACCTTAATTAATATATTGTAGGAGTACAAATTGCCTTAAGTCACACAGTTGAGTGGCTAAATACGTCTCTCTCTAGAAGATCCCTCAGTCAGGTAGTGAATTTCAAGCAAAGATTCCACCCTGAAGATTATGGATAAAGTAATATAAAGGCAAAGATCAGGAAAAGGGTATAAAAACATTTCAAAGGCCCTTAATATCTCTTTAAGCGTGGTGAAGTCAATCATTAACAAGTAGAAGGCACCCACATACTGCCTAGACCAGGAGTGGGCAAACTTTTTTGTCCCAAGGGCCACATAAAATTTTGAAAGTACATTTCACCCCAAACACACTAAAAACTCTCTCCCTGGCGGTTGTTACCAGCCAAGGCCTGAAGTGGGGAGTTTGAGTAAATGATGTAGCCAAGCAGCGCAACTGACTGTGGGACAAAATTATAGATGGGGAGGCCCAAAGAGTTCTCCTGAACCTGTTGCAAGAAAAAGTTAAGAACTATGATGCTATTGTAACAGCTGGTTTGGGGGCACTACTGTCAAGCTGGCACTGCAACATCCCATCATTTTGGTTTTCTAAAAAGGGTGTCTCCTGATGGTTCTTCTTGGACAACCAATAGCTAAAAATTCTCATGCTGAAAGACTCCTGTACCTTACCTTGGGTCGAGAAATCCCTCGACCACCTGGCTGAATCCTCGTGGTTCTCATTACAAGACCTCCACAGTGCCTACTGGCAGATTCAGATTGATACACTTCAGCCTCTGCAACACCCCAGCCACTTTCAAAAGGCAAATGGAGAAGGTACTGGAGTCAGTGGTCCCCAACCGGTGCCTGGTCTGCCAAGATGACTTAATCGTGCATGGCAGTTCTTTTGATAGCACTCTCCAAGTTTCTTCAGTGGTCTGTAAAAGGGCAGGCAGGTCTCAGGTTGCACCCAAAGAAGTGCCACAAGCTGCAGGAAGAGGTGTTGTTCCTGGGGCATCAAGTGAGCAGGATCAGGATCATCACCATGCAGGACAAGGTGATTGCAGTTGGAAGATGGCCAACTCCTATCACCCTTTAACCGCCGAGAAGCTTCCTCAGACTTGGCTCCTATTACCAGTGCTTCATGGCAAGGATGGCCACCATCACCACCCTGCTACATGATCTGACATAGAAAGGCAATCCCTTCATGTGGATAAGAGGCAGAGAGCCTTTGACACCCTCAAAGAGGTGCCCTGCACTGTTCCAGTTCTTACCACATCAGACTCTTAGTTACTATTCTTCTTGGTGACTACCCCCTGACCACAAATTGCTGGACTAGGCTGTCTTACCATGCACCATTTTGGGAGGATGGCCAGGAAGCCAATCCAGAACTCAAGGAGGCTTGACAGTGGGTGTGGGCTGGACAAATATGTGACTACGGACAGGATGACAGAAAGGACCACTAGGCCTCTCGAGGGCTACTCCGCAGCCATTGCTGGTGAGTGTGCTCATGGCAACAGCCATCATGGACATCCTGAATTCTTTTCCCTCTAAGTCCTGGGGCAACTGATACATGTTGTTCGTGATGGACAACTTCACACCATGGGTTATGGCCTACCAGACGTGGAGGCAGAAACTGTGTATTGGGCCTTAATAGGGGGGTTCTTAAAACAGTTCAGGGTGTCTAAAGAACTCCACACTGAACAGGGCAGGAACTTGATGAAGTCCTGGATGTTCCAGGCCATGTGTAAGCGGCTGGGTATCCATAAGTCTATATCCATCCCCTATATCCCCAAGGGAGTGGCCTCCTTAACTGCAACTTGGAAACACACCTGTCCCTGGTAAATGAACAACACCAGAAGGACTGGGACATGCAGCTGCCCCTTGTGGTCCTAGATGTTTTTTCGCAGTGCATTCCACTGGTTGCACTCCTGCCCTCCTAAAGCTCAGTAGAGAGCTCCAGATGCCAAGAGAGGTGATCTTCAGGTGACACCCAGACCAAACCCTATGACAGTTGAGTCCAAATACAGTTCAAGACTCAGGTCTGGAGACAGCCCATGACTACATGGTCAGAGCCGCAAGACAGCAGTTAGGTAAGAAGTCTGGCCAAGGAAGCAGCCTTTCTAGGCCTAAGCAGGAGGTCTGGGTCTACAGATCCCACTGGATCCAAGGAGGCAGTCCCAAGCAGGACAAATTGGTGGCCAGTGCGGGGTTATGGAGCAGATAAGTGAAACCAGATAAAGAATGTGCATTTGCCTGTGGGGCACTCTGGTGGTGCTTCACCAAGACTGGATGGACCCCTCATAGGAAAGAATGGTAACCCACAGACGTTCTGCTCATTTCACCAGCCTAGTCCCTTCTGGGAAAAAAAAAACTCTGGGCCCAGAGGATCCCACACACCTGAGGCATGTACCCTGCTGCTAGCCAGGCACTCAGGTCCACTAGACCAGAGTGACACTGACCCCGGTAAAACAGAAGACAGAAAACAGTCCGTCTCTTGGACTTCAAAGTCTACCACATTCTGCATCAAAGTGGGTCAAAGCAGGATGAACCATATCAACTAGTAACATGGCACCAGGGGGCACAGTGGAATAACACTCAGTCAGTAGCCACAGTGGAGCAGTAGCAACAAGCACGCTGAGGACAGAAGAGGACAGTGGATTCCCCCGTGCAAGAATTCAAGGTAGGCCTAAAATAACAGGACTGAAAAAAAGATTACAAGTAGACTTTAGGAATGGTAAAACTTACTGCAAGAAGGAATTAATAATAATAATTCCTTACACTTATATAGTGCATTTCTGGACACTCCACTCAAAGTGCTTTAGGCCAAGTCAAGGGGGATTGAGTGCAGGCACGAGCAGCTACAACAGGAAAGTCTGGAGTCAAGAGAAGGTCCTTGGGCCAAGGCCTAAAGCCAGGGGGTCCGAGTGAAGGCTGGACCTCAGTAGTGCCACTGACTGCAAGACATTACTCAATGCAAGGCCCATTCGAGGCTTTAAGGACCAAATTCAAGTGGGCAACTCAACTAACGCATTAGTTAGGGGAAGAAGAGCTTGTGCACTAGTCGTGAAGTGTAGATAAGAAGGCCCAAGAAGTTCTCCTGGACCTGTTACAGGAAGTATTTGAGAACTATGACACCATTGTAACAGCCTGTGAGCACTGATTGGAGAGCCATGCTCCAAAGCCAGTGCTGCAAAAGCAACTAGAGTACTGTGTGTGACAGCCTGGAGGGAAACTGAGAATCTCTCCCAACCTGTTATTTCCCATTATGCCTACAAAAGAATGGTTTTACCACAAGTCAAACTGCAGCATTATACGATAGCTTTGTTTTCTATTGTAATTACAGTTGCAAGTGCAAGCTCTCAGTAACCAAACTATATACATAAGAAAAAAACCCAAAACATCATGTTTTGTAAATGGCAGAGCTACTACACAAATAATTCCCGAAAGCTAACATAGGAGCAGTAGTGTATCTGACTTTATAACACTTAAAACTTTTACAACACATAATGTTCCACTTAGTCACAATAGCCACCTAACAGCACAGAAGTGTAATGCAGTAAAATATACAATAATTGTAAAGTTATACTATAATCTTAATCCAAAACTGTGTTACTGAAATATCAATCTCCATGGATGCAGACTGACAAATTGAAAAAAAAAGTTATGTACTGTAACATAACCTAACAACTGTATTGTACAGCCAAGATGGGATGCGTGTCCTTTACTATAAAACTCAATGTTTTCTAACACGTATTCCGTCTCACTGCAAGCACGTTGTCAATAAAATACATTATAACCGAATTTTTCGGCAGATCCTACGGTCTTCTGACATTAATAGGTGCAAACATATAATAATGACCCTGTAGAACTTAACGACAATTGTTGAAAACAAGGAACACAAAGAACACAACAACCACTTTCCAGAAATACTTCTACGATTACAAACGCAGGGATAAACTCGTGTACTGAATAACATCACATTCAGAAGCCAACATTACTCATGTGAGTATAATTAAACCAAATGTCTGTGTGTCTATTTTCCAGTTATTTGTGCACTTACGGCCTGTTAATGTAAAATACTGAAACACCAGATTAATACATTGTCCTTTGCTTGCATAACATTCAAGTAACATTAAATCCGCCCATTCTCATTCAGACTGGAAGTATTTACCTCATGTACGTGCCCGTAAAGCCAATGTGTTGGGGGTCCAGGGAAGCTTTCGAGGATCTTAAGCGCCTGTTTTCTATTATTAAACAGTTTCGATAATTTAAATGTTACCGTTACTAACAAAAATACTGCGATTAAATTATAAAGGCGACGTGGATCAAAAGACATTATCGAAATATTCCTTATTATTTCGAACAGCTCCATCGCTGTTTGCTGCAAATTCTGGGAGAGTGAAGCAGCTTCTCCTGTCGGTAACAAACAGAACAAAGTAACTGTAGGTTGAGCAAAGCAATATAATAACTTGACAACAAAAAAATATTTTTGCACCCTAAAGCAGGGAGGAGTTACGTTATTGAATTACTGAACCGTAGAAAGATTTAAAGTGACAGAGCATTCGATGTGGTCAAACGTCCTAGTAGATTTCTTTTTCATTTACACATATTTTTCTGAAAGAAACAAGTAATAGTTTTATTCCATGCTGAAAAGAGAAGAAAGAAAACACAACGGTTCGGCTGTGGATCCTTCTACGGATGTATAATTCTGAAATTATACTCCATGTTCTCAAAACTATAAACTTAAAAGTCAAAATCCACACCCAACTGTGCAAACAGAAGTCTTTAACAAAATTAAACATTCTATTAAAAATATGTTATTTTCCATCTAAAACAAACTTTGTGTTCAATAGGCACACACAACCCATCAAATTAATAGGCCCTACAGAGTACATACTAAACACTGGTGAGATCAATGAAAAACACCATAATAGCATTAGGTGTTCCAGCATTATCTCTATAATCTCTTCAAATCTTGGACTTGCAACATTGTGATACATTGTGTATTGTGAAAATGGTGTTATGTAGCAAACATGGAAACAGATATTGTTATTTATTTTAATAACAATAAACTTTATTTTATATAGCACCTTTAAAGCTTCTCAAAGTGCTTTACAGAATGACAACAACAATAAAAAAATACACAAGATATGCCCGATGAGAATACACAGTTAGAGGAGACAGTACATGATAGTACTAAATACAGCAGGAGCAGAGGGGTAAGGAACAGAACCAGTTAAGTAAAGGCTCTTCTAAAGAAGAAGGCTTTGAGTCTGGATTTGAAGGAGTTTAGAGAAGGCGACTCTCTGATATCTTTGGGAATAGAGTTCCAGAACTTTGGGGCATAACAGGAGAAGGCCCTGTCACCCATAGAGTGTAGATGGGCTTTCAGTACAGATAGGAGACCAGAAATAGAAGAATGAAGGTTGCAAGGTGGGGAGTAGGGCAATAATAGCCCAGACAGGTACTGAGGTGCCAAGCCATGCAGAGCCATAGGTGAGAATGAGAACTTTGAAGTCGACACGAACCTTGACAGGAAGCCAGTGCAAGGACTCCATTTTATTTTGGGATTTGACCTGACAAATTAAAAAGTAGCACAAGTAGCCTAAGTACTGTACTACACAGTACACAAAATAATTGTATGGCAGTCTATACTGTAAGAATTATACAGTAACAAACAAATAGAAAGTTTATTCTGCTAGTTTATTCTCAGCATCCTGCCTCTGACCTGGGTCAGGCCAGAGGTTTTTGTTAACATCACAGACTATGTTTTCCCTTGCCAGGCATTGTCAAAAATAAGCCCTGGTACAGTATGTTTCAACTGACCTGGTCAATTCCTAGAAATAAGACATTGTTCTGAATGACCTGACTCTGTATCTCGGGTGGAATTGTTTACTAAAACCATGTTGAAAATGGCAGTTTATTGCTCTGCAGTAAATAGTTGTGGTCTATTATCCACCAGTCATCTCTCAATTCTGCCAAAAAAAGGTGGTAGGGGGATTACAGTAGTCTACATTGGTTTTACAGTACTACTGTATTCAAAATATACAGTAAAGCATGAAAACTCCCAAGATCATGTGATACATGTACTGTGACACATTGGCACTGTGTCCCTCTTACTCTACTGTAATGCACAGTATTCCAAAGTACAGTGCTGTAATTACTGGGTATGGTATTGATACTGCAAAGTAGAGAACAGGAGGTTGGAGAATACTGCATTAGTTGTACATTTACAGTACTGTAGATTGGAGAATTACATTACAGTATTCAAATATTCCTGAAGATGGTGGTGACTTACCTGTTTTCATTAATGAATGTCTGAATAATCGAGGCCACAGTGAAGCGGCTAAAATTTGTCTGGACTTCTCATCTTCCCTCATGGTCAAACACAGTTACATTTCACAGACAATTCTTCCTCTTCCTATGCCTCCTGTCATTCTTACCTATCATCTCCCTCTACTTCTTTCAGCCTTCCATTGTTACAAAACACAGAAGTAACTTTAAGTCATGATAGGCTTCTGATTGGAGCCAGCAGCCATGTCACCCTGCAACTTACAATTGGCAACCCACTGAAGCTAAGTAGATGTGAGCCTGGTCAGTACCTGGATGGGAGACCTCCTGGGAAAAACTAAGGTTGCTGCTGGAAGAGGTGTTAGTGAGGCCAGCAGGGGGCACTCACCCTGTGGTCCATGTGGGTCCTAATGCCCCAGTATAGTGACAGGGACACTATACTGTAACCAAGCGCCATCTTTCAGATGAGATGTAAAACCGAGGTCCTGACTCTCTGTGGTTATTAAAAATCCCAGGGTGGTTCTTGAAAAGAGTAGGGGTGTAACCCCGGCATCCTGGCCAAATTTCCCATGCCTCCTAATAATCCTCCTCTCTGAATTGGCTACATTACTTTGTTCTCCTCCCCCCCTCTGTCGGTAGGCGGAGCGAGTATTCTCGGTCGCATTTAATGGCAACGTCAGCTCAAACCACCAAATGGAGACGGGCGTGCCAACAAAGCGGACCCTGCATGATGCGGGATTAACGCTAGGATGAGAGAGAGGAGATTGGAGATTGAACATGTAGGCATCCTCTCAAGAGGCACCAATAAATGTAGGGGTTTTGTACATTTACTGGGACAATTATTAATTGTAGCAGTAAGTCACAAAATGATTCTTTGATGGCTATTAGAAGACCAACCTTGTGGGATAACACACACGGATACTAATACACGACAATACATTTATTAATACATAAAATGTGCATATAAACATAACAGATCTTATAGTGAGGGTTAGCAGAATGCAAAAGGTATATATTCAATCATGAAAAGTTACAAACCAAGAGGGACATACATCCAGTATACCATTCATTTAGACAGTTTCGTAAATGAACTTGGATTACAACTTCTACACTAGATTCTCAAAAGCAAGTACATCACTCATAGGAGTTAAATTGATATCAGCTGGCGTTGAGGTAACAATTGAATTCTCGAGCTGTAATGCAGAAGGTTGAAAACTCATCCAATCTGTGGGGATTCAGATCTCCCACGGACACAAAGGAACAGTGGCAGGCTTGTTGCTGTGTCCAATCAGCGTTCTCTGGCCCGGTGCCAGGCAGTGCTGGTTCAGCGTGAGAGAAGTGGGAGAGATTCCTGCTGTGACGCTGGTAGTGGGCTCTCTGAAGACTGGCTAGTTAGTTCTGGCTTTACTAGCGAGAGTTTGCACACAGAAAGTGACTGCGGGTCCAAGAAGGTCACACTCTTTAGACAGGAAGAAGACCTGTTCGTTCCCAATGTAGCGCTAGCCCTGAATCCTGAGATTCAGCTGTCCACAGTCCCAACCATAGTTCACTTGTTGATCAGATGAGCTTTTGTGGTGGGTTCACGAGGCTTCCTGCTGGGCTAACCTCAGGTCGATCCTTTGGTTACGCGCTGGCGACCTCCGTTCTCGACTCTTAGAACAAAGTAAAGTCCTGGCACTCGGACACACTGGCCATTACGTGGTTGTCCGAGATGAGTCTGAGAATGTCCAGGAGGGGCCCGGAGGAGCCCTGTGCTGCCTGTTTTACCTGCAGGAACTACGGTCATTCATTGGTTGAAAGTTCTGTGGGCATTCGAGACCCACGTGGGGTTACCCTGCCTACCAGTTCCTAATTGGATGATCTAGGTGGAGGATGAGTAACCATGCTCTCTGACATTAGGGTTGTAAACAACCTAGGATGCGACTGTCCCTTGGAATCTCCCAGACAGTAAGGCACCAGAGATGACCATTTATTAGGGTTGCTGGAGAATCTCAGCTTTGGGAGTTGTTCCTTATCAGGACACTCTATCAGATAGAAAAACACCTCAAATGTGAACCAAATGGAATGGCCTCTCTGTATCCAGCACCACTGAGATGAGAGACAGAGGGACTGGCAAGGGAGCAGCAAACTTAATTCCTGTATTTTTAATAAGCCTTGCTGCTACATATCCCTCCTTTTTGATGGTCATGAGGTCCTGAGACGTTGTTGTCTTCAAACCAAAACACAGGGCTAAGTGATGTCTCTTGTATCATTAAACATTAACCTTCAATGTCCACATTATGTCTCGAGAATTCATACAGGAACCAGCATTGGAAACAAACATGAGTAACATCTGCTAGTACAGATGACAAGTCAAACTCACATGAGAAGCTGACCATCACTTAGCTTATTATAATACCTGGAGTATGTATAAACAAGGTAGGAGACATTATCTCAGTCTAGGCTTTACACATCAGGAAGTTCACTGTCAATATCTGATACCTCTGTAGTAGGCAGATATTTGGGAAGAAGTCACTTCCTTTCTTTTGACATGCTACCTTTGACTCATTCATGCTACCTGGACTACATCTTGATGTGAGAGTGCAGCATCCAGAGTACCCTGCCAGTCATGATCCAGCTACTCAGCAGCAGTGTTAGAATAACACCGGTTCCTGTTCCCAGCCCCCTGATAAACCACAACAACTGTGTTTGGTACCTAACAGGGTGGTTTGGAGGTTTGTTCCATTAAAAGCAAACTCAACTACCTGTACCTCTTCAAGGCTTACTGTTTCTTGGATTTTACTACCAAATTCAACAGTGTGGTACCTGAAGGCATCCACGACCTCAGGTTTGGTCTTATATTGTCTGGCTCTAGACAGTACAGTGTTAAGTCACCAAGATGCACTATGGCCTCCTCGGGAACTTGCAGGAAAACTGTTTGATTAGGCAGCTGCATTGTGGTAGCTGTATCATGCCTGTCATAAGTCATAGTGACAGTTAAATGTGGTGTGCTGACCAGCCATTTATGGGGTCCATGGGGTTCATTAACCTCCCTCTGCTCGTAATAGTAGCTTTACACCCTTCATTGGTGGATCATTTAGACACAGCCAATGGATAGCTTTGGTAGCCATACCCATCTCAAGATTTGGAACCGAATTCAATCTTGCATCGCCTTCTGAGCTACGAGCGATGGGGTGGTTAACGTCACTTGCCCCTCTACTGAGAAGAGTGGGATCAAGTGGATTGGGATTTGTGTCATGGCTAGACTGGCTACAGTGGCACTAAGCTCCCTTAACAGGTCTTGCGTCAACATTCTGGCCTGTTGCACACAAGCGTAAACCCACTGTATAACACCGACAATCATGCCCACTGGGTGGGGGATTAGATTTAACCCTGTTGCATAGAAAGTTACCTGTAGGGTTTTCCCTAGGCTTTCCAGTTTTTGCTGCTGTTGATACAGCTTGTCACTACCCTCGGGCATCTCCTTCAGCATCTCTGACACCTGCCTTCTTGGGGTAGTCAGGGTGAGAGTGCCAGTAGCAAACAAACCTACCAAAACTAGCAAACGCACAACAGTGGCGGCAGCAATCATTCCTCCCAAAAGTCTTTTAGGGTGGCTGATCCCCGTCATCTCTTCCTGAGTGACTGTCGCCTTTCTAAGCTGGTGGAGAATGTACATGGTGTCTTTCTCAGTATGCCATGTGGCATCCTGGGCACCAACATCCTGGAAATCTGGGGAGATCTGACGCAGCTGCTGATGCTGCTCCTCCATTTCCAGGACATCTGCTTTTCCGATCTGTTCATGCCTGTGCTCTAGGAACCCCGATGGGGTTGGTGCAGCAGTGGAGCATGCCTGACCCTCGGCTGAGTGGTCATCTGGAGCACCTGAGTGATCTGGGATTGTTACCCCATTCTCACTGTTCAGGTCCACCCTGCACACCTTCTGATTGAGGAATCCCTTTATCGGCATGTTTATAAAAGTTCGCTGGGGGTAGGTGTGGTGCACCTGCTCGCTCCCCCCTTCCCTTGCTAAGGGTTCATATCGCTATCACTCACCAGGCCCATGTCAGTGCAGGCAGGGATTCTGACACCCCCTTTGCCATGTTCTGCACTAACAGGCGGGTGGCTTGACCTGTGGCAGGGAGGCTGTTGGGACCTTGGCGGGGGCAGGACGTCCCTGTATATCTGAGAAACAAGAGAATATTTTTATTTCTTGTCCAGAGGGAACAGAAGGAATCTCCACATGGGCTATTGTGTTCGGTGGGCACTGTGTGAGCACAGTATGCCTCTTGGCCCCCCTTTCCTTCTGTACAAAAGGCTTAGGGGCCTTGACCTGATCCCACAATTTACCTTGCTGGTGATCCACCTGTTTTTTCTACCTGTTTGAGCTTGCCGTATAAACCTGATGACATCAAACACCTTTCAACCTCAGTGTCAATCAGTCCCTCACTGTGTAAGACACCTCCCTTGGCTGTGTGAGCCACTGGCCTAAGACAATTGATAGGTGGCACTTGTGGTGCATTAGATGTTAGTGAATGATTGCTTCATTTAATCTATTTCCCAACTACTCAAGGTGGGGGAGAAGGGGGAGAGATTCCTGCTGCGGCGTGCTGGCAGTTACTCTCTGAAGACTGGCTAGTTAATCCTGGCTTAACTAGAAGAGATTGTGCACATGAAAAGTGACTGCGGGTCCAAGCAAGTCACACTCTTTAGACGGGAAGAAGACCGGTTCGTTCCCGATGTAGCGCTAATCCTGAATCCTGAGTTTCAGCAGTTTTCAATCCTGTCGACAGTTCCGACCGTAGTTCATTTGTTGATCAGGCGAGTGTTCACTGTGGGGTACCGGCGGTTCACGAGGTTTGCTGCTGGGCTAACCTTGGGCGAATCCTTTGGTTATGCACGGGCGACCTCCGGTCTTGACTCTTAGAACAAAGTAAAGTCCTGGCAGATGAGTCTGAGAATGTCCTGGAGGGGCACCTTCTGGGCCTTGTGCTTCCTCTTTTATCTGGAGAAACCACGGTCGTTCATTGGTTGAAAGTTTTGCGGGCATTCGAGCCCCACGTGGGGTTGTCCTGCTCTACCAGTTCCTGATTGGCTGATTGAGGTGGAGGATGAGTAACAACTCTCCCTTAAAAACACCTTAAATCTGAACCAAATGGAATGGCCTTTCTGTGTCCAGCACCACTGAGATGAAGGAGAGAGGGACTGGCAAGGGAGCAGCAAACTTAATACCTGTATTATTAATAAGGCTTTCTGCTACACCCCTATCAAGACAAGCAAACATTTTTAGTCTAAATGATAAATGCTAAATTTATGGTCATCCAAATTATCACAACAAGCTGGCGTGCGCGGGAGTGCTGGCTGGCTGGTTGTGCCGAAATAAATAAAGCGCTGTTTTTCACTCCATGAAGTCTGAGTCACTGTGTCCGTCCTTGCCGAACCCGAATTCGCTACATTGGTGTCAGAAGCGGGAGGATGGACAGTGAACAGCCGTTGAGGTCAGACTCAGAGAAGCGCCGGTTCCCCCAGCAGCTGAGCGACCTCCTTAAGCGCCTTTTGGGGGCGAGGAGCAGCCGCCAGGGGGCCAGAACAGCCCCTCACTACCCAACGGTGGCCTTCTCAGCAGAGGAGGGACCCTTTCCCGTGTCGATGAGGCGGGAAGGAGACGCCAGACCTGGCCAACGCACCAGGCGGGAAGGAGACGCCAGACAAGCAGGGTCCAGCCCGCCACCCCTGCACCAGCGCTGGTGCAACTGAGCCGATAAAATGGGTAGGTTCCATGGCAACTTTTTGAGGCCCAGTTCCAGATGGCTGCCTGGGCAAACGGCTGGTCTCAGGTGGAAATGGCAGGCCACCTCGCCGCGGTCCTAGAGGGGAAGGCCTACCAGGCGCAGCTGGATGTACCGGGGGACCAGCAATACAACTACGCGGCGTAGGCGTTGGCCCTCTGAAGGCATTTCGGCAGGAGAGGGGAGGCGCCGGGACTGTTGCGGGTGAGGTTGGCCCAACGTCGCCGCCTAGCGGGAGAGCCACTGGGGCCGGTTGCCACAGACGTGGCCTACTTAGCCCTCCAGGGTTACCCTACTCTCCTGGAGGAGACCCACTGGGATATAGCGCTCCATGCGTTCCTCCGGGCCATTACATTGACTGAGGTGCAGCTCCACATGATGCTGGCCACGCCAGTCTCCTTGGAGCAGGCCCTGGCTCTGGCTGAGCAGCAGAGGGGGCACCCGGGGAATCGGACGGGGTGGAGGAGGCAGCCAGAGCAGCGACACCGCTGTAAGGAGAGGGGGCATTCCGCCTGGGAGTGCCGGGCGCCGGAGACCCGGGAACTCTGAAGGCTGTCGGGAAACGGGAACGGGGTGGCCTAAAAGGGGGAAGGCCACCCTTGAACAATGCTACCCCCTCTGCGGAGAGCCAGAAGGAACATTTCACCCCGTCTGCTGCCATGGGAAGGATTGGCCACAGCCAGGGTTTACTTCTTCCCTGCCTCATCGAGGGCAGACCCTGCCAGGCCCTGGTCGACACCGGCTCGACCATCACCCTGCTGCGGCCTGGTGTCCTGCCAGGCACCGAGGCAGCCGAAACCCCCAGGATGGGGTCCTCGGTGAGTGGGCGTTCACCGTGCAGTTTGGGGCTACAAGGGTAAAACACTCCTTCTACCTTGCCCCAATCTGCGAGGACTGTATCCTGGGGTTGGAATGGTTGCAGCAGATGGGTAGTTGCCTTGACTTGGCCCGGCAAGAGTTGGTGGGGCAGGGGGAATGAATCCGTCTCACAGCGAGCAGGGTGGGAGGTGTCACGGGTGCACTGACTGACCGGAGTTGGAAGCAGAGGCAGCAGCTGCAGGCGTCGCCGGGGCCTGTTGGAGCCGCGGGTGTCGGGGTGAGCATGCCAGAGCTGACTCCTGGGCAGGGCAGCCGTTGGGGGGAATGCGGGGGCCAAGCGCGACGGTGAGATAAGCAAGTTGTGGGGGGACTGCTGTGGCGTAGCAGCGAGGGCCTCACTCGAGACCAGCAATGGCGGCTGCGGTCTCTCCTTGCTGAGAACGAAGATCTGTTCACGGCGAAGGATGAGGACTGCACCCGCATGGCTCTCACACAGCACGAGATCGACACTGGGGATGCATGGCCCATTCGCGTTCCGCCCCGGCACATGGCTTAGGTCAAGCAGGCGGCTGCGGAGCAGAAGGCTCAGGAGATGGCCGCAGCGGGAGTGATCAAGCCTTCCCACGAGTCCATGGTCTTCCCCGGTCGTTTTAGTCCAGAAGAAGGACGGCTTGTGGAGGTTTTATGTAGACTACAAGAAGCTGAACGAGGTCACCTGGAAGGACTCCTATTCACTGCCCCGAATGGATGACGCACTGGACTACATTTCCGGGTTGACCTGGTTCAGCTCACTCAATCTCCGCTGCAGTTACTAGCAGGTTCCGCTCGTCCTCGAGGCTCGCCTGAAGACGGCCTTCTCCATCGGCCAAGGGCTCTGGCAGTTCACAGTCATGCCTTTTGGACTGTGTAATGCCCCGGCAACGTTTGAGCGGTTGATGGAGCGAGTGCTGGCGTCTGTTTTCCGGAGCAAGTGCGTGGTATACTTGGACGATTTACTCGTGCATTCCCAGGATTTCGAGCAGGTCCTCGCGAACCTCCAGTTAGCGTTGGCTTGCATCCGGCAGGCTGGGCTGAGGTTTGAAATAAATACAAAGTATAGAGTTTATGAAAGCACTCTGAAGTGGCTACACTTTCTCATTTTACTTAAAATTTAACTGTTATCATGGCAGTGTACGTAGAGATGCAGTTATAGTCAGATAAAGTTCATTACATTAAAATAAATGTAATGGTAATTCTAGGACAGAATATGCTTCCATCTTATTAACAGTATTATTTACAGTTCAATTACTCCTGCACTTGATGTGCATGGTAATCGGAAGGAGAGATGGAGGTAGACGGTAGCAGCTAGGCCTTTTGTAGCTGTTAACTTTAATGAGGGTTTCCTGGACGGATGGAGTGTCCGGCTCGAAGGAAATGCGGAGGTGTGTAAACCTTGTGGCAAGTGACACCTTTGCTATCCGATGATAAATTAAGTGTAAGGAGCTAACTGCAGGGACTCTTTATGACAGATCCACATGGGCACTGTGGAGAGGAAAACAAAAACTCCTGTTAGGAGAAAATAAAGCTCTGGGGGATCAGGCCCAATGGATGCCCCCCCTCCAGGCAGCTAGGCATTCTTGGGTAGCTCCAGACTCTGGCTGTGGTAGTATAGCTCAAGGAATTTACTTGTGGATGTAAAGCCCTTGCTTTATCTCTCGCATTTCGATCGCCTTCGGACCTGTAACTTTTCTGCTCCGACGAAGAGCCTTCGGCAGCACAGAAGATCCCCCTGCACTCCTCGACCAGCCCATTCCTCCTGCTTCTCATTCCAGCACCCCGGTGCCTCCATCTCCTGCCTTCCTATCCAGCATCGCTAATCTCTGGCCAGCTCTCTCAAGATTCAACTCCTCGCTGAAGTCCACATTCTGCAATTATCACCTGCTTCACCATGAATCCAGCTCTCCTTCCTCCGCGGCGAATTCTTCAAGCAGCCCCTGCCTCATATATAAATGTTACCACCGCAGTCGTGCATATCCGCTCCTCCCTTTCCCTGGTTTCTCCCGCAATTACAGACCTGACGCTGTAATCCGAAGGCTTGCGACAGTCCAGTTAAAAGAAACGCTTCCAAATTTTCCGGCGCTCTCTGGAAAATACGGGATGTACGGGAATTTTTAATTCAGATACATTTATTGCAAGTCATGCTGACAATCTGAATGATTACTTTTATTGAAAACATTTTACCATATGTGACAATTGTATTTTATGTTATGAAAACATTTATAGGTTTAAATCTTATGTGTTAAATATTATAATTCCTTAGCTTAGTTTATATTTGTCTAATAAACCATACTTTTGATCAGCAGATAATGTTCTTAAAATATGAAATTTCTATGTTCCACAATATCACAAGAAACTTTTTCGATCACAATAACAGATTAAACTTAAAGTTAAGAGCAAGGAATATTACCGTGCAATTAACAAATGTCTAAAAGGACTGTCTGAAATGTTTTGAAATTATTATCCACACATTATTAACTATTACTGTCTAAAAACATAGTACTCGTGAACTGGCAATCTGTTTTTTAAAGGAACATTACTTATCAACACGATTGAAGGTGATGTTTTCATCACCAGAACACCAGAACTAGGAGCTGACAGATTATATTTCAATAGGGAAATAATGAAGGTAAAATGCAATATATTTGGAGTCTTATTAAAACTTGTCTATTCCTTTTGTAATTTTAATGGAGTAATTTGTATATGTTTAAGTGGATGCAACAAGTTTTTTTCTTTTAAGAAAATAATCTGAATAAGTTAAATAATTTGGATAGGTGACACCAGATTGTTTATAGTCAAAAGAGTATTGGCAGTGGTGCTTTATGGTGCTTAGATGAAGACTTAGAAAACTTGTGATTCTGTGATTCCACAAGCTACTCATGAAAGTAATTTAGGTTTTTATACTGTATATACTGTATACCGTAATATATACTATAAGGTCTGTTTCTTCATCAAGGCAATGTAAATAAGCAATACAAATGTGTAAAAACTGAGGGAAGATATGCAGGAGCTTCCCTACGCATTATTAAGACTTCTAGAATATTGTACTTAGTTTAAATTACCAAATCACAAGACATACAGTATACAGTATAATAGTTTTAAAATAAGTTGCAAAAAAAGCATTCAGGCCTTTGCCATATACAGACAGATTAAAACTCTTCAGTCTAAAACAAAGGTGACTGTGAGGTGTTTTTATAAAATGCTAAAGAGCATACAGTAGTTTGGGTTATCCAAGGGGACAGTATTATTTTAAGTAATGGAACAAAGACACATAATCATAATTGGAACCTGAAGGACAAGGAGTTACGAATATCTGGAACTGGCTTGCAAGTCAGGTGGTTCAGGTCCAAATTCCAGGCTTCTTCAAAGAAGTGACATGACAGAAAATGTTAGAATCATTTAGCTACTGGACTACCAAACAAGTAAGGTGGACTAAATAACCTCCTCCCTTTTGCAACAATTTTAATGTTCTTATGTGGTTAAGTATTATTGCTAAGCAGTTCTTGCTGTAGTATGTATGTTTTGTTGATTTGCCACCATCAATAAACAGCACTTTGCAAACTTAAAATCAGTCAGGCAAATGTTATGCATCATTGTATAGATCTGTAAATGTCTTCTTGCAGCTTGTACCTTGCAACGGGAGTTTGTGACATTGCAAAAGCATGTCAGTATAATGGGAGAGGAATCAAGCTGCCACTCAGTGGAGCCAATTCTCCACTGCAGATCAGACTGTTCGCCATTAGAAGCAACACCTGTATCAGTTGGATTTAGTTGTATACCAACAGGTAAGTAATGGAAGAATACAACTCCTACTCAGGGATCAAAATTTAGGGAATAGATAGATAAGACTTTATTGATCCTGTAGGGAACTTGATGTGTAACAGCAGTCCAGCCCAAGACAAGCAAAAACAGACATCAGAATAGACAAAAAGTTATACAAAATAAATATAAAATAAATACTGTACATAGGTGTGTGCAAAATATGATGATCATAGTCACTGTAAAAACAATAAAATATGTGCAAAATGTGCATAGGTTTATACAGATTGATTGTCCAAAAAGTACAATGGAGCAACATGCTGTACATAGACGAGCAAATGAAGGGCTAACAGTCCTAGCCTAGGGCAGCATTATACACCCTGACAGCCGCTGGGAGGAAAGACCTGCGGAAACGTTCCCTTGAACACCGTAGCTGGAGCAGTCTGTTGCTAAAAGTGCTCCGCTGCCCAGTAACAGTCCCATGAAGCAGATGAGAGGCATTGTTCATGATGGCTGTGAGCTTGGTCAGCATTCTCCTCTCATCCACCACCTCCAGGGGGTCAAGGCTCAGCCCCAACACAGAGCCAGCCTTCTTGATAAGTTTATTGAGCCTATTTGCATCTCTTGTCATAATGCTGCTGCCCCAGCACACAGCAGCGTAGAAGATGGCCGCTTCCACCACTGATTCATAAAAAATGTGTAGCAGTGTTCCACACACACCAAAGGACCTGAGCCTTCTAAGAAAAGAGAGTCGGCTCTGACCTTTCTTGTACAGGATGTCAGTGTTACCAGACCACTCCAGCTTATCATCCAGGTGTACCCCTAAGTACTTGTACGACTGCACCCCCTCTATGTCCTCACCCTGGATGGAAACAGGGTTCAGCGGAGACATTCCTTTGGAAGTCCAAGACCATTTCTTTGGTCTTGCTGGTGTTAAGCTGGAGATGGTTAAAATGACACCACTCCACAAAGTTAGTAATCAAGCTCCTATATTACTCCTCCCTCCCCTCTCTAATACACCCCACAATTGCAGAGTCATCCGAAAACTTCTGCAGATGACATGCCTCAGAGTTGTACCTGAAGTCAGTGTAAAAGGTGAACAGGAATGGAGCAAGGACAGTCCCCTGTGGAGCCCCAGTACTGCTAACAACCTGTTCGGACACACAGATCTGTAGCCGTACATAGTGTGGCCTGCAGGTCAGATAGTCTATAGTCCAGGACACCAGGGGAGTGTCCACCTGCGCCGCCCTTAGCTTATCTCTCAGTAATGAGGGATGGATGGTATTAAAGGCACTGGAGAAATCAAAGAACATAACTCTCCAATGCTTCCCGTCTTCTCCAGGTGAGAGTTAGCTCTGTGTAGCAGATAGATGGCTGCATCCTCCACTCCCAAGTGTGACCGGTAGGCGAACTGCAGGGGGTCCAGAGCTGTACTCACCAGGGTTCTGAGGTGGTCCAGTACAAGCCTTTCCAGAGTTTTCATTAGGTGTGATGTCAGTGCCGCTGGTCTGTAGTCATTCAAGACATTAGGGTGCCCCTTTTTGTGTACTGGCACCAGGCAAGATGTCTTCCAGAGCACCGGAACCCTTTCTAATCTCAGGCTGAGGTTGAAGATGTACTGCAGCACTGAACCCAGTTGGTCCACGCAGATCTTTAGCACTCTGGAGCTGACACCGTCAGGACCCGCTACCTTCCCTACATGGAGTCTCCTCAACTCCCTTCTGACCTGGTTAGCTGTGATGGATAGGCCAAGGAAGGCAGGGGAAGATGGAGTAGGAGTAGGAGGGATCACATGATGGGGTGACTGAGGACATGAAGAGGGTGTCTGGGGTGAAGGCCTGTGAGGTGAATGGACAGTGGACCCTGTATCGAATCCGTTAAAGAAAAGGTTCAGCTCATTGGCCCTCTCCAGGCCTCCCTCACTCTGTTGGCTGCCGTCTTGTATCCGGAGATCTTCCTCATGCCATTCCACACTTCTTTCACATTGCTCTCCATCAGCCTGTCCTCCATTTTCCTCCCATAAGCCACCTTGCTCTCCCTAACTCTCACCTTCAGCTCTTTCTACACTCGCCTCAGCTCCTCCTTGTCATCTGCCCGAAAAGCCCTCTTTTTCCTATTTAGGACGGCCTTCAGATCACTGGTGACCCAGGGTTTATTACTGGAGAAGCAGCGCACTTTCCTGGTGGGCACTGCACTGTCAACACAGAAGTTTATGTAGTCAGTGATGCAGTGGGTAAGACCATCAATGTCATCTCCATAAGGCTCACAGAGTATCTCCCAGTTCGTTGTTTCAAAACAGTCCATCAGTGCATCACTAGCCTCGGCTGACCATCTCCTCACTGTCCTGGTGGTTACTGGTTGCTGTAGGACAAGAGGCTTGTACAGAGATAGGAGATGAACAAGGTTATGGTCAGATCTGCCAAGGGGGGGAGTGATGAGGAGCTGTAGGCATTCTTGACATTAGCATACAGCAAGTCCAAAGTCTTATTATCTCTAGTAGGGCATTTAACAAACTGACTAAAAGTAGGCAGAGTAGAGGAGGGCGAAACATGATTAAAATCACCAGTTATCAAGAACATGGCTTGTGGGTGACGAGTCTGTAGTCCAGCTGTAACAGTGTGTATGATGACACATGTTGAGGCTGCGTCGGCAGAGGGCGGGACATACACCAACTCAACAATAACATGCGAGAACTCCCTAGGTAGGTAATATGGCCGCAGTTTGAGTTGAATAACAACTCAAAATTATGGGAAGCCTTGTGAGAGTTACTAAAATCCTTTTGAAAATAGAAACCTATACATTGTGCATAATCAGAATCCATACATTATCAAAAAGCTGCTTCTTCTAGGTCATCCTGAGGCAATCTAGAGCCTGCAATGGAAGTATAGTGTACAAGACATTGTAACACAAACAGATGCACAAATACATCCAATTTTACCGTGCAAAATACTGAATGTGTACATATTATGAAAGTAATTACAGGAAAGGACACAAGTTGCACATTTTAGGTTTTGTGTTTTTTAGTTTGTTGAAAAACTGTTCTTTAGTCTGTTGTGCAGCTTTATCTATTTTTTTATTTTAAAAATGTTGCACAAGGGTAATCAGATTCAAGAGAAAACATCCAGAAAACAGAGTGAAAGAAGCTAACATAGACATATGAAGTAAAATCAATTGAAATACAAAACAAATGCCTGCATAAAATCATTTCAGGGTCAAATGTAATTTGAATAAATCTTTAATTTTACAGAGTTCCAGCAACATGAAGAGTCAGTCTGGACTTTCAAGGAAAACTGAGAACACCCAAATTATAATTGCTTACACTTATATAGCACTTTTCTGGACACTCCACTCAAAGCACTTTACAGGTAATGGGGACTCCCCTCCACCACCACTGTTTTTAATGACCACAGAGAGTCATCCAAAGGACAGCACCTGTTTACAGTACAGTGTCCCCATCACTATACTGGGGCATTAGGACCCATATGGACCACATGGTGAGCACCCCCTGCTGGCCCCACTAACACCTCTTCCAGCAGCAACCTTAGTTTTTCCCAGGAGGTCTCCCATCCAGGTACTGACCAGGCTCACACCTGCTTAGCTTCAGTGGGTTGCTAGTTGTGAGTTGCAGGGTGATATGGCTGCTGGCAAATCACAGTGGAAGCTCACACTGCTTGGTTTTGTCCACCTACAACATGAAGCAGCTGAAATTTGATGTTTAAAATGCAAATGGCTAGTTTTCAAAATAAGGCCTTCCATGTAATATCATTTAACAAATCATTTTTAAATAATTGTGAAAAAAAATATTATTTAATAAAAATTATTTCACCACAGCATTTATTTCTTCTTTATGTTCTTGAAATTCCCAGCCAATATACACTACACAAGCAATTTCAGATTTTTTAAAAAACAATCTCACTCTTCAAAGAAATTGGTGAACCACTTGATAAAGACGAATAAAGTATGATTCAATAACAAACAAGGAAGACAATTTGAAATTCCTTTTTCAATGCAAATTATATCATACAGTACATACATTCTTTTGGTATAAAGTTGACTCGCATCAACATGGAGGATAATTAATAAATAATAACATGTTTTATAAAGGTAGGTACTGTATGGTGTTGCAGCACCAGATTTTCAGCAGCTCTACAGCAGGAGTAATTAACAGCTGGGATGTTTAATCTACTACTTAAACCACAGGGAATTCGTTTTGTACAACAGTTATTTCTAATATTTTCTTTTGTTCAAATGTATTTTTTCCCAGGTTCCCAAATTCAGAATTTAAACCAGCCTATAGAACCTGATTTTTTTCTACCTTAAGGGCTTGAATTTACCACTTATGAAGAAGTCTATGTAAACGCTAATAGATCTATCCACATAGCCGACATAGCTAACACAAGGAATCATTATACTGTAGAAAAAAATTCCGGTGTTCTTAACTTCAAAACCCATGTACAGTCTAGCCTTTGTGTCACCATAGAGTCCAAATACAAATATAAATGCAAAACATCAAATCAATTTCATTTTTGCATCTGATTTTAATGTTAGCATAATTGAGTTTTTATACAAACATTAAATATGCAGTAAGGTATTAACATTAACTACTTAATTTTTGGAAAATTAGCACATTAGCAACAATTTATAGTACATTCCCTGCCCTTTCACTATAATAATTAAATACAAAATAGTTAAGAAAATCATTTAAATGTCAGAAAGAACCTGTAAAGATGTACACAGAAAAAAATCACTGATAGCATAGGTATTCAGCCCCTGTGTTGATATACAGTAGCACCATTAATATTTTTGGACAGATCTCCACAAATTTTGCACAGTGGAATACTGTAGTATTGTCAATATTATCTGAGAAAAATGCTGCAGGTTTTTGAAGAAGATTTAATGATTTCAAGAGTCACCATTCATTTTCTTTTGGATGTCAGGATTTTCACTTGACTACTCAAGGACATTCACTGGCTTATTGCTATACTTATTCAGTCTTGCTTTGGCCTTGTTTCAGGTCATTGTCCCACTGAAAAGTCTATTTCCTACCCAGTTTATAATTCATGAGTAATTCAACCACACTCTCTTGTCTCTTGCCAGTAATGTTAGCATCCATTTTCCCTACCAGATTCTTACAACAAGCTTCCTAAAACCATGAAAATAAGAAATATTCCCACAACATGATGCTAAAACCTCCTTGCTCAACAGTAAGGATGGAGTTAACATGGTGATGCACCAGATGTAATGCTTTGATTTAGGTCAAAATCTATGTCTCATCTAACCATAAAATCTTCTGTCATATGCCTGGAGTATTTAAATAAACTCCTTTTGATCTGTGCCATTAATGGTTTTAACAAACGTTTGGGATGAAGTAAAATTCTAATGTCACACTACTGCTCCCCTACATATAAATACTGCTAAATGCCCACAACTATGTTCTCATCTTTTTAGCACTAAAAGTTTGGTATTGTTGGAGGCAGACGTGTCTCAAATTTGGAATTTCTAACACAAGCAGCACTTCCACCTCAGTTTCTCCACAGAAAACAACAGGCTTTGGCTCTGCCGGGGTGTCTGGTTTTTCATTCAGTTCCCCTTATCCCTTCCTGGACCTTTTGAACAACAGTTACTTTGTCTCTCTCCCTGCCTTCTCTGTTCTCCTGATCGTGCTTGATCTGCCCACCCCCGTTTCTTCTTTATCTTTCTGATCAAGTACGCGATCCGCACCAGTCTCTAATTGTATAGTTTTGTTTCTCCCCTTTCCTCAATCCTCCTTTTTCTCTATCCCTATAGGAGCCTATCCTGGTCGCAACCCTGCAAGTTGCATTCCATCACCTGCATCATACGTGCTTCTTAGACACTTCATTCTTCTTTAGAGAAAAGCTGAAACAATGCATATCCAAATCTACTCAACCAAACAAACTCAAGCCTGCATTGTAAGAGCTTCTCATTCACTCTGTGCTACACGTGTTTTCTCCTCAGTTCCTGTAAAACTCTACACACATCTTTTCTAGCACCCCTATCTTCTCCCTAACTTCAGTGTTACAGCATCCTCTCTGGTTCAGTCCTCATTAGTAAGGGGGTTTGTGACAGCACTGACCTTTGGCTAGTACTGTCAGTTCCTCAGCCCAGTGAGTTAACACCAAAGCATGAAATATGCTTTCCCTTTATATTTGTTGGCTTGTTTCTTTGTTAGTACAATTTTACCAAACTACAGAAGCACATTGTATACCTGATTTGTTTTGAAAGCTCCTTAGTCTTGCTGGTCAATTTGTCATATCACTACATGCGTTATGGCTTGAAATTGAATCTTTGTCCAAGGAAAGTTACAGAGACAGATAACTCTATAGTCAAGTTAAATAATTTGATTACACTGAGACAATAATTGTGTGACCTCACAAACTATGTTTTTGCACCCAAACAGTCTTAGGGTGGCCATAGCAAAGAGGATGAATACTTATGCAATCGAGAAACATTTTTTTTTCCAAATCTCATTTTATTCCCATATTTTCAGCATTTATTTATTTGGATTTGTTTGGTGTAGATTATAAATACCTTTGAAAATACCATGATTAAAAGTTTAGATAGCAAGAAATGTGGAAACTTTACAGGAATACATTTGCAAGTTACCATATATAATATCAAAACAAACCTGATTTTTAAAACTAAATTACACCTGTACTTCTATTTTACTTCTATTTTAGAAAGGCAGAATAATGAAAAATTTGTCAGTACAGTTAAAGGTTTGAATTCAGGTTTTTCTTGAAGCATGTTTGATTTTTAGGTGTATCCCATTGAGTGAACGAAGAACCAGCTTAGGAATCTTCTTTGGAGTCTTGTTTGGATCAACTGCCACTTCAAAGCGCTTCAGGGTCAATGCTACCGCAACTTTCATCTCATTCATGGCAAAGTTCTGTCCGATACAGTTCCTATTTGGAAGAGGAATGTACAAATTTATTACAGGAGCAATTTATTACAAATGAATACATGTTATAAGTTACTAAAAATAAATTAGTATCATTGTAGCACCATCCAAAAAACAATTCTACTGTTTTACTAAAGGAAAGTTCAGTATTAAGCAGGCTTTTGATTATAACTGTTATGGTCTGTTAAAAAGAGTTCTCGAGGAACAACAAAGTAGATGCTTTGTTAATGTCTGGATTGTTTGGTAGGATAGGTTTGACTTAACTCGCTTGGTTAATGGGCAGCTTCCTAGCCATAGGACCAGGAGGCTTAAACCTGATTCAGAGAGGAGTTAACCAAGGACTAACTGCAAAGTGTAGATAGGATGAAGGGGGGGTGCTTGAGACTAATGCAAAGAGAGGTGTTTATTTTCATTATATACAGTTCCATGATGATTGTAATTCGGATCTTCACAATCACCATTAATAACTGAGTAATTTAACTTTCTATCGTTTTCCCTCTCGAATTCCAGTTAATAACTCACATTTATAATCACATTGCATTTTTCTAGTTTAACCTGTTTGGCACAAAATGTTATAGTGTTAATATAACATATATAGTATGTGATACTTTATTAATGTAATGACAATATTTAGTTTTAATTACACCGATAAAAAATGCAATCAATATTACATTCAGACATATTACACAAACAGGTACCACCATTTTGCTAAATCATTAGTTATTTTTTTTTTCTTTTGCATGTTTAGTTATCAGGAAAACAAGCTGAATACAAGCCTCATCAAAAACTGAGAGCCAGTCAAAAGCTGCAAATTCATATTGTAATGCTGTCCAGGGTATGACGTCTTTAAGGGGTGGAGCCCTCATTGGGGGTGGGGGGGTTAGGTAATCACAGCTGAGCTGAGTTGGAGTAATCTGAGTTGGAGCTGTGGGAGAGCTTTAGGCGGAGTAGTTCAGTCCTGAGCTAGCTGTTGCAGGTGAAAGCAAACACAAGATCTCCATGTTCTGAGGCTCAGTAGTGAGAGACCTGGAGTAGAGGTAGCAGTATGTGTGAAACATTGCTGGTGTGAGTGCAGAAGTAGAGCCCAGCTGTAAAGGGAAAGAAGAAGAGCAACAATCTTGGAGGAGATTGTAAGGAAGAACTGTAGGGTTTAGTAAAGTGAAAAGTGCAATATAGGGAACCCTGATAAAGGGAGAGATACAGTAGGGACAGAGATAACCAGAAAATGCTGGTTTTCTCTTTGTAGTGTAACATCAGAGGGTCATCAACAATAGATATTTCAGAAACGATAGTCTTAGAATACTGGACATGGACCTGAGCAAGATGGCCAGAAGGAAAACTCCACTGACCAGTTTACGGAAACACCCTATCCGACAACACAATGATAAACAGGTGAGCCATGTTAGGAAACAATATATAAATGGCCCGGAAACACTGAGCGGCGCGAAGCCAGTGAGGTGGATGCGCCTTGGAGGGGGTAGTGGGAATATGGAAGAGTTTCAGCGGATTGGATTTAGAAATAATGGATTGGAAATGAAACAGACATCAGAATATGGATTGTGATTTGGTTACGGTGTTGTGTTTTTTTATGGTGATTGCATTTATAAATAACAGACTGGAAAACGGAACAGAAATTTGAATACGGATTGGGCTTTAAGATACGGGGAAATTGTAGACAATCATCAGACAGAGGAGTGCAGGCGGGAGAGAACCGGGAAGTTTTAAAAGGAAAATGCGTGGTGTGAGTTTTTTGGACAATTTCATCTCGTTTTGGATTATCCAATCCCCTGTGACACCACAGTAGGTGCTCACAGTTTTTCTGTGGCTCGCACAGTATATGCATGGGTGAGTTTCCTTAATAATTTGTGCCTAAAAATGGTGGCTCAACATAAAGAATATGTTCCTATAATATGTAAATAAAGAATGAAAAATAGAATGACATTCTACAAGTTTCTCTTCATTAGAAGAGAAAGAATGTGAAACTTGTGAAACACAAAGTGTTCTGACACAATGTTAAACTGAAACTAAAGACAGATGTTTAATAATAATAATTACAACAACAATAATAATAATGATAATAATAGTGTTAAAGAACTGAGACAGATAATGGCAATTCACAAGTTCATCCATGCCATATTTTAACACCATGCACATGAGTGGAGTATACACGTGAGTGGAATATACACTGCTCCAGGATGTTTTCTGTAAAAATTGTACTTTAAAAAATAATATTGTGAAATTGCATTAAACACTACCCAAGGAATTCTATATTAATTCACTTGGCAATTTTCTCGGCACGTTGAGGGATTATTCGGTTGAGAAGTTAGAATAGTGATTCCTGAGGTCATAAATAGGTAAATCAGAGACTGCTTTTATTTCTGTTAGAACTTTATATTTACAGAACAATACATTGACAACATGCGATCCCATAGTGCACACTATTGAGTAGCACAAACCTTGGTCCTGCAGAGAAAGGAACAAAAGCATAGGGATGTCGTTTGGCACAGTTTTCAGGTAAAAATCTCAGAGGATCAAATATCTACAACACAAAGCAGAAAACAAAGAAGTAAAGTTATAATCTTCTATTAGCCATTCCACAATTCCATACCTTTATATGTTAAATTATGCTTTACTGTACATTTATGAAGAAATGTTGAGAAAAGAACACATCTTTGTAGTAGGCTGGACTATCTTGAAAGTAATTGCTTAGATCCAAAGTCACAATTAAGCAACATTGAATATTTTTTTAAGTCAAATCAAACTACATTTTGATCAATTGATCCTTTTTACATGTTAACAACTGAGAAAGAACCATGAGTTTTCATGACAAAAAAAAACATATCTCTTCACATACAATAGGCAAGCGGTATGAATCTGGTGAATCAAAAAGAGTGATTTGTAGTAGAATTATTTTTCCTAGATGACCAATATGGTTTGCAATGTATTTATTGTTTTTAAAATGGCTTTTAACCTACCTCTGGATTTTCCCAAACACTAGAATTCCTATGAATGCTGTAGATGCTTATTCCTAAAAGAAAACCTTTAAGAAAGTGAAAAGGTGAAATTTTTGAATAAAATATACAGGAATGATAAATATTCATATTACACTGTCATATTGCTTGTTACATAGATACAGTATGCTATACTGTATATGATAGTGTTGCTGACCCAATAATTTAGCTATGAAATACATTTCTAGAGATAATTGCATCCATTTCCCAAACAACACGTAGAAGTGTTAATACAACCTACTGAGGACCATTCAAAACTATTTAGTTTAAGCATACCACAATTTCTCAGAAACTAAATATCCTAAAACTAAAAACAAAAAAAATTCAACTGTCTAAATAAATTAAAATAGTCTTATGTATATGACACATTACAAATTCAATACATTTTTGGTATTGGGAAAGACACTTATGCCATATTTCAAATAGCTCCTTACAAGTGTTGCAGGGTTTGCTTGGATTTCCACTGCATTTTCTCAGGTACAAATGACCTTTAAGTAGTTGAATTAATCAATGTTTAAGCGAGATGGGGCTCTGACCACAGCATAACATTTTATTGATTTGCTCATCCTTAACATGATATGCATGTCCATCAATCATTTTTAATGTTTAGATTATTAATTAATGTAAATATATTTATTAAACATCACTCCAGTATGTATGCAGTTTTTAGGTTCTGCATGGAACTTATTTGTAAGTTACTAATAACTTGTAAATTGAACATGTTTCATTGTGTCTAGAAAAGCATTAAGGTCTAGAACACATACAATTGAATTGAAATTACAAATCTGAAACAAAACGTTGCACATGCATTCTACATGATGATATTTATCCCTTGGATAAATTGGAGCCCTGAGTTGTATGGGACACATTTTCAGGGGAATTTAACTAATCCCACCTGGATTACTGAACTACTAGCATCGCAGAAAGCAAAACAAGTTATTTGTAATGTTTATTATTTTCTTAACTACTTTGCACTCATGGAGGAATTGCTACAAGTCAACCCATATTCATACTTACATCATTCACATCAGTATTCTATATTTTGTAGTCTCCATTTACTGATGACTCAGTAATAGATCAAAGAGAGATCTTGTTAATATTTTATTTGTTAGTTTGAGAGTCTGCTGAATTAGTCTTTTCACTTAATTGACAAGGACAAAGTTTACACACAGTTTGATATTAAACACTCTTGAGTTAAAACAGGACTTGTTTAATTTTTACTGTTATTTAATATGTGTAATTTATCTTGTTTTTAAAATAAAGTATTTTAGTTTACTTTCATTTACACACAAATAAATAATGGAAATAAAGCTAAACCTTCGGGAACTGTTCGTCCATCAAAGAATGTCATGGGTTTGGTGAGTTTCCGGGATATCCCTGGCACAGGGGGGTATAGGCGGAGTGACTCCTTTATACACATTGTTGTGTATGGTATTTTACTAAGATCATCCCTATAATAAAATAAAACATAAATGATAATATTAAAGTCACAAAGTGCACACACAAAGAAAAGTATTGTAAAATATATTTTAGTTATCGAGAGCTGTGAAAAACACTCAAAGGTTATAATGTAAAATTCAAGAATATTCAGAAAATACAGACAACCTGCAATGAATGATGTGATTCTGAAAAAGGTACAGATATAACATATAGTTATATACTCCTCTTGGTTTGAGGACAACCACATGGTCATATGAAGGTTGGAAACCCCCACCACCAACACCTATACTGTATACCAGGGTAGGTCTGTTTTTCAAAATTAATTGTACGTCACTTGTAATAATAATTAACTTTATTTTATTTAGCACCTTTAAAAGCACTTCTCGTATTTCTAAAATTCCAAAGCACTCTATGTATAAGAGGCAACCACTTCATCCACTAGAGCAGGACACACAGAAGCTATTGACAGAAGCCCTAGTACACACTAGAAGTGTGAAAGTACTTCATAAACTAAATTAAGGGGGAAGTAATAAGGAGACCCAACCATGCAAGCAAAAAGTAGAATTTCACCAATACCATAGGGTTAAAACACCTATTCTTCTGAACAGTGTCATTGCATCTTTAATGGCCACTTATATAGAACTTTGGTTTAACATTTCATCCTAAGAACAGTACACTCTATAGGAGTTCAGGTGGGTAGCTGCGTCAGCATGCGTAAGCTGCAAAGGAACAAGTAATAGGTTTATTCCATGCTGAAAAGAGAAGAAAGAAAACACAACGTTTCAGCCGTGGAGCCTTCTTCAGGTGTGAGAAAGACAGGGCAGTAAACAAAGGTAATGTAGCGGGAGAACAAAAGCTGGGAGAGAGGAGGAGCGAGGGGCAGGAGTGGGGGATAGAAAGAGAGGCCAATCAGGAGGTGTGAAGTCAGGATAGGTGAAGCGAGGTGTGAAATGAAACCTACAATAAATAGAGAGAATTTAGAAGAAAAGTAGTCTGTCGTTTCATCATGGAATAAACCTATTACTTGTTCCTGTACACTCTATAGTACCTTGTCCCCTGTCACCACAATAGGGTATTGGAAATTTTGGTCCAGGGGCAAGAGTGCCTCTTAGTTACAGCAGTGGTATGATTTTTCTTAGACATTTCCCATCTTAGAACTGACCAGGCTTAGCATTGCTTAGCCTTGGACACAATTAGGCTACATAATGGTATTACTGCTGTGATATAAAAGCTTTGCCTACCACATTCTCAGACCATTATTAATGTTTCATTTACTAAGATAAGAAAATGCTGCAGTGTGGTTAAAGGTACTGAACCTATATGTCTATCATTCACACAAACTGCATGCCCTTCTTTTTGTTAATCTCAGAATGTAATCAGTTCAAAAAGGTCTAATATTTCGTACAAGCAAATTCTTAAAAGCTCTTTAATTTCTAAAGTGTTTCAGTATTGTTTGCTTTCATATAATTCTGTAAAATGTGTTATTATTATGATATAATGATATGTGTATCAAATCATTAGCAGTAAAAGATAATATTTTTACCAAATATTAAAAAATCAATACTGCCTTGGATACTGGTAACATGCAGTATAATTGGCTGACGTATGGAGTATTTTGTGGAAAAAAGAAGTTCAACCACATTATGTAAAATTTTGTCTTCATTCTAAGAGAAACAATTAGGTTTGCAAAGAGTTAAAGAGTCTGAAAGCTTTGGCATCCTATTAGCTAAATGTTATCAGAGTTGGGTGTCTCCCAGGCCACCAGCTGTAGTAATCCTAGCGATTTCCTTGCCACTTGCAAGCACATATTGGGAATTCATCCGCAATAATAAGATACCATAATATATGAATTGGTTAAGGCTGACAAACCAGTCCACGGTGTCTTTCCCTTCTAAAGCCATGAGAACTTCCTCTCTGCATTTTTTCTGGTGTTCTGGATTTGATGCCAGGCTGTACAGGATCCAGGAAATCCCACTAGCAGTAGTGTCATGTCCCTCAAACATAAAAGTGTCTACCTCTGCCCGAATGTCTTCATCAGAAAGGCCCTTATTTTCTTCATCCTGCAGTTAAACACAATTATGTAGAGATTTAATTAGAATAATGTTTCTCTTTGATGGAAATACTAATGTATTTATTTATATAATCTAATGGTAGAAATAACTAAGAAATGGTATTACTTTACAAATATTCAGGAGGAAGTCTAATCGTGCCCTTCTTCCCTATAATCTCTACATACTGTAATAACAAACTCTTTGCTGTCTGTTCTTTTCTTTCAATTCTCCTGATCTTGCCAGCCGTACCTGGATCTCCACACAATGGCACCCCCTTCATCTCTTTCCCCACTTTCTCTCTTCACCTAATCCTGCTCACTCTGTTCTTTTCCTACTGTACATCACCCACCCTTTTCTCTATAATTAGTGTTGAGCATCCAATCCACTACACATATGCCCCAGCCTTTAATTTTTAGTCTCTCTCCTTTCCTCAGTCCTCCTTTGATTTGTCCCAGTAGGTTGCTGATGCTCACTTCCCCTAAGGGTATGAGTGCATAGTATCAGTATGCACTGGTTCCAGGCCTCCTCGTTCACAGCCCTTGCCATCCCTGGTGCCTTCTCCCATGATGCAGCTCAGGCTCCTTTAATTATGGGTTCTCTATCACTTTACTCCCCTCCATGGGCATTCAATTGGTGCGGTGTTAACTGACACTAATGAATGTGTTCTGCTTCCAATCATGAGTTCCAATCTCAAGTACTATTACCTGAGTATTCTGACTTGCGTTCCATCACCTGAATCATGCATTCTTCTCTTTTAATTCATTCTCCCATCTGCATTCCTCCAAAACATTACATATGTGAGTATGCTTGAACAAAGAAAGCTCAAGCCTGTTTCCTTCATGTTTCTTCTTCATTTACTCCATGCTACAGTTCATATTCTCTGATTAATTCCTGCAGAAGTTTGCAGCTTAGTCCACTAACTTCATTTTTAAAGAAATCTGTATCAGAATTTGGGGGATTGTTTCGGGGGTAGTAATAGCACTGATCTTTGGCCAGCACTACTGTTTTCTCATTGAGATGAGTTTTAAAGTATTAAGTAGGTTACTCCTTTTAATTCATCCTTTATATTCATGTTGTTATTGTAATTTGATCAGAGCAAAACTGGATTAACTAGTTGTACTGCATTTAACATTGCATATGATGTCATTTAGTAAACTGATTATTTTGGATATTGATGAAAACCTTGAATCTTTTCACAGTATTCACCAAATTATCTCATGCTGTTATCTTACATCCATCCATTTTCTAACAGCTCCAGCCAGTTCAAGGTTGCAGGGGAACCGGAGCCTATCCCAGCAAGCAACAGATGGAAGGTGGGTTATGCCATGGATGGGATTTCAGTCCATTGCAGGGTACGTACAGACTCACACTTACACAAGGGCCAAGTTCCCTAGGCAATTTCACTCATAAATGTGCAAAAAAGAGGCGTAAACACCAATTGAATTATGTCGATTGACTATTCTATTCCAACTATTCTAATGCTAAACCATGTGATTGATGGAGCGAGTTGAGCAATCATCACCAATTTATACTGCAGATTGGTATAGATTGTTTTTGATTGTTTGATTTTGTTTGATTATTGTTTTGTACTGGATTTCCTATCAACATTTTCATATACCTGTTCAACTGCTTTACTGAACAACTGTATGTACTACAGGCTTTTTTTAACTTACATTTTATATCATTTACAGAATCACTGGATAGTAGTAACTTACTCTTGCACAAAGTAGGATATCAAGAAAATCTAAGTTTCTCTTCTTCTGAATCTTGTCAAGTTCTTTATCATCCTTTAGGGCTTCCTTCCTTTGCTTTATCACTTCATCTGTAAAGAGAACAAATTTCATTGTGGAAAACAAAACACAAAGAAGCTACATGTTCTTAATTCTTGAGTTAGTGGGAACATTGCTAAGCACTGACTTTATCCATTATGGTAGTGAAGAACAACCTTTTCTTAGACAGACATAAAACTTGACATTAAAAAACAGTAATAATTAATTAAACTTATATAGCCCTATTCTGGACACTCCACTCCAAGTGCTTTTCAGGTATTGGGGACTCCCCTCTATCACCAATGTGTGGCACCCACCTGGATTATGTGATGGCAGCCATAGTGTGCCAGTACACTCACCACATATCACCTTTCAGTGGGGAGGAGAACAGAGTAATGAAGCCAATTCATAGATGTGGATGATTAGGAAGCCATAAGTGTTTAAGGCCAATGGGAAATTTATCCAGGACACTGGGATAATACCCCTATTCTTTTCGAGAAACGCCATGGGACTTTTTATGTCACGCCTTCTGCAGCCAGAGGGCGCTCCTACCTGGTCCTGTCCCTAGTTTCCTGGTCTTTACTGTCCTTCCAGTGTATCTCTGTCTGAGGCTATATATTTCCGGGTCACTCATTCCCCTTCGCTCAGCATTGACGTTCAACTGTCCTGAGACCTGCCTATCAGCAGGTCTTCGCTCCGTCCGTGGCCTGAGGGCATAGGTTTCTATAAGGCATTTCCTGAACTCTTGTACTGCTAAGCCCGGGCTAATTCCCTGTTCCACCGCTTGTTCTCCTGCCATTCCACGGTTCGTCCCTTCCGACATCCGTGACAGAATGCTGAGCCATCTCCGACCCCGTGAGCGGTGCCTTTTGTCTTTCAGCAGCTTTTTTTTTTTCTGCTGGGCTTTTTTTTTCAGTTCTTCTATTCTAATCGAGGGATGATACTCCTGACTTCTGTGCCTGTGAGCAGGTCATTCAGTGGTATGCCGTCCCGACATCCGCTTACGAATACCTGGCTTTCCTCGGGTTGTCTCTCCCGGCATTCGTGATTGAATGTTGAGCTTTTTCCTGCTTTCCTATTCTTATTGCTGGATATCACTCCGGACATCCGTGCCTGTGAGCAGGCTTTGTGCCTGGCTCTCCCCAGGTTGTTCATTCCGATATCAGTGATAGAATGGTAAGCTTTTTTCCGTTCATCTATTCTCATTGCTGGATATCACTCTGTACATTCATGCCTGTGAGCGGGTCTAGTGCCTGGCTCTCCAAGGGTTGTCTATTCCGATATCAGTGATAGAATGTTGAACTTGTTTTGCCCAGTCTGCGGTATTTTTCCCGGGTTTTTTGTGTTTTTGTTTTTGCTTGGTGTTTTGATTTTTCACTTCCTGGTTTCCCCTTCTCTCTGGTCCCCCTAACCTCTGTGTCATGGAACTCTTGGTTCCTATCTGTTTCGTGTGGTTTGTTACCCTGGTCTCCCAGGTTTATTTTTGTGGTTTGTGCTTGTGTACGTCTATGTTTTGTTTTAAGCCTCCGGAGCTCTACTTGACCCCCCCTTCCTCTACCCAATAAAGGTTTTTACCCTGGAGGAAGGGGCAGCTCTCAGCCGTGGACTCCCGGAGGTTTCCTTTCAGTTAAATGATGTTTTTCCTCCCCCCAGTGTTGTGCAGCTCATTTATTCGTTGGGAGTCAGGAGCCGCCCATGGGGGGGGGGTACTGTCATGCCCTCTGCAGCCAGAGGGCGCTCCTACCCGGTCCTGTCCCTAGTGTCCTGGTCTTTGCTGTCCTTCCGGTGTCTCTCTGTCTGGGGCTATATATTTCCGAGTCACTCATTCCCCTTCGCTCAGCATTGATGTTCAGATGTCATGAGACCTGCCTAGCACCAGGTCTTCGCTCTGTCCGTGGCCTGAGGGCATAGGTTTCTATACAGCATTTCCTGAACTCTTGTACTGCTGAGCCCGGGCTAATTCCCTGTTCCACCGCTTCGCATAGGATCTTTTTCTGCTCTCCTGCCATTCCACGGTTAGTCCCTTCCGATATCCATGACATTTAATGACCACAGAGTCAGGACCTCAGTTTAATGTCTCATCTAAAGAATGGCACCTTTTTACATTATAGTGTCCCCGTCGTACACTGGGGCATTAGGACCCACACAGACCGCAGGGTGAGTGCTCCCTACTGGCCCCACTAACACCACTTCCAGCACCATCCAGGTGACCAGGCTCACACCTGCTTAGCTTCAGTGGGTTGTCAGTTGTGAGTTGCAGGGTTATATGGCTGCTGGCCATATAATAAAAGAAAAAAATAGATTCTATATTTAATATTAAACAGATTAGATGTACTCATATCAGAAAGGAAGAGATAACATTTTAAATTGCTGCACAACAATGTAACTGTGAACTTTTAAATTGTGAACTTCAGGTACAAATTAAAACTAACAAACGCAAACACAAGATCGTTATTACAATACTGACGGTGATGAGATTTTCACAACTCCAATAACCCTCAGTGCCAAAGTAAGCTTGGCTGCAAAACAAGATGAATTAGTTTAACAGGAATGCTTTGTTGGCTTAAGTGGCATCTGTCAGTCAGCTCCGTGCACCACAGATGTCATAAATCCTGTACTTTATACATCATGTGGTGACCAATCATGTTAGGCATTTTTGTAGACATTTACATAGGCTTATCTCCAATAACACATAGGTTGATTCAATGGTTTTTGTCCTCCAATTCAATCACATGGTACTTAAACAGCATTGACACTTGACACTCTAATACTGTCCCTTTTCCCTGCATAGGCAGGATATCCATCCTTTTACTCTCCTTGTCCATAGACGACAAGAGCTTCAGGACAGTTGCAATCCTCTGTTTCAGCACCTGAAGGCAAGACAGGATGGTCTCCAGAGTGGTACAGATAAGGCATCAGCGAAAAGAGAATTTTTGAGACAGTCCTTGAGAAAGCCCACAATAAAGTGCTGTACATCAAAAAGCCAAAGCAGGTTCACCCCCAGTTGATCATCGTAGAAAAGCACAACACTGATATCTGCGGCCTACAAAGTAAGAAGCTGCTTGTCAACATTTTTTTCATTTTGCTTTAGGAGATGAGAGACCCAGTTCCATTTCAAACGCATTGTGAATCAGGGGCTTGCATAACAAAATAGGTCTAGAAACCACCTTATACCAAACATAAACTAATTTAAAGAACATAAGAGTAGCTGCTTGATGTATGGGAGTCTCAGCAACATGTGTATGTCCATATTAGCTGAGTGCCACTGGAAGGTCTCCATCATTTATTACATCTATGACTAATATTGTGTGTTGTAGCAGCTAAACTGAACAGTATTACTGAAGTAATAAGTGATAAGTCTTATTCTAAAGAACACAGAATTGCATGTGTTTTCTAAAACAATTTACTCCAAAAACACAAAGATATGTAAAAAGCACCCGTGTTAATGTTGTTCCATTCATGATCCTGAAGGAAATATATCCTAGTGTGTACTCACGTTTTAAGGCACTAGGTGCTCACATTTTAGTTACTGATGATGAAATGCAAGCATGATTGTGTGAATGTTATATCTGTATCTTCTCCTCTTACATCCCCTTCAAAATAATTACTCCAATTCCGATTAAAACATTAAATAGAATAATTAGTTATAACAAACCTGTGTGTTGGTGTGCTATCTTGCACGCTTTCCGAAACCTGTAGCCAAGATTGCTGATGTAAAAAAGAATTTCACTGTGATAAGGGAAGAACCTGAATCGGAGGTTTATTATGTTGCACATCTCATAGACTGCCTTAATATACATGTTTGTACCACTAAAAGAAAAGAGAACAGAAAATGTATCATTAATTTACTATGCAAATATGATCACCTAAGCTTGGGATCTACCGCATGTACAACTAATTTGAGCTCTGGAATTACAATTAAGGTATGTGTTTTACTGCATCATAACAGCAGTCAGTAAACTGTGAATGGATACAGTTCTCCATGGCAGGAGACATTGGTGTTTGTAATAAAGGATACAAATACAAAAGTAAAAGTTTATTTGCTGGCTGCTGTCATAAAAAGTCTTGAAAGAAGCTATTTTTTCTTCATGCATTTTTCACTTAAAGGATATCCATGGATGGGAATTCATTTTCAAACATCAAACAATAAGGATTTGACCTCACCATCTGAATTTCAAGCCTCTCTCATCCATCCATCCATTTCTTTATCTAATACAGGGTCGAGGGGGAGCCAGAGCCTATCCTGGCTAGGATAAGGTCACAAAGAGGGAAACACTCTGGACAGGATACCTGTCAATTGTAGGGCACACACAGTACACACTCACACCAGGGTCAATTGTCCCAGAACCCAATTAATCTACCAGTATGTCTTTGGACTATGGGAGGAAACCTACACAAACACAGGGAAAACATACAAACTCTACTCAGACAGCACCCCAGGAACTGAACCCAGAGCCCCAGTCCTGCAAGGCATCAATGCTAACCATGGTACCACTGTGCCATGCTAAGCCTCTCCCAGTTAAATCAAATTCTTTCAGCTTATTCTTAATTTGGAAAAGAGAGGGCTTAATTAAATTGTTTACAAATCCCCATTTCAGTGAGAACATAACACAACAATGAAAGATCAAATTGATAAATCATACAGTAGACAGGATACTATAAAGCTATAGCTCTTACTTTGTGTTGCCATGCATCAGTGATAGTCACACTATTTTGATTGAAAACTACAATCTGACAAGGTGAAAAAAGACCCCACTGACATGTTCACCCATCAAATAATTTATTTTTTAACATGGAACAATTAAAGGTTTATTCTATGCTGAAAGGAAAAGAGACGCAATGTTCCGGCTGTGGAGCCTTCTTCAGGTGTGAGGGAAAGAGGAAAATTGGCAGATAATGAAGCACGGGAGAACAAAAGACAGGTTAACAAAAGAGAGAGTAGTTGAGAGGAGGCAGCGGGTAGGGAGAAGGAGTATCAAGAGTCTGGGTGAACTGGAGGGAGGTGTGAAGTCAAACCCTGCAAATGAATAGAGAGGATTGGAAGGAGACGAGTCTGTTGTTAAGGGAATGGAGAAGGTGTGATCCTAGTTTCAGGATAATTTTGGTTTCAGATGTCTTTCTGTAACAGGAGTTCCGAAACCCCTTTGTTAGGACGCAGACAGAGAGATCAGTGTGATCACGACCATTAGAGCTGATATTGGAAACTATGGGTTTGGAGAGATGTTTGATCCTCACATTTCCTGTAAAGGTTTTCCAGTCTCCTTCCTGTCTCACCTCCCTGCATCTCTTGCAGAAAATGTCCAGTTATTTACATTGGTACCCCATGCTCCCCGCACACTCTAAACTACCAGTTTTCTGCCAGTTTTCATTAATTGCCATTTTTTCTCTTTCCCTCATACCTGAAGAAGGCTTCATAGCCAAAATACTGTCTCTTTTCTTTTCCTTTCAGCATTGAATAAAACCTTTACCTGTTCCTTTGCAGTCTGGCATGCTGACACAGCTACCTACTTGATAGTTGAACATACTACAAGTTTTGCTACAACTTACAGCAAGTTCAGCATCAACAGAAAGAGAGACACATCTCTCACTGACATTATCATGAGCCTGCAGGCACCTAAGAAGTTGTAGAAGTCACTATTTCTATGGAACTTGAGAGAGCACTAGGAAGTAGAGTAGGTGCCATTTCTTTACAGATCGACATAGACACTTGGCATTTAAGAGGTGTGACTCCTTATAATTTCTTACTCCCTTCAGCTCCACTAAAATAGGTCAATGATTTACCAATGTATTACTGATGTACATGGGTTTGATGGGTTAACATGTTTTTCTTAATCAGATCAAAATGTACAGTGCTCACACTTGAAGAAGGCTCCACTGCCGAAATGTGTTTTCTTTCTTCTCTTTTCAGCATGGAATAAACCTATTACTTGTTCCTCTGCAGCCTACGCATGCTGATGCAGCTACGCACCTGAACTAAAATGTACAGTTGCTTGTTAGAAGAGAAAACTCCATCCTTGTTTCTATTGACCAAAGAATGCTATTAAAAGTTTGTGGTTTCATAAAATATTTCTGCAACGTTTATATAAGGTTTTCATATATAGGTATACTAATGGAAAAAAGAAATGCAACACCTCCACCTCCACACTCTGACCCTCCTGTCTGCGTGGAACAGGCTGAAGAGTAACTCATCCATGAAGAGGACCTGATGCCACTGCCTCTGTCTGGCCAGTCGGGTGTGACGTCTAGAAAGTGTGATCAGAGGGCCTCTGACACGTTGCCTTGCTCTAAGGCCAGCAGCATGGAGCCTCACTGTCCTTTCACTGATGTGGGAATTGTGTCTGCTGGCAGTTTCTGCA
The DNA here is from genome assembly GCF_055471065.1 of Atractosteus spatula. Lineage (NCBI taxonomy): Eukaryota > Metazoa > Chordata > Actinopteri > Semionotiformes > Lepisosteidae > Atractosteus > Atractosteus spatula. The sequence goes on along the minus strand of NC_142716.1, from coordinate 23,780,174 downwards.
GCAGTAAGGGTGGCAGATCTCTCAGATGGACCAGTCTGATGTGTCCATCCTGCTCTGGTGTGGTCACTCGAGGGTAATTGGATCTTGGACAGTCATCTGACCTGCCGGTTTGATGAAACCTTCTCTGCAATCAGGACACAGTGGAGCGGCTTACCCCATAGTGTCTGGTGTAGCGGAGCTAGTTCGGACACGGTGATGTCATCACCCGCACTGTGCATAGCAGGGACCTCAGCCGCCTGGGCTGAGGGAGGTCTCCTTTAGCTCATGCGGCTGATTCCCTTTTGTGTTACCCCAGAGACCCGGGTTCGTGCTCCAGGTGTTGCGGGACGAATCGCCAGGGTGGAGTGGCGAGGGCACGAGTCCGCGCGGAACCGCAACGGTCACACTGGCAACGCTGGCACATGACGTGCCTGCCAATAGCCCTCTCCCTTGCTTCTGGTGACATTCAAGGCATAATAGAATGCACAGAAAACTGACTATACAGTATGTGGCCTTTTTCTTGCAGTGACCTAAGCTTTGAATTAAGGCCTTTTTAAAGCTCAGATCACTTTATTGGCCTTATACAATTTTTGGAAAATACAATGTATTAGGGATTTATCTTTTGGCATACCCCAACTTGCTCTCCATGAGATAAACAGACAGGGAGAGAAGATTGGGGTCAGAGCGCTGGGTCAGCCATTTATACAGGCACCCCTGGAGCAGTTGGGGTTAAGGGCCTTGCTCAGGGGCCCAACAGAGTAGGATTCCTTTGCCGGCCATGGGATATGAACTGGCAACCGTTCAGCCACAGGCGCGGATCGTTAGCGACAGAGCCACCATCACCGGTGATAAAGGTGACCGGATCAGGCATTGTTCCACCTGGACCTTTTTGGGTAAAAGTACACCTAATAAGCTTTTGTGTGACTGGAAAGTTGCAATGCCTCACTGCACAAGCTGTATTGCTGGTCACAGGGCTTAAAACATATTGAGAACGTTTTGTGAAAGTACATAAGCTATAACTATAGTATTCTCATTCCAGAAAATGTTGCATTTCTTTTTTCCATCAGTATATTTTGATTCATAATTCTGTCACTTGAACTTGCAGAGAAATCGATACATTAAATAAATGTGTAGATAAACTTAAAGAATCTTTAAATAGAAATTTATACCTCTGCATGTTTTACAATACTGACCTCTCAGTCTGACAGTTGCTAGTGTAGCTGAATGCACTCTTCATAATACTGTCAAGCGTCATTAGGCTGGCATGCTGAAACACTTCAAAAGATTCCTCTTTTCCAGCATACATTTCCCATTTGTCCTGTATAAGATAAAAACTTAAATTAGCTGGTGCATTTCTAAATATATACTGCATGCAAAATAACCTTTGGATTCTATTTTAAAAGGTTTAATGTCTTAAAAAAGTTGCATACTGTATGAGTTGAATTGTATAATTGAAATAACCTAATGAACAGATGATAAAAAATCTAGCTACTCTAGTTTAACAAATTTAATCTTAGCAAATATAGAAGTAAAAACAGTTTGAGTCTAAAGACTGCGTGGGAACTTGCTTCAGTTGAATGCAATGTTGGTAATCTAGCACAACGTTTTCCAGAACTGCAAAAGTAAATTGTAAAACAGTTTTAGAAACCACAAACAAAATGGCACAGGACATTTAAAAAACACATTTTGAAAGTGTAATGCAATCTGAAATTTTCAGATTCTACCTCTGATATTTTTACAGGAGGTCAAATCACTTCAGTACAGTCAATACAGTTTCTTAATGTGTTGTGCTAGGAATTTATTTCTAATGTCCTGAGAAAATCATAAACATTTATGTTTTTAAGTATGAAAGTAAAAGTTTTAGAGCTAAAATATGTTCATACCAGCATGACTTTTGTAGAATCAGATACCAGTTTTACATATTGCTTTAAGACATCATAATGGAATCCAGGTGTCAAAAGTCTTCTGTGCCTAAACCATTTCTGTTTGTCTGTCACAAGCAAACCTTCCCCTGGAAAGCAAGAACATGACCAGACATGATTAAACACTGTTTATCAGAAGTCATTATCTAGAACTGGCAATGAAATGACTAGTTCTGACCTTGGTTACAGAAACGGATGTTTTATGTCTTAAAATAGGTTTAAAAAATGAAATAATCATTTGTTTGAGGACATTCCAGACAAACAAAAATCTTTCTTCTTCTGGTTAGAAAGAAATGAAATGAATTTAAATTATTTAATGTGTTTGTGCACTTTTTTTGTTTTTATTTTATGTCAGAATACGACATGTCAAAGATGGCATTTTAAAAATCCACAGGTAATAACGTACGGAACATTACCTATCCATGGAATAAGGAATCTATATGAAATGTCATCCTTTGGTTCTGAAAAAAATACACACATATAATAATTATCTTTTCAGAATAGGCTAAATAAAACAAGTCTGAAAATTGAACAATTTCAAAGTGATCTTCTGCAAGGCACAGTCAAAGATTTTACATACAATTCTTTCGATAATACCTGGCCTAGTAAAATAAAGTAGATATGCTTATCATATTATCTACAGTTATTCTGTGTAGCTCTCAGGCCTTCTTGAGAGGTTCTTTGTTACTACGAACAGGGTATACAGTATATATTGTACTTTTTCAAAATAATATTAATATGATTTTTATCTCACCTCTTGTCAATATAAAATCATTGATCTTATTTAATCAAGAATTGTACAAATATCTGATATCAAACAAATTGTGAATACATACATTTTTTAAACTTTTCATAATATCTGTATCATTTGGCATCTTTAGTAACTTGAGAAAAATTCTGTTACTCAACTGGAGTTCATACCTGTACTTGAAAGGATAGTTTTTGCATATTCAGGGTGGTTTATGTTCAAGAATGGTACAAAAGGTCCAAACCATAATGGAAAAGCATATGGGTACTGGTCTGTCCATTTTGCAGTCTTGTCTAAATCATTCCCATCCTGTGGAAACTTTTGACAGAAAAAGAAAAAAAAACGGGAAAAGTAGCAAAGAAATAAGATCCAAGTACATTGCCATGCAAATTTATGCTGATAGTCAATTTTTACAATTGTCACATTTGAAGTTTGCTTTAAAGTTTGAAGTCATACACTTTGAGTAGCAATTAACATTAGTTATATACAGTACATAACCTGCTCTACAATTATAAAATAAAAAAACAAGAACAAGTAAATAGTATGCAAATTTCAAATATGTGATTGTACTATTTAAACCCATTGCTGTTGCAAACCTTAATTAATATACTGTAGGAGTACAACATTGCCTTAAGTCACACAGTTGAGTGGCTAAGTACATCTCTCTCTAGAAGACCCCTCAGTCAGGTAGTAAATTTCAAGCAAAGATTCCACCATGAAGATTATGGATAAAGTAAAATAAAAGGCACAGTGTCACGCCCTCTGCAGCCAGAGGGTGCTTCCACTCTGTCCTGTCCCTAGTTTCCTGTGCTTTGCTCTCCTTCCGGTGTCTCTCTCTCCCTGGGGCTATATATTTCTGGGTCACTTACTCTGCTTCACTCAGCTTTGACGTTCGGATGTCCTGAAACCCGCCTAGAATCCAGGTCGCCCCTTGTCCGCTGCCTGAGGGCATTGGTTTCTATTCAACTCCTGAACTGCTGAGCCTGGGCTTTTTCCCTGTTCCGCTGCTATGCATATAGGTCTTTTTCTGTTCTCCTCCCTCTCCACAGTTTGTCCTCTCCGACACCCGTGATAGAAAGCTGAGCCACCTACTGACCCCGCGAGCGGCGCTTTTTGTTTTTCCGCAGTTTTTTTTTTCTCTGGGCTTTTTTTTCTTTCAGCTCTTCTATTCATATCACGGGATGCCTTTTTTTTTTACTCCTGTGTCTGCGAGCAGGCTGCTGCCCGGCTTTCCTTGGGTTCTTGCCAGCATCCGTGATTGAATGTTGAGCTGGCCCTCCTGTCCTCATCGCTGGATATCACTCCGGTCATCCGTGTCTGTGAGCGGGTCTCGTGCTGGCTTTTCTCGGGTTGTCCACGCCGATATCAGCGATAGGGTGGTGAGCTTTTTTTCCTCTCCCATTCTGATTGCTGGATATCACCTTTCTGACATCCGTGCCTGTGAACGGGCTGCTGCCTGGCTTTCCTTGGCTTGTCTTCTGCTAATATCAGCGTTAGTTTGGTGAGCCTTTTTTGCCGTTCCTCCATTCTTTTCGCTGGATATCACTTCCGACATCCGTGCCTGTGAGCGGACTACAGTCTGGCTTTCCTTGGGTTTTTGTTTTTATTTTTGTTTTTTGCTTGTTGTTTTGATTTTTCACTTCCTGGTCTCTGGTCCCCCTGACCCATGTGTTGTGGAACTTTTGGTTCCTATCTGTTTATTGTGGTTTGTTACCCTGGTCTCCCAGGTTTATTTCTGTGGTTGTTTTTGTGTTTGTGTACTTGTCTTTTTTGTGTTGTTGTTGTTCTAAGTCTCCGGAGCTCTACCTGATCGCCCCTTCCTCTACCCAATAAAAGTTTATACTCTGGAAGAGGGGGCAGCTCTCAGCCGTGGACTCCCGGAGGTTTCCTTTCAGTTAAATGAGGTTTTTCCTCCCCCATTGCTGTGCAGCTCACTTATTTGTATGGGCGTCAGGAGCCACCCATGAAGGGGGGGGGGGGTACTGTCACACCCTCTGCAGCCAGAGGATGCTCCCACTCTGTCCTGTCCCTAGTTGCCTGTGCTTTGCTCTCCTTCCGGTGTCTCTCTCTCCCTGGGGCTATATATTTCCAGGTCACTTACTCTGCTTCGCTCAGCTTTGATGTTCGGATGTACTGAAACCCGCCTAGCATCCAGGTCGCCCCTTGTCCGCTGCCTGAGGGCATTGGTTTCTATTCGACTCCTGAACTGCTGAGCCCGGGCCTTTTCCTCATTCCGCCGCTATGCACATGGGTCTTTTTCTGCTCTCCACCCTCTCCACGGTTTGTCCTCTCCGACATCCGTGATACACAGATCAAGAAAAGGGTATACAAACATTTCAAAGGCCCTTAATATCTCTTTTAGTGTGGTGAAATCAATGATTAACAAGTAGAAGGCACCCAGACACTGCCTAGGCTCTGCTATCACTCCACATTGAGCAAGGAGAAAAATGGTCAACAGTGACTTTGAAAGAGTTACTGACTTCAGTGGCTGAGATATACAGTATGAAAATGTCCATTGATCAACAATATCCAGTCACTGCACAAAGAGTTGTTTTCATCAGCAGTGGAAAGGCATATTATAACACTAACAATTTAGTATTCTTAATGATTTCTAATAATCTTTCTGTTGTCTTGCAAAGACAGCTTCGGCCTCTGTGTTAGGCTCTAGAAATGTAGCTGAAAGGGACATTTGTGATAAGATAAGAAGCACATCCCAAGTCTGTAGCACAGACAAGAATATCATCAAGCTGCATCCATTCTCAACTCCCCAGTGATAAACTGTGCAGCCTGTGACTGCCTTCTGTCTGGCATCCTCTTCTACCTACGATTAAGGTCAAATTTCACTGTCAATCACCTAAAGGATGATCGACTAATGAGGAACGTGCAGAGTGGGCAGAATGACATAACTTATCAGCAACTGTGATTTTTGTCTAACCACATACTACACAACTCATTTTCTTCACTTGTTGCTGTTCTTCTCTCTCTCCATCTTACCTGTCAGCTTCACATTAGCAAGCACATGACTGCAGGTAGTTTGAGTCAGAACTTTAAGGTTAAGAGAGTGAGTCAGTAAATAACAGGATTCTGCCCAATAAGTTTTGCTTGATCAACAACATAGATCATTATAGCTAGACTCCTTTTATCTATATTCTGAATATGAGAGCATATTCAGTAAAGAATTTTAGTTCTTATAGTTCTTTCCACTCATCTCACTTCCAACCAGAGTCAGACTTCTATGCACAGACTGTTTAAAAAAGTTCAGCAGACCACTAACTACCTTGATGAGCCGTTTTCAGCAGTAGCTAAGCAAAGCTCCCTGTCCTTTTTTGGGCACTGGGTTATCCCTGCACAGATCAGCCAGCTGAAGGATATTGGACCATGTTGATGAACCCAGACCAGCTCCGTCTTCAGCGAGTAGTTTAAAACTCATCAAGAATTATCTGGCCAATAGATCTATCTCTGCCCATCCATCAACATTCTTTTATCCAATACATGATCAAGGGGGAGCTGGAGCCTATCCCAGCAAACAACAGGCGCAAGGCAGGATACACTCTTGACAGGATGCCAGTCCATTGCAGGGCCACACTTACCCAAACATTCACACACTCATATCAGGGCCAATTTTCCCAGCCAATTAATCTACTAGTATGTCTTTGGACAGTGTAACGCTGCTCTGTAGAGGTGAAAAGGATCCGATGCAGATGCAGGAGTCGTTGGGAGGTAAGTAAGCCAACAGAGCAAAACCAGGAGCTGAGTCGTAGTCCGTAGGCGTAAGGTAGGCCGAGATCCGGTAAAGGCACTGGTGGCGAACAATCCAAAATGTGAGACAGAATCGTGGTCGAAAGAGAGCTGCAGGGTCAAATCTGAAATAGGCACAGATAGCAAACAATCTAAGGGGCGAGACGAGATCCGAAGTCCAAAGGCAAAAGGTGTAGACAGAATTCCAGGAAGGCAAAAGGGTAAGAAACGCTAGGCAGAGCAACAAGAAGTGAACTCAATACCGAGCAACGGGAAGTAGGTTAGAATAGTATAAATAACCCGGCGTACCGCACGGTAGAGCAATTGCAGGTGTGTTAACTCGTGCGGCGGCGCCTGTTAATAGTAACCCGCTGCTGGTGCTGATTAGCTCACTTACGCGTTGATCTCTGCTGGCTGGTGGTCGTGACAGACAGTTGGAGGAAACTGGAGCACTTGTCAGAAACTCATGCAAACATAAGGAGAACTTAAAAACTTAAAGGCCCCAGTGATGCAAGGCAGCAATGCTAACCACTGCACGCTAAAGTGCTGTCCAAAAGAGTTGTAACCCAAGTTGTAACAAAACTTTTAATAGTACATAATACAGGTAACATCACTATTATTCCAAAATAAAAACAACACAAGAGAGAATGAGAAAATCTGCCAAGAAAAATGGGGGAAAACTGAACCAAGCTAGTGTGTTCACTATAAATGGGATAACCAAAATCATTTCTGGTTGTAATTGCTGTAAAAGGTGCTTTTAATAAAGGTCAGAATACTTACACTATCAAAAAAAACCATTTTCTCTCTTTTGTTTTATCCTGAAATTTATTGTAACTTTTCCTTCCCCTTAGAAGTCTTTAGTTTGAGCATTCGGGTTTTGAAAAAAAAATAACAATTTAAAAATATATATGGATATATTATTTTGTAATTTCCCATATTGAACACCATAGGAACAGTCTGAGTACTTTACAGAAGCAATGCACAAACCGTCATACTCTCAGCCATTTAAAAGGCCATTTTCCCTTTACCTTAAGGCTGATTGGTGTGTCTGTTTTACTTACTGTAGATCAGCCTAACAACATTCATGTTTATGAGACCTTGTTCCAGGGTATGTTCACAAGTACAGCATATACTGTAGTCTGCCTTGCAAAAGTTTTCACTTCCTGCAATTTCAACTTTTTTTTGCTGTTTGAGATTGCAATGGCAAAAAATGACACACTCCAAATATGAAGAAATTCCATTAGAGAGAAAAAAGTAGCTACAAGTGAAGATATACTGTACACCTTTTGTCAAGCTTTTTATCCAATGTGTAATCATTATTGTTACAGACGTCCCACCCCTGAATATGCCAATATGTCAAGGTGTCTACATCCCTGTTTGTAGTTTTTCAGGGGTAGGATTCCCACACAAATAATTACTACACAATGGACAAACAAGGGCTATGGCACCTTTCAAAAAGTTTGATGAAAGGTGTATATCTTCACTACTCTAGTACAGATCCACTATACAGAGGCAGCCACATAGATCGCACGTCAAAACTCATAAGTGTGGCAATATGACTGCACCATACTGCATTTTATCGCCCAAAGAATCTCCACTGGCCAAAGAAGATCCATAGATGGCACTTCGGATACATTAAGTGTTAGTGACAACATTAGTGTAATTTAATCTTATACTGGAGAAAGATTATTCCCAAGGTCCTCGGCAGTGGCCAGGAATCAAACATAGGCATGTAATCATGTATCTAAAGGGAAATTTTGGTAGCTGAAAACAAAAATAAATTCGTGAGCATCATTGATTCTATTAATTTATCAATATTATAAATATAACATTTAAATTTTTTATAATTTTTGTATATCACATGATTGCACATATATCAATTTAATTACACAAATTAACATGAATGAGTTAGCAAATGTGAATACTGTCAATGTCAGGTGTATAAGTTCTTGATTTACTCACTGAAGAGTGAGAACTGCTAAAGAAATGTGTAGGAAGATCTTAAGCATGAACGTACATTTGCAGATTTACAGTTTAAACAAATAAAAACAGTGGGATCTAGTGGTAAATAATTATTACTCAGGCGAACTAATGACAAAATGAATAAGAAAAGTTACTGAGTTAAAGAATAACGTGAAGTAGTATCCTCAGATATCCACACATCAATAATTACAGCCATTCTTGCAGAATACCTTCATCTAAATATAATTATTTACTCTTGCACAATATTGTTTCCCCTTAGTAGGCAGCTGTCACGATTGTCTTCCCTCCTCTAGAGGGTGCTCCTACCCTTCTGTATTCCCGTTAGTTTAAGTTCCTACACCTACACCTTTGTCTTGTTACCTTTTTCATTATTTAAGCCTGGCGTCTCCGCTATTCTGGGCACAGTATTGGAAGACGGACGTCTGAAGTCCCGCCTATCCACCTGACTCATCTGAGTCCGGGGCTCAGAGCGCCTTGCTCCGTTATGGTTTTACCTTCCATGTTCCCAGATCCCTTTTCCCCGTGTTCATCTGGATGGATTCCCCGGTACCTGGACCTTGGACTGCGCCCTGATTCCCCCTTTTGGACTAGATCGCTACCCCTTCAACCACCGGATCACTGCTGTCACCGTCCCGTTTGTCCTCCTGTCCATTTCTTGCCAAGACTTCCTTTTTGTCCTTCTCCAGCCACTTCTGGATTATACTGTCCACATAGGATCTTTACTACGCATTTCATGGGAGTCAGGACCGGTTCCCGTGACAGCAGCAGGGCCGGCACTAGGTTTTTAATGAATATTTGTTGTTTTTACCCATGCCTGCACTTTTTTTGCTTCAAATTTAAGAAATGAAAACAAAGAAAATGTTTAGTTAGTGAAATAAAACAATTTCCTACTAGTTTATTATTTAATTTAAACAAAATCAGAATTACAAACATTTTGGGTTACACTATATAGTTCGTGTAATGAAGAAAAGTGTTAGTGTCTTCTGGTGTGCACAATTTCTCAAAATATAAAAGAGGTTATATTATGAATTGATTTTTTCTACTTGGATAGTCTTTTGGTTAAATCTACTTTTTTGCTGTGGTATTTTCAATTGATCTTAATGCTAATCCTGATAACAATACTGGGACATGGTGAATCTCAGATCATTTTTGTGAAACTGCACTCCCAGAAGCAGTTCATTTTTAATATTAACATACTGAGTTAGTACTGAATGCTAAATGCAGGTCCTGGCAATACTTCATGAGATCTTCCTTCGAAGACTGTTTTTAATATTTCTAATATCATACAAAAATTGAAATATCAATTGCATGAAATTGAAAAAATCTCTGTTCGATGACAGTTACAGCTACATCCAAAATACAATGATTCAACTTTAAACCTTTCTTTTGGATTGAGATTAGGATCATCATGAGATTCATAACAATACTATAATTTCTTCTTTCAAGAACGAATGGATTATTGAGGTGCAAACATCAGTTGGAAACCGAAATCTTCTGCTATTGCTTCTTTGAAAGTTTCTTCAAATCTTTCATCTGGAAGATTGATTTAAATTATATTTTTAAAAATAGTTTAGCGTTTTTATCCAAAACCATCTTTGCTTCTAATATGTCTGTGAATATATTCTGCATTTTACAGTTGTTTTGCTGGTTTCACAAGGTATTATGATTTTGTTGTATTTTTTAAATATGTTAGCTGAGGATGCAAGGGGAATATAAACTAATTATTCTGCTCCCCATTCGAAGACAGAGTTCAAGGGGTAAATACAATTTTCTTGGAAATTGCCAGTGATGGTTATTATTGGACATTTCCGGTGATAAATGAATTAGGTACCTTAATTGTTTACTTGTTGTAATTAAACACCTGAAAAACACTTTCATTTTATGAAAACATCAATAGGGTAAAGGTTTTGCTGAGAATTTCATTCCAACTTTAATTCCATAGGAATATTTTAAAAATTATCTTTCTACTTACAGAATTCACACAAAGATAAGTGGTTTCCAAACATTTTGACTTGATGACCCCTTTGGTTATCCCCAATTCCTTACCCTCCCCAATTTGTTTATTGAAATAAATTAAATAGCATCTGCAAACAATGCTTACATTTTTATTAATTAGCATTTTTTTGTTATATAAATTCATTGGAATATACTTAAACATTTTGTAATTAGTTATTAACTTATGCAATTAATTATTTTGTCATAACATTTGTCCCTAGTGGCAAGGCATATTATTACACTAACAGCTTAGTGTTCTTAAAGATTTCTAATAATCTTTTTGTTGCCTTGGAAAGACAGCTTCGGCCTCTGCGTTAGGCTCTAGGAATGTGGCTGAAAGGGACCTCTCCAATAAGAAGCACATCCCAAGTCTATACCACAGACAATAATATCATCAACCTGCATCAATGCTTACAGATTTATTCATTTATGTTTTGTTTTGTTTTGTTATATAAATTCATTTAAATATACAACTGGTTTATAGGTTGATTTGAAAACGATCTCATGTAATTTAATGCCAAACAGCATTCTGCCAACTCCAGGGAACGTTTTGAGCACTGGCAGGGAAATGAATGCAAATACTCTCCTCTCAAACTGCTTTAAGAGAAACTTAAACGTCTATTAAATATGAAATTGTAAAAAAAACATTGTGGTACTACCTTTGAATTTGAATCAATGTGAGAAAAATTGATAATATTCCTATTTTTTGTGTAATACAAACTAAACAAAATAAATATATTTTAAATACTATATATTTTAGACATAAAACGTATGGGTAATATAGTTGACACGAAAGTAACATATTTGAAAACAGTAATAACCAATTTTAAATTAATTAAAAGGTGAAAAAACCTCTGAGGAAACACAATCTTTCATATTTGAGGGGTACAGTAAGAACGCCCAAGGAGTTCTCCTGGACGTGTTACAGGAAGTATTTGAGAACTATGACACCATTTTAACAGCCTGTGAGCACTGATTTGAGAGCCATGCTCCCAAGCCAGTGCTGCAAGAGCAGCTAGAGTACTGTGTGTGACAGCCTGGAGAGAAACTGAGAGTCTCTCCCAACCTGTTATTTCCCATTATGCCTACAAAAGACTGGTTTCACCACAAGACAAACTGCATTATTTGATAGCTTTGTTTTCTATTGTAATTACAGTTCAAGTGCAAGCCTTCAGTAACCAAACTATGTTTATAAGAAAACAAAACATCATGTTTTGTAAATGGCAGAGCTACTGCACAAATAATTCCAAAAGCTAACATACAGTAGGAGCAGTAGTGTATCTTACTTTATAACACTTAAAACGTTTAAATCACATAATGTTCCACTTAGTCACGATAGCCACTTAACAGCACAGAAGTGTAATGCGTAAAATATACAAGAATTATATAGTTATACTACAATCTTAATCCAAAACTGTGTTACTGACATATCAATCTCCATGGATGCAGACTGGGAGAACTGTCAAATTGTTCAGTTCGCTTTATTTACTAAAACACACAGAAATGGTCTATAAAACTGCGCCTTTGCAGTAACATTGAAAAAAAAATGTTATGTAACTTAACCTAACAACTGTTTTATACAGACAAGATGCGATACGTGTCCTTTAGTTGAAAACTCAAATGTTTTCAAACACGTATTCCGCCTCACTGCAAGTACGTTGTCAATACAATACATTATAACAGGATTTCTGCAAATCCTATGGTCTTCTGACATTAATAGGTGCAAACATATAATTATGACCCTGTAGTACTTAACTGCAATTGTAAACTCTTAATGCGGCAATTGCTGAAAACAAGGAACACAAAGAACACATCAACCATTTTCTCCTAAAATATTTCTCCTAAACTGGGAAAGGCTGAAGAAAAATGTTACATACTGTATGTATACTTTAGAGGGAGTGAAGGCTCTGCGATTAGAAACGCATGCATAAACTCGTGTACTGAATAACATCACATTTAGAAGCCAACATTACTCTTGTGAGTATAATTAAACCAAATGTCTGCGTGCTGTGTGTATATTTTCCAGTAATTTATGCACTTACGGCCTGTTAATGTAAAATATTGAAACGTCAGATTAATATATAGTCCTTTGCTTGCATAACATTCAAGTAACATTGAATCCTCCCATTCTCATTCAATTCTCATTCAGTCAGATTGGGAGTACTGTATTTACCTCATGTACGTGCCCGTAAAGCCAATGTGTTGGGGGTCCAGGGAAGCTTTCGAGGATCTTAAGCGCCTGTTTTCTATTAATAAACAGTTTCGATAATTTAAATGCTACTGTTACTAACGAAAATACTGCTATTAAATGATAAAGGCGACGTGGATCAAAATAAATGATCGAATTATTCCTTATTATTTCGAACAGCTCCATCGCTGTTTGCTGCAAATTCTGGCAGAGTGAAGCAGCTTATCCTGTGAATAATAAACAGTACAAAGTATCTGTGGGTAGACCAAAGCAATCTAATAAGTGAGTTTTTCACTCTAATGCAAGGAGGAGTTACAGTATTGAAATACCTAACCAGAGATTTAAGGTGACAGAGCATTCAATGTGGTCTAACGTCCTAGTATATTTTTTTTTTATTAACAAACATTTTTGTGAAATTAACAATAATAGGTAATAGGTTTATTCTATGATGAAAAGAGAAGAAAGAAAACACAATGTTTCGGCTGTGGAGCCTTCTACGGGTGTATATGAAACATTCTATTAAAAATATGTAGTTACCATCTAAAATTAACTTTGTGTTCAATAGGAACACACAGCCCATCAAATTAATAGACCCTAAAGAGTACATTCTACACACTGGTGAGATCAATGAAAAACACTATAATAACATTACGTGTTCCAGCTTTATCTCTACAATCTCTTCAGTTCTTGTACTTGCAACATTGTGACACACTGTGTATTGTGAAAATGGTGTTATGTAGCAAACATGGAAACAGATTTTGTTATTTATTTTAATATTAATAAACTTTATTTTATATAGCGCTTCTTAAAGCACTTTAAAGAATGAAAACATCAATAAAAATTACACAAGATATGCATGATGAGAATACACAGAGGAGACAGTACATGATGGTAATAAATACAGCAGGAGCAGAGGGCTAAAAAACAGAACCAGTTACAGATGCAGCCATTCAAAGTGAGCGGTACAGACACATACCGCAGGTAAGATGACATGGGGTACCGCGGTGGGTGATTGGTTGACCGACAGGGGCACTCGTGGTCCGTTGGTCTGTCGTAGAAAGACTTACTGTAAACGTCTTTACTGTGCCCGTTGTAGATATTGAATTTTACCACTGAAGGGAAATCTTAGTAGCTGAGCATAAAAAGAATAGGAGCATACTGTAACGCGTGTGAAGGCCATAAACGATATTAATTTTGGAACGTAAACATACAGTATATAGCTGGTCTTGGTACTTTAAAGAAAAAAAAACACACCAGTATTCCATTTCTCCCTAAACATTGTAAGCTTCGAAGTCTTTAACTAACGTGATACCGGAGTCAACAAGCATACTTTTAGAATTTGATTAAAAGGGAATATAATATGGAATCGCGTATCTTAAGAAATTAATAACGGTATGATTATATCCGTGTACTGCGGCAGGGCTGTGTAGGGCTGTTTCGCCTGCCTGTTCATGCGAGCTGTCTTGTAGCCTACTGGTCTAGGTGCGTGACTGCCAACTGGTAGGTTGTGTGTTCAAATCCAGCTGGTGCTGGACCTTCCAGTTTTTTTTATTTATTTATTTTTTAATCACGTAACATAAACATATTACCGTATGCAAACTGTACTGTATACAATATGTATATGTATATTTAATGTCTTAACTGTGCCCGTTTAAGTATTGAATATTCATATCTAATTTTACCACTGAAGGGAAATCTTAACATAAACATACAGTATATGGCTGGTCTCGGTACTTTAAAGAAAAAAATACACACCAGTATTCCATTTCTCCCTAAACATTGTAAGCTTCGAAGTCTTTAACTAACGTGATGCCGGAGTCAACAAGCATACTTTTAGAATTTGATTAAAAGGGAATATAATATGGAATCGCGTATCTCAAGAAATTAATAACGATATAATTATATTCATGTTGCAAAAGAACTGCAACGGACATAACGGACGAATTAAACCGGTTTTTCCGGTTTCAATCACAGACCATGTGACATGGGACTCAGTAAACTAACAGCGCCACTGGATTTGATAATACCTAACCAAAATCCGCAATATGGAAACAGAACCTGTGTGATTGTTGATAGATGATGTACTCGTAACATTTTTTCAAGACGAACTACAACATTTAAAAAATGACTTGTATGTACTTGATATCTCTAATCAATCCACGGGTCCCAGCACAAAACGAAAGTAAAACGCATACCGTTTCGCGCTTCTTATTAGTTGCTCAAAAGTAATTTGACCGTATGAAATGCATAATATAAACCTAGAAACATATACGTGAGCAGTACTTAAGCACTGTAGTATCGGTGTTAAGACATACCTCTCAAATACTGTAAATCAAGTTAAAAATATCTCAAGACCGATTCTGGTCGTAATGAAACCATGTTTCGTGTATGTTTTCTTTTTCATCTTGAAATAACTCATTTCTAAATACCTTTTTCACTGTTAACATCTTGCAGCAACTTTGCGACAAAATATACACTCTGACAGTTCATCCTGCTACCAACATTAAATAAAACAAATCTTAAGATTTCTATATTTATGTCTTTATTTAGTGGTTTCATTAGTGACAAAGGCTAAACTTTCTTGGAAAAATGTATTTTATGTGTTGCAGAAAAACTGACTTGCTTTAACAAAATATGTTTACAAATCCTTTCACCTGGCATTTTCGTAGTTAGAAATTATGGAACGCTCTGTTAAAAGCAAGGGAGTTTTTATGTCCGTTGGCAGTTGTATGTATGAATTGTATTGTATGGCAGTCTATACTGTAAGAATTATACAGTAACAAGCAAATAGAAAATGTATTCTGCTAGTTTATTCTCAGCATCCTGCTTCTGACCTGGGTCAGGCCAGAGGTTTTTGTTAACATCACAGGCTATATTTTCCCTTGCCACGCATTGGCAAAAATAAGCCCTGGTACAGTATGTTTCAACTGACCTGGTCAATTCCTAGAAATAAGACATTGTTCTGAATGACTTGACTCTGTATCTTGAGTGGAGTTGTTTAACAGAACCATGTTGAAAATGACAATGATAATTGCTCTGCAGTAAATAGTTGTGGTCTATTATTCATTGGTCATCTCTCAATTCTGCCAAAAAAAGTGGGGAGGGGGAATTACAGTAGTCCACGGTGGTTTTACAGCACTACTGTATTTAAAATATACAGTAAAGTATGAAAACTCCCAAGATCATGTGAAACATGTACTGTAACACATTAGTACGGTGTCTCTCTTACTCTACTGTAATGCACAGTATTCCACAGTACAGTACTGTAATCACTAGGTATGGTATTGATACTGCAAAGTAGAGAACAGGAGGTTGGAGAATACTGCATTAGTTGTACAATTACAGTACTGTAGATTGGAGAATTACAGTACAGTATTAAAATATTCCTGAAGATGGTTGTGACTTACAGTACCTGTTTCCATTAATGAATGTCTGAATAATTGAGGCCATAGTGAAACAGCTAAAGTTTTTTTGCTCAGCTTCCCTCATGGTCAAACCATGGACACGCACATGGTCAAAAACAGTTACATTTCTCAGACTATTTCCTCCATTTCTTCCCCTGTGCCTCCTGTCATTCTTACCTCTCCTCTCCCTCTACCTCTTTCAGCCTTCCATGCATCCACTGTTACAAAACACAGAAGTCCATTTTAGGAACAACTATTCCATGCTGAAAAGAGAAGACATAATGTTTCGGCTGTGAAGCCTTCTTCAGGTGTGAGAAAGACAGGGCAGACAGCAAAGATTAATTTGCACAGAAGAACAAAACCTGGGAGAGGGGAGGAGGCGGGAGAGGCAGAAAGGCCACTTAGGAAGCGCAAAGGGGAGAGGGGTGAAAAAAGTGTGAAGTGACTTTCTCACACCTGAAGAAGGCTTCACAGCCGAAACGTGTTTTCTCTCTTCTTTTCAATGTGGAATAAACCTATTACTTGTTCCTTTGCAGACTACACATGCTGACACAGATACCCACCTGAACGAAGTCACTTTTAGTCATCTTCTGATTCTGATTGGTGATTGAACAATTAAAAATTTCAGTGTTTTCATTTGGAGGAGTGAGCATTGTTGTTTGATGATCAGGGCTCATTATATTTATCTCAGTATCATTATGTGATTTTATTGATTACAATTGTGCCTAATGAGAGGATTTTTGTGTATTGCAAAAAGGTGAGCATAAACTTAATTTGTGTGTAAAACAGGTGAATTGAGATTATAATGTTGCTGAAATAATCCTTTCTTTTGGGGGAAGGGCATGTACTTTCAGTTTTGTAAATTGTATTTATAAGTTGCAGTCTGTAAATGATTGTGGAACACTGCAAACCACCTTCTTTTATGATGTAACTATGCATAGATGGTTAACTAAAGCTGTAAAATGTCAATTCTGAAAGAATTATTTCCTGAAAATGACCCACTTGTTGCTCACAGCTCTCTTATCTTTTCTCTCATTCCATCAAGTAGTAAGTCAATTGTGAAAAATATGCATGATCATCAAAAGTGTGTGCACTTGCCCTGTTATCTTTGCATAAACCTGCAGTTATGGTATTTTAAGTGGATTTCTTAAAATATGTGCAGACTCAAAGGTTGTCCAAGGTCAGTTGCATCCAGGTTTGATAGCTAGAATATCAAATGTACTACATTAGAACAACATTAAGGACAAGAAAAAAAGTTTTTTTTTCTTCTGCAGCCGAGTGAGTACATTAGAAGGAACTCATTAAACCTTTGGAAAAGAATCATCATGCAGCCTAAAAAATGACTATAAAAATAGTATTGAGCTGCTTATGTTTATACTCTGTCAAAGTCAAGGCTTTGCAATGCAAATTGCAATGCAGAGCTCATGATGAGTTAAGGTGAAACATTATTTAATAAAAAGCACTAGTGCACATATTAAACTTTAGGGGTAGGAAATTCACATTGTAGGCACTATTCTCTTCATCTAGTATAGAGTTTGATGAGAATCGGCACATATTAAAAGTGTATTGTCTTGAAACAATAGAAAGGAGTGACATAATATCCTGATTTGGTATGACAGTACATTTATGCATTTAGTGTGAGAAGAATCTCAACATCAAAGTAAGTATATCTCCACTATTGTGTGTTGTATGCTTTTTGTTGTGGTTCTGTAGCTGTATTTAATGAAGAGAGAGGAAAAGTTAACAGGAAAGCATACAGTACATTATCATGTGCGACAGTGTTGAAGCTCATAGTAACTGTTAGGCATAACAGGACATTTATCACACAGACCAAACTGTGCTGTCTCCAAACATGTATATCATTAACCTAACATGCCACAGTCCAAACATTGTGTATTTTATTTGTTCTACTTATCTCTCTGGATATAGTCCCTTCTCATTCCTGTGCTGCTTTCACACTGGCACACATTCCTACTCTAAGCTCTTCAAATGTATTTAAGGCCTTGCAAGATTAAAAGTCGAAAAAGGAAGTTTTAAAATCATAGAGCTTATGTAAAAAAATTGGAAAACAAAGTTAATTAAAAGTTAAAATTAGGAATAAACAGTACTTAATTCTAGAACAAATTCAGTAACAGTTTATTCTACAAGGTCATATTAAAGTATAATTTGTTCAGGAATTGCAATTACTTAATACAGACAAGGTGTAGGAATAGGTAAATTATTTTGATGTAAAAAAAATAAAAGTGCCAGTAGTGTTTTGAAAAGGAATATAATACAATTACACACTATAGGAAAAAGAGATTTTATTATAGTATGGCAGGTTTTAGAGTAGCCAAATGTTTGAAGTTATGTGTAAATATTTGCATAACCCTGTCCTTTCTTCTAATCATCTCACATGAGGCAGTTACAATGGCCAAAGCACCTAGTGAGTAAAAAAGTGGTACAAATTATTAATTTAGGATAACCAATTTTTTAATGAAAAACATTAATTCAGTCCTCTTAGAACATAAATATTTAACCATCAATATTTAATAGTGACCAGATAATTCTGAGTGAAGTCATTAAGCCAGGCTTCATGGATATTGGACAAAGTAGACCTCATGGCAGAATATACAGATCCAGCCATTCAAAATGATCGAGGTACGCTGCGTTAAAACGTGGTGGACTTGCTGCAATATACCACATCATACCACATGTTTTTTTTTTAAATAGGATAATAGTATCCAGAAGCACCTTGTTAAACTGCCAGGTGGAGCTACTAAAGCTTAATGTCTTATGTACAGCATTTGAACTGTCGCTAGAAATCGGCCCATTTCGAATCGCGGTCACTGGTGAGAGACAATTGTTTTCCAATTAAGAATTTAAGTTGTATACACTTTAGACTTAAAACTGATAAGTGTGGCCTTTTTCTTGCAGTGACCTAAGCTTTGAATTGAGTTTTAAAGGTGACCTGATCAGGCATAGTTTTTAAATCGTGTAACTAAGCAGCTAAAGTATCACAAGTGGACAGTTTAGAAACATTTTGACATTTGTTTCTTTTTAAAAAAAAACTATTGTCCTTGTAGTGGTAATGAATACTGTAATGTAGCGAGCTGCACCCAGGCGGTTCAAAGTACGATCAGAGCATTACTTTCGGTTTGTTTCTCATATACCAGAATGCATAAAAATAGGCCACTTTTATAGCTTATTGTGAACATCATATGTCTCTTTCAGATTTACATCTGAATTGAGAAAATCTATATTTTGTCTTAATCCAAATGTCAGCAGCCAGTAATCAGCCAACAATATAACTTGGAATTTAAAAAAAAGTTTAAACTGTACTATATAGTACACCGCCTGGAATTGAACCTGGTCCGTCAGCATCATTCAACAGGGAACAAGCTGGATGAATTATTATACGTGATGGTTTTGTGTTTAAGAATTTCTTCACGGAAATCTTTAAATTAAACGAGGGAGGGGGGAAGGATTATTTTTTATAATTACCAGTAATCAGGGAACACATGGGCAAAAACATTTTTATTTTTTATTTTAAAACCGAAATAAAAAATAAGATACAATGACGTGTTCCTGCCTAACTCAAACATTGCTTTAAAAGCTTTACAAGCTGTAAAAAAACATGTTTGAATAGTTAAAAAACACTTTTTATGCGCGTCAAATGGCTGATTTTTCTTCCTCGTGATTAGTTTACACCTTTGTGTACGCTGTAAGATTTTTACTTTTTTTATTAAATGTTTAAAATACTTGAATTTTATAAAAGTTGTATTGATTTAATACCTCTTGATAGTATTATTAATATGGAGTCATGTAACTAAGCAGCTAAAATATCATAAGGAGAAATTTTGGAAACATTTGACGTTCGTTTTTAAAATATATATATATAATTGTCCTTATAGTGGTAATAGGCAATGGACTGTCATGTAGTGCGCTGCGGTTCAAAGCCCGATCAGAGAATTACTTTGTTTCTTACATAGCCGAATATATTAAAATAGTCCACTATTATAGCTTGTTGTGGGCTACAGTGTGAGTGTGTGTATCTGGATGAATTATTATAAGTGATTTAGTATTTCTTCACGGAATTCTTGAAGTTAAAGGAGGGATTATATTTACACGTTGTGTATTGCCTCTTCTTATATTTGTGAAAACATTCCAATTGAAATGCAATACGGAATATATTAATAATATTGTAACGAATTCCAGTTCTTGGGCTTGTGGTCTCGCTGCTCCTGTCCTGCTTCATCCTTCACCACATGGTCTCGAATCCAGGTCTCCTGCGTCACTCAAAAGAGGTTTTGCCGGCTGAGCTACAGACCCTCTTCAGCCCATGCAGCCAACATCCCTGTTATGCACAGGGGAGTAGAGGACTGTACTGTCACCGCGCTGCAACTGGATTGTACGATCTGTATGCCTGCCATTCGTTACAATATTAATAATGAATGACCATGGACAAGCTGTAAACTGAAGAGTTAGAGAAGACATGTTGAGTGGTATCTTTTCAGCTTGGAATTTAACCTTTACAGCAATCCTTTTGGCTATATTTTTACATAGCCAGATGAGTAAAAATAGATTGGATTAATAACTGGAGTAAGAAAAGATATAACACACATTCTTTGAAACCATACAGTTTTGGAACAGCGAGAGGGAGACCTGGCTGGGAGGGGGAGCGGTATTTTGATTTTCCTGCGCGAACCTTATTCGCTACAATACTATAATGAGGCATATCCTTCAAATTTCGGAATTATAATAAATAAACCTTTGTTGAGTTTGCAGGAGAGACAAAAGGTACCTTTTGAGAAGTCGTAAACTGCTTGCAAAGTAGCTGATTTTGACAAACAGCTCATTTTGCTTGAAGAATTTAAAATCTGTCTGTACTGTAGCTACCTTGCTTACAAGCGGCTCTGTTAAGCAGACTTTGTATTATAACACCACACCCTCTTGAATTACTTTTAATCAACTTTGTCTGTCCAGGGGCGTTAGGCACAGTGATGGAGAGTTAGAAAAATTACCGCCTACACTTCTCCTTCCTGGTGCGAGGTGATAATGCGGAAAACTGTTTTTTATTTTACTGCGAGTGTGAACATTGAGTGAGCACAGGGGCGTACAGTGAAATTAACACAGTGAGATTACTGAGATGGATAGTTTTAGTAAATAGGTTGACAAATATCTGAATTTTTGCTTTCACAAGGCAAGATAAAATTGTATCCAGCTGTGAATCTGCTACAGTACGTGACCTTGCCCCCGTGAAATATGTGGGAAAGTGGTTTAGTGGGCAGCATTACTCACAGTGTAGTGCCCATAGAGTGTTAGTTTTGATACACAATACAGTATAACTGTATAAAGCAAGTATGTTTTTTAATGTTTGTAATCGCTATTCATCCAATTAAATTTTGTATTCAGTTTGCTTCTGTGTGTTAGCTGGTTGGCAAACGTTCGAGGTAAAAATTCTTCCACAAGCAATGTACCTTTAAAGAGGAGGAGACCGCATCAAACATTTTCGGCTCTATGTCGCTCAAGCCATTTCTCTTTGACATTTTAGTCATAGAGGTGGGAAGACACCTCCACCTCCCCCTTCCCGATCTGCTCCCATTTTTAACCATTCTGTGTCCGAATCGCAGCAGGTGAGAGAGTAGGGAGAGACAGAAAAAAAATGAAGCCTGGTTTAATTTTAAATTCTATTTTACCTTCATTTTTTATTTTATAAATTTGTATTTTACTTATTTTTTGAAAGTCAGATTTAATGTATGTTTGAACAAAGTCTTGCAAATTAATGTTTTTACAAAATGTGGAAGTGCAACAATTTATCACCGTGCGAATTTTAATACTAATTATTGATTACTAATAGTTTATGCACCTGACACCTGACTTTATTTAGATGTACTGTATACAGTATAAAATATTGAACTGTGACATAACATTCAGAAATACAATAGAAAATAGTCTGTGATATTTTTGTGTAGATGAAACTTTTCTAAAATGTTTTTTTAATTAAAAATGATTAAAATGTATAATCTTTCCATGTGTAATGTCATTAGAAAGTACAATAAGCCCCTGCTTTGTTTAATGATGGTTTCAAGTATAAAACTAACTGGTGAGAAAGCTATGTTTAATGATAATTAAAAGATTTCAAGTTAAAAAAGTTAAAACATGGAATACAGAGGGACTTTCAGCAATTAAACAGAGGTCTAGAACACCCTGTCTCCAAAATAGATTTTTAATAAATTGAAGTTTGTGAAAACAGTGAGAAATCACCCTGAACAAAATACAATTTTAAAATTGTTGTTTAAAAGTTGTTATTAATAAATCACTTAACTTTGAACATGTTGTGATATTTAGAAATACCAACAAATTCAATATATTGTCAATAATATTTACTATTTTATTTTTCAAAGAAATGTTTAATTATTAAAAGGAAACTCATGGCAAAAGTTGGGTTCGAATCCCCAAGCTCCAGCATGCAAGTCACCCGACAAAGCCATTACACCAACACACCACTTGACAACTTAAGCTATAGCTGAATAGGCCAGGCAAAAAGTTTCCAAGTAATCATGGGTGAATGAGTCAAAGTGATGCAGATGTTTACAAAGAAAGTGTACTACTGTGATAATTTCAGCTATATGAATATAATTATATAGTTATTAATTTCTTTAGATACGTGATTCCATATTATATTGCCTATTAATCAAATTATAAAAAGTATGTGTTTTTACTGCGATAACGAGCGCAAGTACTGTATTCATAGAAAAGGTTAAAACATTATAACTTTTTAGGAAGTGTATAAACTTAATATAGTCAGAAGGAGCACAAAAAAACTTTTCCAAAATAACCACAGTATGTAACTGAATGAAAGACTTTGATGCTTAAAATGTTTATAAAGAAAGTGGAATACTGGCGTGTATTTTTTATTTAAACTACCAATACCAGTCATATACAGTTTACATAATATGTTTATATTCCTAAATTAATATAATTTATGACCTTCAGACACATTATGCTCCTCTTCTTTTTATGCTCAGCTACTAAAATTTCCCTTTAGTTGTCAAATTCCATATTAATATTCAATATTAAGCAGATTTAAACATGCACAGTAAAGAGATTAAATGAAGCAATCATTTCACTAACAAGCAATGCACCACAAGTGCCGCCTGTCAGTCATTTTGGCCAGCCAATCACATACTGCAGTATAGTGCTCTAAACTGCAGATAATTTTGTGCTGTACGCATTTTGAATGGCTGCATCTGTATAGAACAACAGAGGAATTAGTGAGGATACAAATCAGAGAAAGCAAACCCCGAGGAAGAGAATTGTAGATCAGAAGTATTTGGACCATGAGAGAGTTTCCACCTTCAGTAGTCTAAACCAGAACCTGTCCCTGTAATTTTAGCACTGAAAGATAATGGTATTTTAGGTTTTAAGTAACAATTTAAGATAAGACCACTTTATTAGCCATATACAATTTCTTGCATTAGGAATTCATCTTTTTGCATAACCCAATTGCTCTCCATGAGACACAGACAGGGAGAGAAGCCTGGGGTCAGAGTCCAGGGTCAGCCATTGTACAGCACCCCTGGAGCAGTTGGGGTTAAGAGCCTTGCTCAGGGGCCCAACGAAGTAGGATTCCTCTGCCAGCTGTGGGATTTGAGCCGGTAACCTTCCAGCTACAAGTGCAGATCCTTAGCCACAGTGCCACCGCTCCGCCCCCAGTTTAAAGAAATCCCAGAGGAAGTAAACTTGTTTTCTTATATATTAATGGAAATACTGATTTCCTGTTTGCCAAATCCTTTTTGTTTAGTGATGCAATAGTTTTGAATAGGGAAATAGGTTTCAATTTATTTAGCATCCCTTTATGACATGTTGAAGTTTAAAATTATAAATTAAAGATATGAAATGTGTAGTTTATCATGTGTAATGCAACAATAATTCTGTAAATAGACTGCTCTCAAAGGAAGTCAAAGGTGACTGGGTTGACTGCCATTAAACTAATAATTCTGCTTATATACTGATGGAAAAAAGAAACACAACTTTTTCTGGAATGAGAATACTATAATTATAGCATATATATTTTCACAAAATGTTGTCAATTTGTTTTACGCCCTCTGACCAGCAATACAACTTGTGCAGTGAGCAACTTGCCAATCACACGAAAGCTCGTTAGGTGCACTTTTACCCAAAGAGGTCCAGGTGGGACAATACCTGATCAGGTCACCTTTAAAACTCAATTCAAAGCTTAGGTCACTGCAAGAAAAAGGCCACACTTATCAGTTTTCTGTGCATTCCATAATGCCACGAATGTCACCAGAAGCAAGGGAGAGGGCCATTGGCATGCTGCAGGCAGGCTGGTCCATCTGAGAGATCATTTCAGATCTGCCACCCGTACTGCTGCTGAAACTGCTGGCAGACACAATGCCCGCTTCAGTGACAGGACAGTGAGGCTCCATGCTGCTGGCCTTAGAGCCTTAGAGGCCCTCTGCACACACCTCCAAGACGTCACGCCCGACTGGCTTGGGCCACACAGAGGCTGTGATGGACTAGTCAGCATTGGCATCAGGTCCTCTTCACAGATGAGTCACTCTTCAGCCTGTTCCACGCAGACGGGAGTGCCAGAGTGTGGAGGAGGAGGTGTTGCGTTTCTTTTTTCCGTCAGTATACTGTATTTACAGATAAGAAGATGTTTTACAAAGTGAATTCTCCCCCAGGTCTGATTCCCCTAATTAACCCCCCCCAGAAGCTAAAAATTTTATCTAAAAATATAGTGTTTTATTTGGATAAATACCTACAACCAAAAATGCATACACTTTCTGTAATAACACTCATTGCTGCGTTAGAGGCTCTGCAGCACAATAGAGTGTACTTTGGCTGTGTGAGCCATTGGCCAAAGACGATCGATCAGTGGCATTTGTGGTGCATTAGATGTTAGTGAATGATTGCTTCATTTAATCTATTTCCCTACTACTCAACTTTAAATACACATTATTATAAATATTAATATGGATATGAAATTAATATGGAATTATGTAACTAGAGGGGAATTTTGGTAGCTACAAATAAAAATAACTGATCTATAATAGCAACTCTTAATGTAATTAAAAATATTGATTTATTAATTATAAATATATTATACATATTATATGTACAGATGCAGCCATTCAAAATGCGCGGGCGATACCGCATTATTTTCCGGTACGCTGTACGCAGTCTACCGCAAGCTACCGGTAAATACCGCGAGTTACCGGTAAATACCGCTAGCAAAATAATAGTATCCGGAATTTCCGCAAGGTGGAGCTAATAAAGCTCAACCTCTCATGTTTGAGCTGTAGCCATCAAAGTCTTTAACGAAGATATTAATAATAGTATTAATAATAAATGACCTTGGACAAGCTGTAAACTCAAAGTATTGCCCTGGTCCACATTCTTTTTTTCATTGACCGTCTTTGTAAAAGTAACGCCACAGCATTTCGCAATCACGCATTTTTTTCCAATCATGCAAAGTACAGTGATTCACCATGCCTTTCACATGCTCATAAAAGAGATTGATTTAGGGACATAAACATATTACCGTATGCAAACTGTACTGTATACAGTATGTATATGTATATTTAATGTCTTAACTGTGCCCGTTTAAGTATTGAATATTCATATCTAATTTTACCACTGAAGGGAAATCTTAGTAGCTGAGCATAAAAACAATAGGAGCATACTGCAACGCGTGTGAAGGCCATAAACGATATTAATTTTGGAACATAAACATACAGTATATGGCTGGTCTCGGTACTTTAAAGAAAACATACACGAAACATGGTTTCATTATGACCAGAATCTTGAGATATTTTTAACTTGATTTACAGTATTTGAGAGGTATGTCTTAACACCGATACTACAGTGCTTAAGTACTACTCACGTATATGTTTCTAGGTTTATATTATGCATTTCATACGGTCAAATTACTTTTGAGCAACTAATAAGAAGCGCGAAACGGTATGCGTTTTACTTTCGTTTCGTGCTGGGACCCGTGGATTGATTAGAGATATCAAGTACATACAAGTCATTTTTTAAATGTTGTAGTTCGTCTTGAAAAAATGTTACGAGTACATCATCTATCAACAATTACACAGGTTCTGTTTCCATATTGCGGATTTTGGTTACGTAATATTATTTTCTAGATTTCACGTTGTGAATATATGATTTGGGCAAACAGAGCCGCAAAGAAGTACATTATGGGTTGTTGTTTTTTTTTGCAGTTTTATCTAGAACAAGCGATGCTTAAACCTTTGTCTGATTCTTGTGAAACTATCCACACGACAGTTACAGTACCTAGGAGTTGACTTCAGTGATGTCACTGATGGGATGTTTCTAAAAATCCATCCTCTGTAAAACGTCTTCTCTAGTTGTCCTGCATATGTATTCGCTAATGAAGCTGTGTGTTCTGAGCCTGGATCTCTACATTTCTGTATGAACCACCTTAGAGGGCTAAAGACAGCTTGTGTTTAAATTGAGTGTAAGGCAATTTATGCTTCTAAAGTCATGGTCAGCATTTTTGTACTGTGCTGTAAACTTGTTCTGTGCCTAGTCACATTATTTTATAGCGTTTTCATAGCGTTATCAAATCTGGTGGCGCTGTGTTAGTTTCCTGACTCCCATGTCACATGGTCTGTGATTGTAACCTGTAATACCGGTTTAATTCGTCACAGCCAGCACTCCGGTTGTAAAGTAGAAGCAGGCGAGATTTCCAGCGAAAAACACCTCCCCCTTCTTCAGGTGTGAGGGTCTTCTGCTCAGAATGAAACGCTAAAATGTAATGTAGGCTCTGAATGGGTTCTGACTTGCTTTAACAAAATATGTTTACAAATCCTTTCACCTGGCATTTTCGTAGTTAGAAATTATGGAACGCTCTGTTAAAAGCAAGGGAGTTTTTATGTCCGTTGCAGTTCTTTTGCAACATGAATATAATTATATCGTTATTAATTTCTTGAGATACGCGATTCCATATTATATTCCCTTTTAATCAAATTCTAAAAGTATGCTTGTTGACTCCGGTATCGCGTTAGTTAAAGACTTCGATGCTTAAAATGTTTAGGAGAAATGGAATACTGGTGTGTATGTTTTCTTTAAAGTACCGAGACCAGCCATATACTGTATGTTTAAGTTCCAAAATTAATATCGTTTATGGACTTCACACGCGTTGCAGTATGCTCCTATTCTTTTTATGCTCAGGCACTAAGTAAAAGGAGATGCTTCATATTGCTTGACTAATTTTAAAAACTAAGTTAGAAATGCAGACGCTCCCTCGGTGCGCTGCTCTGGTGCGCCGGCTCTTACACAGTGCCTGTCTGCCGTAAGCGTTACAATATACATACCCAACACTGCTTGTACCCATCTGTCATGCAAATAAAACACCTTGAATTGAATTGAATTGAGGGGAGAGGGGGGAATACTAAAGGCAATACTGGCTCAATACCCTCGATGGGCTTTGACGTGCTAATGCGTTGGTTTAACAGTCCGGGTGTGGCAGGCTTCCAATGTCAACTCGACTCGATTGGAAGACAATGAACGTATTTTGTGATATTTAGAAATATAAATTTGTTTGGTGCGAGTGAGGTTTTATTTAATCTCTGACCAAGGGAAACGTTTCATTTTTTCAAAGAAATGTTTGTTAAAAAATAAAGTCATAGTTCTATGGGATTCAATCACAGACCATGTGACAAGGGAGTCAGGAAACTACTCTAACACACAGCGCCACCGGATTTAATAACGCAATAAAAACGCTATAAAATAATGTGACTAGGCACAGAAAAAGTTTACAGCACAGTACAATAATAAATGCTGACCATGACTTTAGAAGCATAAATTACCTTACACTCAATTTAAACACAAGCTGTCTTTCTGTATGAACCTCTAAGCTGGTTCATACAGAAAATGTAGAAATGCATTAGCCTGATTATGATTAAAAAACACATAATTAAACACGCGTTTGCGATTTAAATCAGAACACGATTTAAATCAATATAAATGTTTATATTGTAACGCATACTGTCCAGCCTCCATTTCTCTATAAAAATTTACTCTGTTGCACACACACACACAATAGAAGGAGGAACCGCTGTCAGAAGGGAAGATATGTTCAAAATATCGCAAATATCGTTCATGTTGCGATATTTTGAAATATAAAAGTCAATTTATTGTCCATAATATCGCTATTCTATTTTTTCGAAGAAATGTTTGTTAAAAGAAAAGTCCGGCACCAGCTGGATTCGATCACACAACCTCCCAGTTGCTAGTCACGCACCTAGACCAGTCGGCTAGAAGACAGCTCGCATGAACAGGCAGGCGAAAAAGCCCTACACAGCCCTGTCGCAGCACACGAATACCGTTATTAAATTCTTTAGATACGCGATTCCATATTATATTCCCTTTTAATCAAATTCTAAAAGTATGCTTGTTGACTCCGGTATCATGTTAGTTAAAGACTTCAAAGCTTAAAATGTTTAGGGAGAAATGGAATACTGGTGTGTATTTTTTTCTTTAAAGTACCAAGACCAGCTACAGTATATACTGTATGTTTATGTTCCAAAATTAATATCGTTTATGGCCTTCACACGCGTTACAGTATGCTCCTATTCTTTTTATGCTCAGCTACTAAGATTTCCCTTCAGTGGTAAAATTCAATATCTACAACGGGCACAGCAAAGACGTTTTTACTGTAAGTCTTTCTACGACAGACCAACGGACCACGAGTGCCCCTGTCGGTCAACCAATCACGTACTGCGGTGCCACGCGTCATCTTGCGTCATACTGAGCGACGTCACCTGCGGTACGTGTCTGTGACGCGCACTTTGAATGGCTGCATCTGTATGCTGGTATTGGCAGCTAAAAAAATTAAGTACACAACAATTTTCCACCTTCTTCAGAAACATTTTCTGCATCAAAGTCTTTAACTCGGTCACTTGCTGTGGTTACTTTGGAAATGATCTAAAGTGCTCATTCTAACTATATAAAGTTTATATACTCTATTAAACTCTATCATATTTTAACTTTTTCTATGAAGATGTGCTGTGGTTATTGTAAAAACTTTGGAGTACTTTTTTAAACCCACTTAATATGGGACATTAATATGGAATCATGTAACTATAGAAATGTTGATAACTTAAAATAAAAATAGTTTCTGAACATCATTAACAATATTAAATTATGGCTATAAATATAATATATTTATATAGCTGGAAGTGGTAGCGTATTTCACTTTCTTCATAAACATCTGCATCAAATTATAACTCATAACTCATATAACTCATAATTCTTAACTCATTCACTTGTGGTTATTTTGGAAACATTTTGACATGTACTTTTTAACTACATTTTGCAGTTGTGATTGTTGCAATGGAAAAATGAAAAGCTTATCCAAACAAGGCACTCAAACCGATTGATGATTTGGTTCAATGGTATCATTGTAAACAGTGAGCTGGAAGGTCATGGGTTTGCTTCCTGGCATATGCACCGTCTTTACTTTTAAGACTCTTTCTGTAATATTTAAATCATATAAATAACATGGATATAGTAGTTTTGACATCTTTAGTAATCATATATCACAATATGTATATGTAAATATTAAAAATAATATAAATAATACATGAATTAGCAAATGTGTGAATACTGACAATGGCAGGAGTAAAGCTCAGTTCTACCAGCCAGACCAGAGCAACAATCTCCAGTTGTTTCATGCCACGAAGTGGCACTAAAAGGACAATAAACAACAAACATTTAAGGTTAGTGATACTATGAAACCAAAATTAAAAATGTGTTTCCATAACCCTTGAATCGGCATTTCTTACATCAATCTCCAATATATTAAAAGAGATTGCTTAAAAACATTGCATTATCTTAGGAACTCCAAATCCCCAAAAACCCACTGGGCACCATGCTTTACACTAAATCTTTTTCTAGATCTGTTTGTCATTCCTTCTACTCCTCCCTGGGTAACTTGCCCCCTTTCTCTCACCAAACTGGCAGTCTCTCTCTTCACAGTGATCTGTTCCAAAACTAGACTTTCTGACCACCTCACACAGCTGAAATTTTGTGTTTTTTTTTCCTTTTAGCATGGAATGAACTTTTACTTGTTCCTTTGCAGCCTACACATGCTGATGCTCCCTACTTGAACTTTAATTTTTTTGTTTTCTTATTGTAAACTATTTGAGAAACTACTTTTAGAGGCACTATATAAAATAAAAGTTTATTGGTATTTATTTTCTAGAAAACACTGGTGAATTATAGCAAGTGAAAATTAACATTACATATAATGTTAAAAACGTATTCTATATTTTGATGCTTGTGACTACACTGTGGAATCAGTCTTATTTTATTTTTAACCGACTTGAAATAAAAATGAACTAGAAAATAACAGAACAAAGAGAGGAGAGAGGACAGAGAAATTCTAAGAAAAATGTTTTACTCAAGATCAGAAAAAATTAAATGTTAATAAATGTGTAATCAGGAAACCATTACTTACAATAATCTATCCAAACACACACACTTATACTGGAGCCAATTTTGGTTTGGTTGGAGGAAACTGGAGCACCCGAAGAAAACCCATGTAAACTGGGGAGAACATACAAACTCCACACAGATAGCACTACAGGAATTTACCTTTTCAATTTAGCTACTTTCAATGGCACAAATGAAGCACTAAAGAATGAGACTGGCTCCTACGCCATTGTAGGGGGGCTGAGTGACATCACCCCACCCCCCCAAAAAATAAGGTGCTATATTTCTGAAAAGCAAATACAGAGGACATCATTGTTTTATACATTGGGTAGTGTTTTTCAGTTTATTTCCTATAGAGTACTCCATCATCCTGCAAAGTATGTAGCCAACTTTTTGTCTTGGCACCCTAATTCCATTTATGATTTAACCTGTGACCCTGACATAACTAGAGACTGTGAACCATTTAACAAACATCTTGATATTTTCCTTCCAGAAGATGTGGAAGGGACAAACCCTGTGGCTTTATGTGACATGACATTTTGGGGGGTTCTGCATGGATTGCACACACACTTGTTTATACTCATTTCTACTTCCAACTGAAGAGACCAACTGAAGATTCCATTGAAGAGTATGTTTTTTCCAGTTCAAGTTTGAAAGTATGCAGTATACATTTTGTCTGTTACCTCTCTACTGGTATATTTTGTTTATAATTCATTTTTTATGGTTTTTAATTTTACTTTGTTGGACGCTGTTGTTGTATCTGTTCGATTTTAAGTTTCTACAGCTTACTGAAGATTTTTTTTTTGTTTTGATCCATAAATCTGTTGTACTCTACTACACTGTATTGGCACCATTGTGGATGGACTTTGCAGGTTCTCTGGCTCCACCATCATGGAATAAACGCCAGAGTGTGGCTATCTGTAATTGTGGCTTCTGTATCGTTTAAGGAATTTTCTATTGCCCTAGTTAATCATTGTGACATTTGATTTACACTTACTAGCATCCATTCTCTAAAATGGGATGGTTTTATCATTGATAGCTGTTTTGATATTTTTTTGCTAAACTGAGACCTAGCAACAACAAAATTTGTTTATTCAATGCTGAAAAGAGAAGAAAGGAAACCCTGCTTTTCTGTGTTTCTTTACTTCTCTTTTCAGCATGTCATAAACCTCTACTTGTTCCTTTGCAGCCTATGCATGCTGACGCACCTACCTACTTGACCAAAATTTGTTTGTTTTTCTTCTAATTTAAACTGTTCCTTCAGCTTTCACATATGTAAGAAAACTCCATTCTACTGCCTGTGGTGGTTTGTCTATAGTGGATTGGAAGGACTTAATTATTAAAGAGCTATCTGTTTTTTTCTGTCATCTCTTTTGAATAACTTGTTCTTAAACTCTTTGGCCCCACTCCATTGTTGCTTTTACTTATCTACTGCCCTCCTGCTCTCTGTTTGTATATGAATTATCTGAGCTGTTTTACAAACTATGACTTGTTCAGTATTAATGCTTGATGAATTCAATATATATGTTGATTTCTTGGACTGTAAATTTGCTCCTGATATTTTATCTAATCCAGACTGCTTTGATCTTACTGAACTGGTAAATTTCCCCACCCCTATTTGTGGTCACAAACTTAACCTGGTCTGTGTTTCTGGCCAAAGTCATGTCCAAAGGTAAGTAGCATACATCTGCCATCAATGAAAGCGATTCTGATTAACCCCAAATAAAATTCCTATGTTCCTGTAGGATTTCCTTGAAACTTGGTTGCATCTTACTGGGATAGCCATGGTCCACAAGAAGCTGACAAAACATCTATGGGATCTTACTGTTGAAAGGTACCGATCAGGAGAGGGATATAAAAGAATATCAAAGGCATTGGATGTACCATAGAGCACTGTGAAGGCTATTATCAATAATTGGAGAAAATGTGGCACCACAGGGACACTGACAAGTTCAGGACAACCCTCCAAAGTTGATGACAGGACAAGGAGAAAACTTATCAGGGAGGCTACCAAGAAGCCTACAGCAACATTAAAGGAGCTGCAGGAATTTCTGACAGGTATTGGTCACTCCTTGCATGTGACAACAATCTCCCGTATTCTGCACACGTCTGGGCTATGGAGTAGGGTGGCAAGACGGAAGCCATTTCTCACAAAAAAGAACAACCAAACACATCTAAATTTTGCAAAAAAATACATTCAATCACCCTAAAACATGTGGGAAAATGTCTTATGGTCTGATGAGACAAAGGGCGGACTTTTTGGCCTTAATTCTAAAAGATATGTTTGGTGCAAAAACAATACAGCTCATCATCCAAAGAACACCATACCTACTGTGAAGCATGGTGGTGGAAGCATCATGCTTTGGGGCTGCTTCTCTTCACCTGGGACAGGGGCTCTAGTCAAGATAGATGGGATAATGACTAGATCCAAATATCAATATATTTTGGCACAAAACCTGCTGGCCTCTGTCAGAAAGCTGAAGATAAAGAAGAACCTTCCAACATGATAACGACCCAAAGCACACATCCAAGTCAACCAAGGAATGGCTTCAGAAAAGGAAGATCAAAGTCCTGGAATGGCCCAGTCAGAGCCCAGACCTCAATCCCATAGAAAACCTGTGGAATGACCTAAAGAGGGCTGTGTACAGGAGATCTCCTGGCAATATGAAGAAGCTTGAACTTTTTTGTAAGGAAGAGTGGGATACAATTGCAAAGTCCAGGTGTGCAAAGTTGATAGAGACTTATTCACAAAGACTTCCTGCTGTAATAAATGCAAAAGGTGCTTCCACAAAGTTAATTGGGGGGTGGACATTTATGCAACCAGGTTGCAAATGTTGAAAATTGTTTTTTCCTAATAATTATCTATTTGTTTTTCACATTAAAGATGGAAAAATGTCTGACATGATTTATCTTGATTTCTGGCTTTACATCACAAAAACCTGCAATTTCAATAAGGGTGTGTAGACTTTTTATATCCACTGTACATATAATTAACAGAAATGTGAATATAGTTTACATATTATTTAATTATTAGACAAAGTCTTTATTATGCCCAAAGGATGATTTGTTAGAAGTACGACTTGCATTTTGCATTTTGAACCCAGACCATATAGCATGAAAGGTGAGAATTCGACCACTGAGCTGTATGATATTGGTATGATATATGGTTTTCATTTTACTGTTCACACAGAAAAGTACTGTATCCCATTTTCACTTCTCAAAGGGGAGGAAGGGTCTAAGGAAGAAAGGCCGATTCAAGGGAGATGCAAACACATTTTTCATTTGGTTTCATAATATCACTAATCTTAAATGTTGTTTATTGCCTTTTTAGTGCTGCTTCATGGCATTAATCAACTGGAGATATTTGGTGTGATCTGGCCAGTAGAACTGTGTTTTACTCTCAGAATTGTCAGTATTCACACATTTGCTGATTCATGTTAATACATGTATTATTAATATTATTTTTGTATTTAGATATACATTTTGTGATATTTATATAATTAATATATATCAAAATGCCTCATACATATTATTGATTTGATTTCAATGTTACATAACAAGTCTTTATTTCTTAAAAGTACAACTAGCACACTGGATTTGGCTGGGAAGCAAATCCAGGACTTTCTGGCTTTCTAGCTACCACTGAACCAAATTGTCACTTGGTTTGAACAACTTGCCTGGACAAACTTTTCATTTTCCATTGCTACAATGATAACAGAAAATGTAGTTAAAATAATCATGTTAAAACATTTTCAAAATAACATACATTAATATCATTAATGATGTTCAAAAACATATTTTTATTCAGCTATCAAAATTTGCCTTCAGTTACCTGATTCCATGTTAATATTCCATATTAAGGTGATTTAAAAAAAAAAGTACTACATTTTTGTTGTAGGAAGCTAATGTTTCACTAATATCTAATGTACCACAAGTGCCATCTTGAAGCCGGTGAATCATATAGCTAATCTACACCACTGTATAGCGGAGCAAAGAGAAGCCATTGTAACTTATCAATGGGTTCTGCGTTCTGAATGGTTCCATATGTAGCACTAATACTGCTCATGTCAGGGTTGTAAATAATTTTCTTATTGCATCTGAATCTGGAACTAGAAACATTCTTTTGCTCCTTGATCTTAATGTGGCTTTGGATGTAGCAAATCATTCACTATTGCTCGTTGTTATGTACATGATACCTAGATTTACATTAAAACCTCTTCCCCTTCTCATCTTCCACCTCCATCACTTATCATTTGTTTGGAGGATATTAAGCTCTAAAATTAAATTATTTGAAGAAATCTTACTGGCGAGCTGTAAATATCAGCTGGAAAAGCTGGATAGATTCACAGTAATAGAAATAATGTCTGCATTTTCTGTCAATGTTTGATGCTGAGTGCTTGATCCATGCATTTATAACATAAGGCTTGATTTCTGCAACTCTTTGCTTTATGGGCTAACACTCTCCAGTAAGTTGCAATATTTCAAAACTCTGCGGCTTAACTCATACTAGACCCTGGCAGCACATTATTCCTACTCTTAAATCTTTAAACCTTTGCCTGTAAAGCCATGTAATCAATATGAGATCTTATTACTGACTTATAGGACTCTGAATAATTTGACCTCATCATACATTTCTGAATTCCTTCATGTACTACCCTTCCCATATGCTCTGTTCTGAACAGGATGATCCGCTGCCCATTGTTCCTAGGACTAAATGATGGACTATTGGTGACCGTGCTTTCTCTGTTGCTCCATTTTTTTGGATTGTCCTTCTTGCGACCAGTAAAGAAGCAGAATCTTTGGCTAGTTTTAAATTTAACCTTATACATGTACATTTATTTTATTTTATTTTATTTATTATTATTATTAAAGCCTGTGCATGTTTGCATTACAGTTTGTCTTATATGTATGTTTTTCCTAATAAGTTTTTATGATGTTATATTTTTTATCATTTCCTTGGTTTTTATCATGTCCTTGGTTTTGGAATGACACTATATTAATAAACTCTTTTCCAATAATACCTGCACTATTACTGCACTTTGTGTTAAATGTTTTGATTTTATCTATACTCACTGAAGCTAATACAGGTGAATTTATCTCTATGAAAAGTTTCAAGTTAAGTTATCATAAATGTAAGATTCCCCACAGATAAGATAATTGTATTAGCCATATACAATTTCTTGCATTAGGAATTTGTCTTTTCACATACCCCAGCTTGCTCTCCATGAGACACACAGACAGGGAGAGAAGCTTGGGGTCAGAGCGCAGGGTCAGCCATTATACAGCACCCCTGGAGCAGCTGGGGTCAAGGGCCTTGCTCAGGGGCCCAACGGAGTAGGATTCCTCTGCCAGCCGTGGAATTTGAACCGGCAACCTTCCAGCCATAGGCACAGATCCTTAGCCACAGAGCCACCAATTCAGTTTGTATGTTTTCAGACTATATTTTAAAAAAAGGAATAAAATGTGCGGCAATTACATACATTTTTAACTAAATAGAAATAAGGTATTTTCTATGCATAACTAGTTTTCACAAGTTTTAACTAGCATTCACGGGGCTCCAGTCCTGTCAGCACCTTCAGGTTCCTCGGACTCCAGATCACTGGGCTGAGCTGGTCAGAGAACACTCCTACCGTCCTCAGCCCACCACCGCCTTCACTTCCTGAGGCAGTTAAGGAAGTGGGGGAAGAGCAAGACAACACTCACCAATTTTTAACATTTCCCTTATAAATACCATTGAGAGTGTCCTGACCGGTGGTATTATGGTGTGGTATAGTGGACACACTACAGGACAGAAAAACCATACAGAGGGCTGTGAGGTCCGCGCAGAACATAATTGGGATCGAGCTACCCTCCATCGACCGGATATATCGCGACCGCTGCCACAACCGGGCTCGAGCTGTACTTCGGGACCCAATTCACCCTGGCCACGATCTGTTTTCACCCCTGGGTTCTGGTAGAAGGTATCGCAGTATCAGAACACTGACTAATAGATTCAAAAATTTCGATTTCTTCCCCCAAGCAGTGCGCATCATAAACAGCTCAAATTAGCACCTGCACTTAAGGTACTACACTGTCTTGGCTGTATTATAACGTCTATTGTCTAAATTTATTGTCCATGTCTGATTTTCTTTTGTGCCTTTTTTTTTCTTTACTGTTACTGGGTACAGCTGAACGAGTAATCATTCCAATACACTTGTTGTATATGGCAAATAAAAAATCTTGAATTATTATTAGGAGTGTTAACCAACGTTTTTGGATATGTTCGTGTATTTTTCTTCCTGTTGCGACAGTAAACGTTATTCTTTTTGCCTAGTTGTAATCTAATTAAGTTTGTTATTTAAAGTGTTTATAACTGTTTAAATGATTAAATCCAAACAATACAACCTGTCACCAAAGTATTTTAAAACAACAAAAAAATATAATGTGAAATAAAATGAGTGTCATTCTAGCTCACTATACTCAAGTTCACACAAGTAATTTATGTACTGCCCTGGCACTTTAAATAAAGTCCCATATTATCGGGTTACGTTACAGTAAAAGCACAATGACGAAACTACAGTAGGCAGCGCGACACTAACCAATCAGAAGGCGACTTGCTGGAAGGTGAGCCTGTCAGCTGTAGTGTTAGGGAAATAAGGTTGTGGAAGTAACAATATATAATTTTATCTCGATTTATGTTTTTATATGTATAATAAAACTTTCTTTGCCTAATTACCAATTTTCCGTATAATACGTTATTAAAGGGCAAAAAAGTGAAAATCATAGTTTTATTTTTGTACAGGAACTACTATAGTTCTATCTTGTACTTTGTTTCTTCTAATTTTAGAAGAGGGAAGTGACTGTGTTGAGATCTAAATGTGTGTAGTTAAATCGCACGAAATTGTTGTAACATCTCAGAAATAACGTGGAAGAATTATTCATCTGTGTATGCCTAACGTTAAGCAAACAAACTGGATAACAAGGCGCTCGAAATTGGGTACAAGCCGAGTCCGGCAGGGGCGCTGACCCCACAGAAAAAGATGAAGAAGCGAAAGGAGCTCAATGCGCTGATCGGGCTCGGAGGGGACAACAAGAGGAAAAAAACAAAGAAAGGATCCGGACACAGGCTTCTAAGGACAGAGCCCCCTGATTCTGATTCCGAGTCCAGTTCCGATGACGAAGAATTCAGTAATTCGAGCAGCTCCTCAGCGTTTGCAAAGTGAGTGCCAGGTGTAGTACAGTTTTGTCGTAAAATTTGACGCGTAGTAATTTTACTTTATTTTCTGTAGCGTTAACATCAGTGACGGTAAATTAAATGTGGAATGGTACCTGCATTGGTCAATACCATCGGACGCAACAGGAACGATAAAAAAAAAACAATATCAGGCATGACAAGCGAATTGTCAGCCTGTGGATTTCCAGTGCAGTGTAATTGTATTTCAGAGCGACAGAGTTAACACCCGTTTAAATAAAATAATACAAAAGGGCACTGATTAATTATTTTTGAAACTGTTCGTTTTAAGTAATATAAATTAAGTAAAATAAATTTCTAATTATTAGAATACTGTTTTGATCTCGGAAATTTATCTTTACAGTATATATTTTTTAGATTGCAAGCATGTGTGCCCTATACTTTTTTTAGTGTCGTAGCATTTTAGGTTTATCTTTGGTGTGATATTTTAATACTTAAACTTCATCTTCTCACCTGTTTCTTCCTGTTCTGGTTTAACAGGAGAAGCTATGCACAGTGTTGCAACATTTGCTACCCTTTGTGTGCATTCATCATTCTTGCTGCTTGTGTGGTGGCCTGTGCTGGCTTGATATGGATGCAGATTGCATTAAAGGAGGATCTAGATTTACTGAAGGAAAAACTTCATGCAAGTAAGCCAAACTGCAAAAACTAATTTTAACTTCCATCCATCTGTTTTGTATCCGCTATATTCAATACAGTATCACATGGGAGACAGAGCCTATCTCAGAAAGCAATGGGCACAAGGCAGGATACAAATGGATGCGATGCCAGTCCTGTTTGAGAAATCTGAACATAAAAACATAACCCATTAAGAAGGGTTATACAGTCCTTTTAGTCGTTAGAGGGTACATTTGCCATTGAAACTCTGAAATTTGCATCAGGTACACAAGAGTGGCTCCAACACAAATGACCATTTCCATAAATTATTTTTATCACTTTAAGCATGTAATAGCCTTTTATCAGTCCTGTCATTTCTGTCAGTTCTGTTTTCTGAGCGAGCATGCTGGCTTCACCATATCTTCTTCTTGTCACTTATAGCACCAAAACATAGTAAATAAAACACAGTGCAGTGTTGGCCTTATGATGGTTTAAAGTAAAAATATTTTGTCACCTATATATGAATGTGGTAATGTGTTCCCATTGTGTTAAGTTAAACTCATGACTAGTAAACATCTAATTAAAGTTAAGACATATACTCAGACTGTTTTGATAGATATTAAAAGTGAAAGCATACTTGCTTGCTCACTTACATAAGTAAACAAAATCCTGACATTCCTTATATATCTTATTGTTTTTTATTGTTATATTTTGTTTATTTATTGTTATATTTGACCTTGGATAACAGCGTGATTCCATGGAGGTGATTTTTTTTGGAATTCAAATATTTACTCATGTTTTTCAATACAAAACTAACTTGATTCTTTTTTTTTAAAGTGGAGTCCAGCCAAAAGGCATCATCACAGGAGATACCCAAACTCAACGAGGACCTTCTAGAAAAACAGAAAAGGCTTGAAGATGTTGAAAACGGGGAGAAGGGGATAAATAAAATTTGGTCAAATATAACCGAGATAAACAAAAAGGTAAAGCTTACTAAGATATTTATACTTTGTATTAATTTTTTGTGGTTCTTTCCTTGGTTCTTTAGATCAGTGTGATTGACTGGAATAAATACAAGAACTGAAATTTCAAAAATGCTCTTTGGAAATACTTTAAGATGCTACTTATGAACTCATTTCAGCAAGAATGGTGCATTGCAAAAACTATGTAAATTACACTCAATTAAATTAACACCCCTTTGATTTCTTATGACTGATAATGGTACACTATGTACGTGACATAGTAAAAGCTATGAATATTTTATGATACAGGATGTAAGTCAGTCATATTTGATTTTACACTGTGATATGGAACAACTGCATTTTGCTAGTTTATTGCATCTACTAAACTACAGTGCCTTGCAAAAGTGTTCACCCCCCTTGGACTTTTTCCAGTTTGTTGTGTTACAGCATGGAACCGTGATGTATTTAACCGAGACTTTTGTACTCATCAACACAAAGTACTCTGTAATGTCAAAGGGGAAACAAAATCCATACATTACTAAATTAATTAAAAATAAAAAACAGAAAATAATTGAATGCATAAGTTTTCAACTCCCCAGAGTTAATACTTGGTAGGACCACCTTTGGCACCTATTACAGCCGTGAGTCTCTTTGAGTAATTCACTATCAGCGTTGTACATCTTCACACTGGAATTTTTGCCCATTCTTCTTGGCACAATTACTCAAGTTCTATCAAGTTGGATGGGGACTGTTTGTGAACAGCAATTTTTAAGTCATTCCACAGATGCTCAATTGGATTGAGGTCTGGGCTTTGACTGGGCCACTCCAGGACATTAACCTTTTTGATTTTAAGCTAATCCAGTGTGGGTTTTGCTGTATTTTTCGGGTCATTGTCCTGTTAGAAAATTAATTGTCTTCCAAGTCACAGTGCTCTTGCGGATTGCAGCACGTTTTCCTCCAGGATTTTTCTGTATTTAGTTCCATCCATTTTTCCATTTATCTCTATGTGTTTTCCAGTCATTGCTGCACAGAAGCACCCACAAAGCATGATGCTGCCACCACCATGCTTCACTGTAGGGATGGTGTTCTCAGTGTGATGTGCTGTGTTAGGTTTGCACCAAACAAAGTTCAGTTTTGGTCTCATCAGACCATAGAATCTTCCTCCAAATTGTTGAGTCTCTCACATGCCTTTGGGCAAACTCCAACAGAGATGTGATATGAGTTTTTTTCAACAAATGCTTTATTCTTGCCACCCCTTTCGTACAAGCCAGATTTATGAAGTGTGTGTGCTATTGTTGTCTCATGCACAGTTTCTCCCATCTCTGTCATGGAGGACTGAAACTCCTTTAGAGTTGTCATAGGCCTGTTGGAAGCATCCCTTACTATGGCTCTTCTTGCCCAGACACTCCGTTTTGGAGGACGGTCAGTTCTGGGCAGATTCATAGTTGTTCCATATTTTCTCACCTTTTAAATGATGGACTTCACTGTGCTTCGAGATATATTCAATGCCTTGAAAATTTTCTTATATCCTTGTTCTGACTGGTATGTTTCAAGAACCTTGTCTCGGATCTGTGTGGAATGTTCCTTGGTCTTCATGGTGTAGTGTTTCCTTGGAAAGGCACTAACTAAGTGGGGAAGCTCCCAAACACAGGTGTATTTATTCTGAAATTATGTGAAACACCTCAACTGCACACAGGTGGATTCCAGTCAAGTAATTATGTGACTTGGAGAAGAGAGTTGGTTACTTCAGAGGTAATTTAGGTGTGTCAAAGCGAGGGGGTGAATACTTATGCATTCAATTATTTTGTTTTTATTTTTAATTAATTTAGTAATGTCTGGATTTTGTTTCCCCTTTGACATTATAGAGTACTTTGTGTTGATGAGTGCAAAAATTCTCAGTTAAATACATCATGGTTCCATGCTGTAACACAATAAAATGTGGAAAAGTCCAAGGGGGGTGAATACTTTTTCAAGGCACTGTACATATCTCCTTAATTACTTTATGGTGTATAGAGTTGATGAGAGCACCCTCATGTGGCTACACTTTCTCATTGTACTTAAAATTAAACTGTTACCATGGCAGTGTACGTAGAGATACAATTCTATAGTCAGATAAAGTTCATTGCATTAAAACAAATTTAATGGTAATTCTAGGACAGAATACAAAAGGCTGATGATGCTTCCCTTTTATTGACAGCATTATTTACAGTTTATTTTCTCTGGTATGTTAAATATTTTTAGAAGTCTGACAAGCAGGTGGGATCTTATGAACTACTGAACATTTTTACAGCTCATTTTGTATTTCTGGTTCTTCATTTTAGATACATTTGCTTGATTCTGCTGTCACCCACTTAAAGGGAAACATTAAATCTGCCTCAGATTTGATTAATCTTCCAACTACTGTTGAAGAGCTTCAAAAGGTAAAGACACTCTTAAAAACTTTTTAAATTCTTTTTAAGTGTTCGGTGGTGAATAAAATAATAAAATTGTATTTACAAAAGAACAAGTAATAGGTTTATTCCATGCTGAAAAGAGAAGAGAGAAAACACAATGTTTCGACTGTGAAGCCTTCTTCAGGTGTGAAATACAGTTGTATTTACTATTGTTTAGGTGGATTTTGCAATTGTTAAATGGATTGCAAACCAGGAACAACTTAACCCATGCTTTGTTTTGTACAACTAGGGGCCAGGGATGTGTTATGTTGTCCTGTTATAAAATTTTCTATAAAAGGCATGATGTAGTTTTTAGTTTAAAGATGCTTGCTGATGCACAAGTTGTACATTCCCAGTATAAGCAGGACATTAATTTGAAGATGTATAAAAAATTTTTTTCACACCACAAGAGGAATTGTTGGCATGTAAATCTGCAAGCAGTGATGAATAGAGTGAACATACTGCGAGCAGGTGTGAGTCTGACATTTGTTTCTATTATTAGTACTGCTATTATTAGTTTTAGTGTTTCAATATCGCAGACAATATGATTATTGCATAGCGTCTGTTATTGTGTCAGATTGCTGGAAGGTGTTTACTAATCAAAATTCTTGCAAGAAAACAAATTATTTCTACTTTGCTCAGTTGTATTTTAGAATGTAAAGACATTTACATCTGTTTTGGTTCAACAACATTGTGGCATCTAATCATTATGCTATCCCAGTTGATGCTTTTAAATGTCGTAGTCTCCCCCAGTGGAACTAAAGAACACACAGATTTAAAACGTGTTACAAATATTTACCCTTTTTGTTGTCACTGGATTATTACAGCATTGCCAAGTAGAAAAAATATTTGTTGTTTTACCAAATGTTAGATAATATTTAATTGCATTGATTGCTCAGTAGTTATAAGTAGATTGCTCAGTAGTTTTTTTGTTGGGTACATTTTGCACACACATAGTTGATTCTTCTTTTAGTCACACTTTAGTACGGGTGAGTGCCGTTTATTTTGAATGGTTTTGGGTAGTCAGTGGAGGTTAGTTAGGGTGTTGAAGACGCCGAAGACCATGTGTTTCGGGTTTTCTTTTGTAGTCAGGTTAGCTTTCCCTCACTTTCCTAGCCAGCTCCATTTTGTTTGTTATTTTCTATTCTTTGCCACCATTCTAGTTACCCTTACCCTGTGTGTTATTGTGTCTTATTTCATACCAGTTACTTATTCACCTTAAAATTATCACATTTTGCACCAACCTTTGTTATCACGCTTCCTAGTCCCTCACCAGAACCCACCTGCTTCCAAAAATTATCCTAAATGTTACACCCCTTTACCCCTAGACACTTGGGGTCATAACAGGCTCACCAAATGATTTAGCTGTATCTTGCTGGCTCGCAAGTCTTAGAACTCTTCTCAGCTCAATAGAGAACCCCATGCAGTATGTACAACATTAAGAAAAGAAAGTACCCACTTGTGCCAAAGTAGGGAATTTGAATGCTGCCAGTGCAAAGCAACAGTCCTTTTAGGAGCAATAAGGCCAGCCAACCAGATCCACCTTGGCTGCAAACAAATTGAGCAATCATTCAACAAAAAAAATATATTTATATAGAGAGAGAGAGAGTGTCATTGGGTCAGATTATGAAATTATGTCTTGTAGTCAAAGATGATGTTTGATTTTTAAAACCAAACCATACATTTTCTTCTAGTTGTCACCATGTAACAGGAGTATCCTTATCAAATGCATTACAAACATTACAAATGACCATGGATACATTTAGATAGTGCCAGAGATAATCCACCAGGGATTTCTCACATTTCTCATTGTATGGAATTCAACACACAGTCATTTCCCTGTATAAAATCTGTATATATTGTATAGAATATGGACTGCATTTTAGCCCAATGAATAGGGAGGTCACAAAATAGAAGCATAGATTTAAAACAATTATTGTAGGGGGATACATTCATTAGTAGTCTACAAAACAGCACCTGGAACAATAAAGACGTGAGATCCATCTATTTCAAATTCAATTTTTTTAGACATATACAATGAGTTAATAGTCATTTACAGCAATGTGTAGATTTCATTTTTTTCTAAGACACTGATCTTTAAAACTTTCAACTTTCAACTTTATTGTCATTATACTTACAAAGGTGCATAGTATAATGAATAGTGTTTCTCATTAGTCACTCAGGTGCAGTATATAAATAGGACAGAAGATAAGACAATAGACAGTAACACAATAACAATAACAGTAACGTGTAATAACATAACATAAATAACGTAATCAAACTGTGCAAAATTCTGCAAACAGAAAATATAACAGGACAAACAGTGCAAGGTAATTCTTGGAACAGTGCAAAAATAGTATGGTGATTAATAAATATTACGACTGATACAGTTTTACTGAGCTATTGAAGGGACAGTACAATTTCGGCTTATATGTGTGTGTAGTGGTGTTGGAGTAC
Organism: Atractosteus spatula; assembly: GCF_055471065.1. Taxonomy (NCBI): domain Eukaryota; kingdom Metazoa; phylum Chordata; class Actinopteri; order Semionotiformes; family Lepisosteidae; genus Atractosteus; species Atractosteus spatula. The sequence continues at coordinate 23,736,069 of NC_142716.1, read as the reverse complement.
AGTCCTTGTGGGTATAGGAAGACGTTAGGAGAGATCATAATATGATGGGAGGGAGTGGGGGCGTCGCCAACTTGATGGCTCTGGGGAAGAAGCTATTTTGGAGTCTAGTTGTGTGCGACTGGAGTGACCGGAACCTTCTGCCAGATGGTAGGGGAACAAACAAGTTATGACTGGGGTGAGTGTGGTTAGACATAATTTTGGTGGCTTTTTTCAGACTCCTGGTGTTGTAGATTTCCTGGATGGATGTTAAGGCACTGCTGATGATGTGTTGGGCAGTTTTGACCACCCGCTGCAGTGCCTTACAGTCAGATGCGGTGTAGTTGCCGTACCAGACTGTGATGCAGCTGGTCAGTATGCTCTCCACCGTACATCTGTAGAAGTTGGTGAGGATCTGTGGATGTAGGTGTATTTTCTTCAGCCTTCTCAGGAAGTACAGCCGCTGTTGTGCCTTCTTGATGAGACTGGAGGTTTTCAGTGTCCATGTAAGGTCCTTAGAGATCCTTTAGATCTTAGAGGTCCTTTAGTTGTTATCAGTATTTTTACAGGTAAAATTGTATTGTCAGAGGTATTCAAAGTAGCATGACCCACCATTGCCTAGCCTAATATATATTCCAAGAGTGTGAAATCTTTGAAAAGCTTCAGTAAGAAATGGAGAGATTAGACAGTATCCTCAAAAAGATGATATCAGCATAATGTGAGATACAATACTGTGCAGTTTTAATACTAATGGGGACAAACGTAGCAGATTGGTAGAGTACTTGAGCGAGGGTCTTTAATGAAGTGGCAAATGGCAGTGGGAAAGAGAACACTCCTGATGAGTTTCCCTGGAAATAGAGATTTGCAGCAAACATTTGGTACCTTTGAACACCAGCGCTGAGGGGTTTGCATGTAAAATGATCATTTTAATGAGCTCTGTCCCCAAACCCCCATATGTTCTGATACCAGCCAGAGTGAGTCCCATTCCATATTATTGAAGGCCTTTACAGCATCTAATGAAAGGACTGCACATAGAGTTTTGGTATCCACAGTGGCATGAGTAATGTGAAGAACATGATGAGAGTTATCTATCACAAATGGGGATTATCACATGGAATCGTTAAAGTATTTTAACATTATATACTCCTAATGAAAAACTGTGTTGACCAATACATTTTACAAGTAACTCATTTTTATTCACTTTAAAATAAATATAAACACAAATGCCACTTCTGATTATATATTTTGTTTTATATATTTTTTAACATAATGCTAATTAACCTTACATTATAGTTTAGTTAGTTTATATGTATAAAATGTATGTATATATTAGTTATTTGTGTATACAGTATAATTTATATATTATGTATAAAGATATGCAGACACAATTTACTATAAAAACACCCAACTAAAATGCATTGTGTGTCATTTTGAGAAAAAGTGCAGTGCCATCTTTCAGGAAGGGCATACTTGAGTTAAAAAAAGAAAAAGCCTAATGAGGAGGTTCAGTTGCAGAGATGTGTCATATGAGCTATTTAAATCCTTGCATAATAAAGATTTTCACAGGAAGGAAACACATTTGTCATTGTGGTAGAAAAACAGAGTGACATTTTTGTGATATGAAAATTCACATGTATTAGTGTGAACAAATTAACATTTAATATTTGTGAAACCACTGTGTTTCTTGTCTTTTGCAGAGTATAACACATCAGCTCTGTATTCAATAGCATACCAGGTTTTGTTTCTACCATAATATTTACTCATATTTCAAAGTATATGCAACATGTAACTCACACCTTTCCTTTTATTCATCTGGGAATTTAAACTGGGTTATTACTGTATATGTGATACAGCAGAATAAGTTTGTGGTTGAACTTGTATAAGGTTTAAAAAAACAATCATTATAAGCCAATTCCTTACTGAAAAAGAAAAATGCATCTTTAGGTGTTTGAGGCTCCATAACAAAAAAGTTTTTATTTCTCTTTTTTATACTTTTCTTAATGGAATTAACTTATGCATGTTCTTTTGTAGCTCACAAGGTAACTTCCCACTCAAGGGCACTGGGCTACAACGTTCAGGCAGAGAGACGCTGTACCATTCTTTCACGATAAAGTTGGTCAACTCTATATCTAGTTGATATAGATGGAAAATACCATGTCATTTGTCATGCCAGAATGTACTGTAATTTCTCAAATGGGTTCAAATCTGAAAAGGCCATGCCATATGAATAACAAAAGTGTCATGCTCATCAAACCATTATGGCACAAGGAATACTGGGGGCATTGCTGGAAGACACCCCTCTTAGAAGAAGAAAAATTAAATTAAATAATGATTAGTATTGGCCTTGTCTTCCAAGGTAATGTGTGCCAGGAAACTGCACCCCACAATATTACTGAACCCCCAGAACCCTTCAGTGTTGGAACCAAGCAACCAAGGCTGTAGAGGTTGGCATCATGCATATAATTCATCTGTTGTTGAGAACATGGTGAAGGATAATCCATTTGACGATATCCTACTCCAATGCCTCTGCTCTTTGCACCACTGGACTTATGCCAAGTGTGATAGGTGGTTTGAGTTCTGGAACCCAATTATGCTGTGCATACCTTACTCAGTATCCTGCTCTGTGGAGTCCTCCACAGTAGACTGTTTCTGATGGATTCTCACACCCCATGCTAAAAATTGCAGTTTGCATGTTTTGCCTTGGACTTTGAATCAATCTACAGATATCACAATTCTAGACTATGTGCTTCCTACCACTGTTATTCTTTGCTGATGATGCCATTCCCTCAGATATTCATGCTGACATTACATTAGACGTCGAGTTTTAATTTGGGAGTGAGTTGGCGGCACAGGAACAAGTAAAGGTTAATTCCACTCTAAAAAGTAGAAAGAAGAAATACAGCATTTCAGTTGTTGAGTGTTATTCAGGTGCACTTAAGCAGAGTAAGGTGGCTGGAATATAAAGCACAGGAAAACAAAGGACAGCATAGATGAGAAAGAGTATCCACAGGAAAGGGGCATCTGAGGATGAGGTATGAAAAGCTGAAATCTGTAAATGAATGGGGATGATTTAAAATTGTCTGCCATTGAGAGAATGGGGAAAGTGGAAAGTGATGTTTTTCTGGAGTAAAGGTCCTGAAATCTCTGTAAAAGAGGCAGAGGAAAAGGTCAATGAAATCATGGCTGGGAGAGTTGAAATGGGAAACTATCCGCTTAGAGAGATCCTCATGGTTCTGACATGTTCCCTGAGCATTTTCTCCAAGAGGTGCAGTAAATGACATTATTTGAGACACAATATATTCTGGGTAATTTCAAAATGGTTTGATGGGCCATGGATATGTGCAGTAGTAGGTACTGTACTGTACATACTGTATGTGAAGATAGTGTAGCCCCTTCTGTTACAGGAAAAGGCACTGGTGTGGATAGTGGCTTTGGGCAGTTAAGGGAACTGTGGACAAGAATGTAGTTTAGAAACAAAATGATAAGACATCTGGTAAAAAGGTTCAAGTTGAAGAGTCTTTTTGTAAATGGATAAGTTATCTTTGATGGTCCTTAGACCGTTGGTTGTTAAACATCAGCAAGTAGAACTGTCTTGGTCACTTGGTCAGCTCCTGCTAAAAACGTCCCAACAATTATCCATTTCACTGAGGTCTCGGTCAAGCAAGTAGCCATGCAACTCATAATTATAGACAACCAGGCTTACTCCGCACATTTATACATGACCCTATGCATGCTGAGAAATTATTTACTTAATTAAAACATGACCCACACCTACATGGAAGCCTTTGCTTTCAATATACTTGGTGTCCCTCACTTAACCAGGTGTATTCAGTTTATTGTCCCCTACCTTTATATTAAATGTCTATATAAGATACGTGTGTTGATTTTGGACAAAATGACTCTTTTTCAAATAAAAATTGAATTAATTATATACTTTTATTACAATGTGTTTTTTCACATTGATTGGTCAAGGTTGCTTTATATTGATACTGTATAATAAATATACATTTTATTGATTTTGTTGATTTTCTGTATGAAGATGTTTCTTTTTATAGTTGAATCATAGTAATTTCTTGGCTTACATCTTTGTTTTTTTTAATTAATCTTGTTTCAGAGTGTTGCCACAATTGGAAGTACATTAACAAGTGTGCAGCATGATGTTGAAACTATGCAGACAACTCTGGAGGAACAGAAAAAAACAGTGGATGTGCTTCAGAAAAACATGGTAAAATAATGCATAATGGAGAGACACTTACGTGCACATACAGTGAATTAAAAATGATAAAATAAGGTTCCCTGACTTAGAACCTATAGAGCACAGAGAAAAATCTGTTATTATCATTTTGCTGTTATTTATGCTTATTACTGTTCTAAAGTTCTAACAATATTAAATATCTTACAAATGTGAAAAAAATGTCTAAAAAACTCTTACGTTATGTCAGAGTATTTTTGGTCATTTGAACAAGGCACATCTGTGTAACACCAAAATAATTATATGTAACATGTTTTTCTCCTGCACAGACATAATTATGATAGTTTTCTAAACATACCTGTGTAATACACACTTCTGAGTGATGTTCCTAAGGTATCTAGTATGACACTTCTTTTTTTTTTCTTTTTGTTATTTTCTGTGATATGACAGGTTGAAAGAGAGAATAAACAAAATAAAGAATCAAGTAGAACGTCCTCTGCAGCAGAACAGGGATCCAGCAATTACACATCATGTTTAATACTTAAACAGGTATTATAGTCTGAATGCCAGTGGTCTTTGTTTTACATTTTTCTCATTTTAAAGGAACTATGTATGGTACTTGCCTTTTCTTATGTCATTTTTTAACTTGTATATTTAGTATGTGATTATTCCTAGCTGTTTGAGATCAGTAATTATGATGATAACCTTTCCACCTACTGTACTGTTAAATACTAAATACTTCTGACACCTTACTGCAGTCGTAACTCACCTTAATTTTTCAATAAATGAATGTCAGAACATAGAAATACTATCTTAACTTTAAGCAGTTAAGTTTCCTGTTAAAAAATATATGCAGATATGTTTTGAGGATTGAAGATTTATCTTGTGGGATGGGTTTCTGATTAGGCCCCTCACTTCTGCTGCTGAAAGTGGACATTTCTAGTTCATTCTTTAATAATGTGAGCTCATCGGATTTTGAAATTGTGGATTATGGATCACTTTTTCACTTCTGAATGTTAAAATCTTTTATTTTTTATTAGATGATTTTATTAGTCATCTTTGTTTTTCTTTTTCAGGAAGTACTCTATCTTCATGATGCCATTAGTGAAGTTAATGCCTCCCAAGTGTTTTACCACTTACAGAGTGATGAACAGATGCATAGTGTGAATTCAACCATTAGCAACCTCACACAGAGAATGTTTTCATTAGAAAATGATTTCCTCCTCTCTAATATTACACGTCCATCCCGACACAACTTGAGTTTGATGGTATGTGAGTATGTTTTAGAAAACTGTTAAGAGTTCAGGGCTAGCTGTATAATCATTATCAAATCAGACCCTTTGTGTAAGACTCGCAGTTATTAATACCCTTTGTATTGTCTTGTGAAACCATAGTTTCACCGGATAGAGGTTTTGGGGGTAATGCTAATCTTCTTGTGCATAACTGCAAAACCATGCTCTCCTATTACTGTGCATACACAGTAATAATTTTACCACAGCATTATTACATGAAAAGATAAAACACTGATCTGACATAAGTTTCTTATTTTAATTAAAGAAAAGTGCAATTAAAGCTAATTAAGTCAATCCATTCACCTTCTGTAATATTCTTTTAAGACATTTGTTTGTCATATTAAAATGCTCTAACATTTTATATGCTCTTTTTTAGGATTTTTTAGTTTAAAAAGCAGAAACAAATTGTTTAATGTCTGAGTAAATGGTTTATATGTGTTTTGTATTTTCCCCTAAAAAGAACAAAAGAAAAATTCACAACCATTCTTTTATTCTAGGACACCAGAAATAAAGAACTGAGAGAAAAACTCCAGTTAATAGATGCCATGAAAAGTAAACCAGATAGTGAAGTCCCTCCAGACAGAAAAGGAGAAAATAAAGAATCAAAACAATTATATGATGATTCTGGTAAAATGACAAGTACAGAAGTACCCTCTGATGATTCTGATACTGGAAAAGCACTGGATAAAGAACATCCTTCAGATACCACCAAAATAGCAAATAGTACGCACCCTAAAGACAGTAAAGAACCTGACAATCAACACCTTCTCAATGGAAATGCAACAAAACAAAAAAGCGAATATATTACTGAGGATATTGGCATAATATCAGACAAGCAGAGTCATGTGAAAGGTTCTCCAGTTGAAGCTGCTGAAACCATGGAAATGGGAAAATCTGCTGTTGATTCTACAAAGGGTAAGAACACAATGGCATCAAAAGAAAAGTAAAATAATTAAAAATATATAATAGACAAAACTTGGACATTTCATAAGATGGAATTCTGTTGTGTTCTAGTTTGCATACACAAAAACAGCTTCAAGGATAACTAGAGATTCACTTGTTTTGAAGTGTTCCTATACTTTATGTGATGCACTCTCACAGATCCCTATAAACTTCATGCAATTTAACATATGAAGCAGAATCATGCATAAGTAGGTAAAACAAGCAGTTTTGTTTAACAATTCTTGAATGTAATAGATATAAAAACATCCATGTAGGAAGTTTTCAATTATATACCATTTTACTGAATGATGGGGGTAAAATGACATAAAGGTATATGTGCTGCATAGTTTTTCATTATTATTATTAAAAAGTCCAGGTAGACAGCTATATGTGTATGTGAGAATACTTTGTGCTCAATGGAATATGATTTTATTGTTTTTTTAATTGTTGAAACTGTTTTTAATGGTGCATTTTTTTAAGAGACCAGCAGATTGTAGTAGTGCTCAACATAATATTCCAAATTGCTTTTTGTACAACCTGGAGTAATTCATAGAGTAAGAGAATGTCAAATCCATGAACAAACAAAATCAGTCTGTGCATTCTAATCTCCAAGGTTTATAATTTTTCTTTCCACAGGCAACTCTAGTAATGTTTCAGCATCAAACACAACTAGACTTCCAAGATTTCTATCACGTGCAGTCTCTAGAAAAGAAACCAGAAGTGTGACCAGAAGACTCTTAGCTTTGCCTGGAATTCACAGTTTAAAAGGTATAAGGTCAGTTTATTTTTTGATATATTACATTATCACAGATATGGATAATGTAAGATATCATATAGAAAATTGTATAAAGTTTCTATATTGTATTTGTTCCTCTACTGATTAAAGAATAATTGTTTTGCTTTCTCATTTTGCAGATTTGGATAATGTCTTCCTTGCGTTAGGAAAAATCTCTGATGAAGGGCTCTCTTATGATGACCTGAAGGCATATTTTGGAGCTTCAACACCAGAAATTCATAAACTGGAAACTTTTGATTTCGACAACAATCAGATGTACTCTCAGGCTGAGCTCATGGCTGCTGTAGGATTATGAGATACAATGTAGGAATGAAAGTATTAACTGGAATTGTTTTGAAGTTCTTGGGTTCTCAAGACTTAATTGCTGATATTGCACTTTTAAATTAGTATTTTATCAGTCTGCAATGTAACACTTGCACTCATGTATGACTTCCTGCATGGTACCAATATACCATTTTAAAATCTCAGATTATTCACATAATTTTTGGTGTGGTATTGACTTGGCTATCAAAGTTGTTTTAAAGTAGCCAAGAGGGAAAAAAGGAACAATAATGCAATCTTTATTTTAATTTTTTCTGAAATTAGAAGTCTAGGTTCAAATAGCACTGTAAGTTTACATAAGTACTAAAAGCTTTTTCACTTGAATTTGAATATTACTAAATTGAAAAATTGAAACATTCCTTAACTTTCTCATTTTTAGTGACCAGCTGCTAAAACATATACTGACGACAAATGAGGATATTACTTGTTCTTTTGGCCGCAAGTTAATGCAAACAGATTGTCACTAATGTTAATTCCTGTCTGTCTGGAGTTTGTATACTGTATACAACTACAGCCATGTAGAGTTATAATTGTTTATATTTCAATATTATAATTTGATCATGTGTTATTTATTGTTTTGAGTAAAGCTGTATCATATTACTGCTTTCTAGACCCAACCTTTATGATATAAGCATTTTAATCCCTTTGAGTTTACAGTTTACATATATGTTAGGTTGGAAGGGCTATAAATAAAAGCTTTGTAGGTTGTTAGAAAAAAGTAATTTTAATAGCTTTCATCATATATAGCAATAATAATCAGTCCAACGCTTTACTGAACATAAAGCTCGACTATCCAACTTTGTTTTTGCAGGGTGTAATCTGAAAGGCTGATGTGAACAAATGATAATTTGAAATGAAACAGAGAAGCACTGAAAAATGTTGTGAATGTTGTAACTCCTGCTCTTGATGTGTGTGAGACACGCATGGCTGTAACTGTAAAGCATTTGTTTTCCAGAAATGCAGAGGCCTCCAGTGTGTTTTCCAGCACACAAATGTTTTATGACTTATTATCAAAGACACAGTCTTGTATGTAAATAAGATGGTTTTAAAAATAGCTTTATGTATAATACAACATAAATACTGTTTTTTAAATGTTCTCTATAAAATGCTTCCAGCACTGTATATTGTAAATGGAAGCTTTATTAACATGTGCTATGCATGTTTCACATAATGTAATATGAATAAATGTCTAATTTATCAAACAAGATGTTGTGCATCATTTGCTATACAGCTCATATTCCATTTACTTATTACATTTCTTGCTACTGTTATCTTTCATGCATTCTATGTATAGGAACAGTGTTTTTGTAATTTTGGATAGCTTCTTCATGCTTAATCATCTTAAAATAATTCACCAATGTTTTTAATCTGTTCTAATATTTCAGTTAAAATATATCAATTTACAGACAAGGTTAGAATGCTGTATGACGTTGTTTAAGTAAAGTTTACCAGGGGGCACTGTTGACTCTTTCTTAATGTTTATTTGATCAAATATTCTACAAATATTTACATTGAATCTGCATCAAAATAATAGCATTGTTTTAAATCTGGTTCTCAATTATATCACCAGATTCAATTAATTGCAATATAAATTACTTTGCTTTCACCTGGAAATTGTTTTATTTTTAAAGCATGTTAATCTAAGGGCAGAAAGGAGTTAAAGCTGAAAGGAGAGACATTAAGACTGCATCATTTATTTTGTTAACTCTGGATAGAGAATAATGTTAACATGCTCATCACTTATGCATACATATTGTATATAATTACAAAACACAAATCATTGTGCAAATAATGTTACTTTTTTTAGGTTTTCTTGTCATTTAACAAAGAAAGTTAGGAAATGTTATTGAGGCTTGAAATAGTCTTAATTTTGTAGATATGAATTGTGTAAAGATGTAGAATCATACAGTGAAAGATTGTTTTAACCAATAGTTTTCAACCTCCTGAAATCCAGTGTAACACTTCATCAGATACACATCAGATACTCTAAGATATATACATTGAACCAAATCATTTTGGTCCATGCCATAAAAGCTTTTGACATGCAAGCAAAATTCTCCGTTTTCTAGATTGTGAAACAAAAAAAAATCATAAAGTGTCTTAAAAAAACATTAAACGCTTTCAAACGATGTACAATTTTGTTGAATTTTAAATGATATATTCACATTATTATTAATCAAAACTTGAATTTTCAAACTGAATCCTTTTTTGGGTGAAAGAAGTTATAAGGTCCTTCAATTAGATCACATTGAAGTACTTTTCAAGTGAAGATTCACCATGAAGACCAAGGAGCTTTCAAAAAAACTTGGATAAAGTTGTAGAAAGGCACAGACAGTAAATGTCCCTTTGAGGAACTTAAAGAAAAGTGGAAGATGTATCATACTATGCAGATACCGCCTTGCTCTAGTTGTCCCTTTTCTGACAAGCCAGTAAAGCAAAAATCTGGTTAGGGAGGACATGGTGAGGGCAGTGATCACTTTGAAAGAGCTATAGAGTTCAGTGGGTGATAGCGGAGAAAAATGTCCGTGGGTCAGTACTATCCAAGTCACTCCACAAAGCTGGCCTGTATGGTAGAATGGCAAAGCCATTTAAAATCTTGCATGGAGTTTGCAACATAGCATTAAAAGGTTTTGTGATCAGATGAGAAAAAAAATGTTATTATATTGTCTAAATGCAAAAATAGTTAAGTTACAGATGATACAAACCCAACACAGTGGACTACCTCATTCCACACTATCCCTACTGTCTATTATGGTGAGGTAGCATTATGTTATGAGGACACTTCTCATCAGCAGGGACTGGAAGGCTTGTGAGGCTTGAGGATAAAATTGATGGCGCAAAGAAAAGGCAAATTTAGGAGGAAACCCCGTTTCAGTGAAAATTCAGCCTGAGCTTTCAAGGTTTGATTAAGATATTCACTTTAAAAAAATGTATATACATCATTCAAAATGTATCAAATGTGATATCATTGCAATGAAGTAAATACTTTTAGACACTAGCTATTTAAAGGAAAAAGTAAATGTTTTTACAAACATACTGTAGTTTTGTACTTTATTTAGTACAAAAAACAGTTTGAAGGGCAAATCTTAGAAAGTCCTTCCTTGGTTTTCATAGTCCTTATCTATTTCTTTTGAATCAATATTATGATCACTAAACACAAATGTACTGTTTGCATTCTTTGTAGAGATACTGTAGCTAATGCTTTACTTTAATTCTCCTGTCTGATCAACCTACTGTTAGAGAATGGGGAATCCATATTTTAATCTTTCTCAAAAGAAGTTTGTAAAGAAAACTAGAGTACAAAAGACCATGAATGTCATTCAATGGCTGCAGTAAGCATTGTCCAAGTTTGTTTTAGAAATGCAGAACAATTTTTAATTAAATTTAAATTGAAATCTACATTAAAAAGATTAGGAATCATATGCTCATCAGTAGTTAGTATTATTTAAGTGAAATATTCCCATTTATATGTCAAAGGAAATGAAATGAAGTTAAACTGATACAAGGGAATATTAGCTACAATAGAAAAAAACATTAAAATTAAAATCATAACAAAGATAAAAAGATGCATATTAAATAAATATTTATATATAAAAGACCACATTTCTTGAAAATATGGAAAAAAAAACAAGAAAAAATATTTTGTATGGACCATTAAAAGTTGTTTTTTTACACTGATGGAATATACTGTAAGGCAGTACACAATATCATGTTATGCAGAAAATGTTTCCTGATGAGCTATTCGTTATTCTACAACTGAAACCACTGGTTATGACAGGTTTGTCTGCTGCATGCAGTGTTTCAATTATTATCACCAAAGGAAGCTTCAGAAATGCATGAAAAATCCAACTGATTTATTTTTCTAAACTTATTCTTGAATTCCCTCTTCAACAAAAACCTAGCATGACAAACAGAAAAAAGTTCATGTGTTTATCGATTGCTCTTGGTATGTTCACATTATTTCTTGTTTGAATGCCTTGTTTTGAATGTTTCTGTTACCCCTTCTACTATCAATATTACAGTTTACATGCCCACCAATGATGCATTTTTGGGAGAGCTTGTTGATTTATTTTCATTGTCATGCTTCAGATTTAATAAAATCCTTATTCTTGGTTAATTTAATATTAACATTGATTCATGGTTTTCCAATTTAGCAAAGGAATTTCTAGCTTTATCAGAATGCTCTGGTCTCCCACAACATGAACTAGGCCTTTCTGATCACTTGGCTGTTCTCTTTCCTGACTCACTCTTAGGCTCTGTTTTCATAGCTGGCAATCAGTTGACCAAACTAGATTTGCTGATTATATGCTATCTTCATTGTATTGCTTCTTAAACTCTGACACTCTGGAAGACAAGGAACAAGTTTTTAATAACTCTTCACAGCTAAGCTCCTTTAAAACCCCAAACCATCTCTTTTACTCACTTTACCCCATGTTATACTGACCAAAGAGTGCAATAGAATCTGTTAGATTCCCCAACTTTGCAAAATTCCAATTTTGCAATGCTCTGATGCCCTGCCGAGCTCCAGTCCACCTGCATCACATTCCATTCCACATTCCACATGTGGAAAGAGCTTGTCAGGATCATCTCAAACAAGATCAGGCCAGGCCTATTAACCTCGTTAACCAATACCACCAACTAAGCCCTGAGGAATCATTCCTCAGAGCTCAGCTATTCAGTCATAGTAGCATTTGGAATGGGGGGGGAGGTCTCCTCTCCTCTTGAACTGACTTTGGTAATGACCAATTTACCACACCCTATTTTTCATCTATGGGTGCAGCATAACAAATACTTTATTTGAGTTTTTACTTACAACATCCAGCATCACATTCTTTCCATGCATGTTACTACTAAAGCTCCTCCCTGCATCCCAGATGGTGGTGGTTTTTCTCTTACCTGTTTCTCTCAACTTGACACTGCATACCTTAGTAAATTGGTATTGCGTATTAAATCCATCGCCTGCTTATTAGATCCCACTCCTATTGTTTTATTTCAATGATGTGTTTCTGTCCTCTGCCCTGCTGTTCTCAAAATAATAAATGAGTCTTTGAGCACTTGAGTAGTACCAATGGCCTTTAAAACTGCTGCAGTTACCCCTGTGCCTAAAAAAACAAATTTGGCCCTGTACAATCTAAAAAAGTGTTGCTCCATTTCCAACCAATCTTTTTCTTGCAAAGATTTTAGAATTAGTCGTTGCAGTTCAATTGAACAACCATGCAAACAACCTCTTCAAATCTCCTCAAATCTGGTTTCAGATAATTACAATATACAGAAGTGAAACTGCCCTTGTTAAAGTCTTGAAACTGTGTTTGGAGTTTCTGTCATTGCTCTTAAATAGTTCAACTCTTACTTTACTGATCACTGACATTTTGTCCCTCTTGGGGTTTTGAGTTCTGAAGCTGGGTTTGTCTGGTGTTCCCCAGGACTCGATGGTGCAGCATTTACATATTCCCATTTGGCCAGCTATTAAGACCACATGGTCTGAATGATCATTTCTAGCTAATGATACACAGATCTACAGGTATATCCATACTAAACCTGACATTGAAATAGCTGTTTCTGCATTCTCCAATTGTTGTATACTGTAACTCCTGGATGACTCCATATTTCCTTCATTTAAACTGACAAAACGATGACAAAATGATGTCATGCTTCTCTGCACCTCTTATCAATTTCCTAAAGCGGTACCCCTTCTGTGGGTGGCACTGTACTTGAATTGCAGTCTAAATTGACGAATGTAGGGGTGATGGCTGATTCAGGCTTGACCTTTGACCCATATGTGCAAAATATTATAAAAATATAATTTTTCAAACTCAGAAATGTTGCCAGACTTCATCCTATGTTTTCTCTGACAGTAGCCGAAAAGCTAGTCAACGCTTTTGTCTTCCCTAGAATTGGTTACTGCAATGCACTGTTTGCTAGGGTATCTAAGCCCACACTAAACAAACTTCAGTATGTCCAAAGCTTGGCAGACAGTATCCTGACCAAGTAATGTGCAAGTGATCACATTCTCATACTCCTGTCCTGTCTTGAAGTCCTTGCTCAGGTTTCCTATAAGGTTTCATTTTGACTTCAGTATCCATATGCTAACCTTTAAGGCTCTACATCCCTTGGCAGCTCAGTACCTATCTGACTTGTTATAGTCCTAATAGTTTGATTCTGTTTGTCCACCAAAGTTATTTACACACTGTGGGTGATAGGGCCTTCTCTTGTTATGCCCCATATTTTTTATGCCCCAAAGCTCTGTAATTCCCATGCCAGAGGATATCAGAGAGTCCCCTACCCTGAGTGCATTCAAATTCAATCTCAAAACTTTTTATCTATTTGTTGCCTGAATCTGTTCTTTCAGCATAACAGCTACATTTCTAATACCTTGTTTTTTGTGCTATTTTTGTCATCTTCTATATTTTTTACTGTTTTAACTGTTTTTTTACTTGTAAAGTGTTTTGAGAAGATACTTTTAGAGGTGGTATATCAATTAAAGTTTATTTTTGTAATTTATTTTTGTTTTTTGTCTACAATTCACTTCTTTGTAAAGTAGCTGTGCATATTTTTGCATTCTGCTACACAAATTTACAGTATTTTTTGTGATTTACTGTACAATCTCTCACTCTACAATACATTATGCTAATAAATACACTTTTTCACTGTTCTATGAAGTACATCCTATGGAATTTCAGTGGGGTAAATATAAGAGAATTGACAAGACTGTCAAGAATTTTAATTTTTTTCTTTCCCATTTTAGTAAGTGGTTTAATCTGTCATGGAATTTTGGGTAATTGACACGACAAACAAAACCTTCACCTGCAGTTTACTTAATTTGTGCCTTGCATTACCTTCTTTTTGTTATGACAAAAACAACCTCAAAATATTTCTTTTCCACCTCCATGTTTCAGGTAGTGTACAATATTTTGACAATTTCTTGCCTGCTTTTCTTTTCACTTTCTGTGAAACATCTAAACTTTTCTATAACACTGCAATGATTGATGTATTAATGCCTTTCCTATGGGGATTTGACTCACCTCAGCAAAGTTTTTTTAACATGTATCTTTCTGCTTCATTGTAGTATCTGATTTTTGGGGGACTTTACTCTTTCCTATGACATGGAAATTTTTATATGCAATTAAAATCAACAGCAAGTGAATTGCTGGTTAGGAAATGATTAGCCTCAGACTTTCAAATAATTACCTTTTTTCTTTGATCTGCTTTCTTTTAATCTGCCTTTTCAACTCTGGCATACTGTAAGTATTGATTTCAAATTTCACTCCATAGTGCAAAGCATTATCTTTCCCTAAAGTTTCTCAAAAGGAATACCATTGTTTGTGAAATATAAATACAGATACAAGGTACCCTGGAACCTTGGTAACTAATTTACTAATAGATACAATAAAAAGAAAGTCTGAGGCTGTTTTGCAACATATCAGTAAAATATTTCAGTATACAAATACAGTTGTATTTTTATAATAGTTACTGTATATACTGTAATACCTGAACAATGGAAAGTTGTTGGTGAAGACACCAATATGGTAATGACACTGAAAATCCAGAGCAAAACAAAAATCAAATTAGGAGCATAAACAATAGGTTTGAACTGATATGCTGTACTTTCTAAAATGCTGTGACATGGCTACTCCACTATTTAAGTGTTTAATCTGATACATTAAACAATTGCAAGTGTTTATACATACATCTTACCTATTTTACACTGACTGGCTATAGTGTGTGCCTACACTTTTCATGATTAATTCAGGATTAATTTTACATGATGAAAGGTTATAGTCTAAAAAGAAAGTACATAGTGTAGTCTGTTTTATAGTTAAAACTGATCATTCCTGTCTTTGTTGTATGTCAGTAAACACTTTTTCAGGTGACTCTCATAAATGATCACTAACATTAATTTTACATATTGCAATCAATTGCAAGGGCTCCAATAAAATGTATTCATAGATTTACGATTGTGACATTCCATTGGTGTGGAACGTATTCTGGCACTGCTTTTGAACTCTGGAGGCATGTACAGTACAGTAGCTGAGCATCTTAATTTGGTTTGTTAAAACTGGATTACATCACTAGATGGCAGCATAAGGACACTCCTGAGACAAGCTGATAAATACACTTTTTGCACAAAAGATATTAGAGGAATCTACTCTATCTGCAAATGGATTTCTCTATATAAGGATTCAACTGTGGACAGAGGTTGTCTACTTGGAGATTAGGTAAAAAAAGGGGAAACAGAAATTACATTGGTATACAGACCAAGTTAGATTGAGGTAGGTTAAAAACATCGCATTTGGCTCGGGCTCAGTTCTGCAATTTCCCAAATTAAATATATGATGTTTGTAGTAGTTCAGGTGGGTAGCTGCGTCAGCATGCGTAGCCTGCCAAGGAACAAATAATATGTTTATGTGAGGTCACACCTGAAGAATGCTCCATAGCCGAGACGTTGTGTTTTCTTTCTTCTCTTTTCAGCATGAAATAAACCTATTACTTGTTCCTTTTCATATTATGTTTGTACTGTCCTCTTTATTTTTTTTGGTCAGTCATAGGAAAATTGTCTAAGTGTGGTTGGTTTTCAGGATGAGTTGTGATAAGAATGTACAGCAGAATTTTACACAAGTTTAGTAATGAATTCTGTGCTTCAAATAACTGCATACCTTTTGTGTGCCCCAAAACACATATTTTAATTAGGTTAATAAGAACTTGAATTGTAGAAAATGTGATTAACCTGCCCATCACAGGAAACCAGTCACTCAAGTAAAAATTAGTCTTGCAGGTGGATAATGATATGATATCAATATTACTTCTATTACTTCTATTGCTGTCATCACATTCCATATCAAAGAAGTTAGAGGTTTAGTAAATATGAAGAATAAGTTAGGCTCAATAAGAAATACCTTAAGAAAGCAGTGCCTTGTGTCACCAGCTACACCACCTTCCTACCTTAAGCAATCTTGTTACATTTCAGAAGATAAGTAAGGCTGAGCCTTATCTGTAATTACTGTCATTTTTGTAGAATTCAAGATTGTTGAAAAATCCTGTGATCTGGTTTTGAAGTGTTTCTGAGCTGTGCGTTTACTGAAATCATAGAAATTGATGTTATTGCTGTGTGGCCTTGAAGGTTAACAATGTCTTCCTCTTGTTTTATACATACAATAATGAACATTCAAAATATTTCTACTACCTTTGGTGGTAATATGTTGTGGCCTCATTGCTTACCAATAATAATAAATCCCTGCTATATAACACTTTTTGCCAAAGGAACACAAAGCATTAAACATACAGCTGGAGACCCCCTCATTACTGACATAATGCAGCACCAACCTGATTGATGCTCAGTAGCCATTATGCATCAGCCGTCCAAATGAGTTACTAAAAAATATATTATTCAGACCTCTAAACTCAATATATGGTGCAATTACAGCTGCAAATATTTCTGTAAAAGTCTTTACCAGCTTTAAAAACCTTTTTTGCCCATTCGTCTTGACAGATTTGCTCAAGCTCTCTCAAGTTGCTTGCGGACCCCTTATAAACAATGGTTATCAAGTCTTTCCATGGTTTTACAAAAGGGTTCAAGTCAGGATTTTGATTGGGCCACTCAGGGACATTCACATTTTAGTTTGAATCCATTTCAACATAATTCTGGCCATATGCTTTGAATTATTGTCATGGTGAAAGGTAAATATTTGTGCCAGTTTTAAGTCTAAAGCAAGTTTTCCTCAGACTTATTAGTACTTTGCTGCATCTACAGTACTGTATGTTTCTATCCGTCTTGAAAAGCCTTCCAGTCCCTGTTGATGAGAAACAGAGATATAATATCATGCTACCACCACTTGACAGTAAGGATGTTAACCAGTTTCCTCTTTACACAGCTGTTTGTTTTGGAAGCTTGATCTGGGTGCCTTTTAACTTCTTAACAATTTAGTTCTCCATGCTCAAAGAGACCCTGAAGGTCTTTGCATACTCTTCTCCTGATCTGTGCCTTTATACAGCTCTATCTCTGAGTTGTTTTGAAAGCACCTCGGACTTCATAGCTGAATCTTTGTTTAAAATTCACTACCTGATAGACATACAGTATCTTACAAAGATAGGTGTATTTATTCTTCAATTACATGAGCCACTATTATTGCACATAGATGAAGGTTACTCTTTTGTAAGGTAATTAGTAAGGTGCATCTAAATTATTTTAGGTCTAGCACAGCAAAGGGATTGAATCCTTCTACAATCATAGCTCTATCACTTTTCTTTTAATCTTTTTGTATTTTTTGTTTTTGTGTTTAATGTGTCGAAAATGTTGAGTATATAATAATTATTAATTGCTACTTCAAAGTGTCATGACTGCATGATTTGAAGCAATGAATTGTGAAAACTGTTGTATGAATATTTCTGCAGAGTACTGTAGCTGGGACACTAGGGTTAACACCCCCTACTTTTAAGATACTGTATCACAGACAATCAGGTTGTTGTTGGAAAAAAGCCTTGCATAATGAACTGTGTAACAAGCTCTCAAAATGCCATTTTTTTGACAAAATTGTTTGCAGCCATGAAAACAAATTTGAGTATTACCAACATATTGACACGGATTTTGAAAAGCAAACAAGGCATTATTATATCCGTACTGTGATTTTTCAGCTCAAATGTAATTTTAAATTCACTGCTTTCCACATAACCTGCATAAATCAATAACTGTTCTGTTTTTGAAAGTATAAATAGACATCTGAGGATAAACAAATTGACAGTTATAAAGAAGACCTTAAATATATCCTCCTACTACTGACATTACTGACATAAAAGAAACAAAATCCATTTATTTAAGATCATTGTCAAATAAGAACATTTTATTTTCAGGATGTGTAGGCATTAAGCTAGTCTTATCAAATCTACAATAATAAATACAGCCAGGTTAAAGAAGCAGTGTTATTTATTAACTCTAATGCACAGTATGAGAGAACATGGAAGTGTAGTATATTTAAATTTCATTGCTTTGGAAACATTGAGACAAATAAACAGATTAATGATGAAGAAATAAAGATGAAATGGTAGTGAACAATAATATGCTGCACTACCCTCTACCACATCTTTAAAAGAAAATATTTTCCATAAAGCTTCCATAAACAGTAAATACAAAGCAATCTAAATTCAGTCCCTAATAGGAAATTGCTAATGCCAGGTTACAAAGAAGACCATTTTAGAAAAACTGAGATGGGGCTGATTTCTGAGATGTCTGCTGTTGAACTGAAATATCAACAAAGCCAGATTGAAACCTTCAGGCGTTTGTTCTGTAAAAGAGGAAAAGTCACCATGGTCATTCAATAGCTGTACCACCAAAAGCAATTTACTCTTTAAAAAGAGTTTCCAACATTTGGTCAGAACTTTACCTAAGTGATTTTTACCATACAGCTAGATGGAGCTGACCATATGTGTTTTAGCTAAAACACACAAAGAACTTCTTTCAGAATAGTGCAAGATCGACAATAGGAAAACCAGATTTTCAACTTGCGTAGCCTCATAGTTTTTACTCTCAAGTTAACAAATGAACTAAACAACCCCATCAATGTAACACTCTCTGAAAGAGGAAAGTGGACATTATAAATGGGATATAGCCAACAGAGTACAAGGTAGCCTAAGTTTGTATCTGTCTGAAATGTCAAATGCAATACGTAAAATGTAGTATGATCCACCTCTATTTTGAGGACATTTCCCCAGCCATGACATTTCCCACAAATCAGCCTTTACTTATAGACTTACTGCACAGAGTTTACTGATGTGACTTTACTGGATGATGGCCACAGCTAAAATTTGAGGGGTGTTCGCCATTGTCATCGTCCATAGACACAGTTTTACAGTAACGTAGGATAATAATATTTAGAAAAATCTTGATATCTGAGAGCCATTGCAGACAAACAACTAGTTTATCTGACTAAACTTTTCAATCAGTTGTTATAATAGTGCAGTGCTCACACTGGACAGAGAATGATAAATTACCATTTTTCCCCTGGAAAAATGGGATGGAAAACTATCAACATCACCTGATTCAGGCATACTGCTGTAATAGACTTTGAAATGGGCTAACTAGATGCAAGCTATTAGGTGCAATCTATGCTATTTCTGACTGTTTACACTGACCTAAAGAGTTGGTGATATGAAGGCTGTGAATGCTGCCAAGCTCCTGAAAAAGACCTACTGTAGGTGTTGGCCAACACATCTGACACCAGCCATAGATAGCTCTGTCAACTCAGCAGTGGATAGCTGCTCAGGGAGATTTTGCAGAATTGCCAATTGGTATACCATCAGGATCTGGTGGAGCAGTCTGTTAGCCTCTGCCCCTTCCAGATTACAATTCATGAGGTTGATTTACAGTATGTGACCCAAGATTTTTTTGTCAGAATGTAGCATTTTGGAGCTTTCATGAACAATATTAAATCATAATAAATAGTACTGTTCAATTGCAATAATATAACACAAAGACAATCACAAAGCCCAAGGGTGAACAGGTATAGCTAATGATATTTGTTGAAACACTTAAAATGAATCTTTCACATTCCACAGAATTTAGCTTTCTAAATTGGTAACCTTTTTTAAATATTACAGAAAAATTCTCAGTATACATGCACGTCTCAAACCTGGAGCTAATCATAATTCTGCCATCTTCTGTTAATTCACAATACCTGTATATTACCACAAATATATTAAGTCACAAATATTTTCTCCTTAATCTATATTCCTAACCTTGCTTAAACAGTTTATTTAAACTGTCAATCACCTTTTATATCCATTTCATATATCTGGTTTTTAATGAACATAACAACATACTGTATATCTAGACTTATGTTGTTCTGATAACTGCTATAGAATGCTTAATATTCTATTATATATATAAAATTACTCTTACTTTAAATCACCCTATGCTAAATTAAATTACCCATGCAAGGTTACAGAGACACTCTTTGTAACTTTAGATGTTCTGCTTACACAGAGAGCATTCATGGTAAAGCAGAGCAAAAACCTCAAATACATTTATTGTAGGATGAAAAGCTGTAAATTATTAGCTAATACGTTTTGTAATGGGGAAATAGATGAAGACAAGATAGCTTTTTCAGAACTGGGGGAATGACCTACTATCTTTATTCACCTGACCAAATTTTACAGCTATAAAATATGGAAACCTACTATGTTCCACTTAACGCCCCAAAACCCATAGGTTAAAAAAGTCCTTCAAAGTATTTTAGATTACACTTTTGATTAACATTTTTTACATATCCAATAAAAAAATATTCATCCTTGGGTTTTGGTTTAAACATGGCACATCGGGTGCTGTGGCAAGTAACTTTCTTCTATCCTACTATGCTGTGCTGCTGCCAACTCCCCCCACCCTAGATGTCCTTCGAGATAGATCTTCAAGAGAGGAGACATCATTCCAAACATTTTCCTAGTAATGAAATTGTCTATATGCCTTCATTAGTCATTAGGTGGTAGTTGGTGTTTGCTGTGGCAAAGACTACAAGATTATTTTTATCTGTAGATGTCTGCAGTGTACCCTGTAAACTGCTAGGCATTCTCAGTGAACTCTTATGAGGTCTTGCAACCTACAGATAACCTTCCCAGGGTTAGAAAATGCATTTTAGAAAGTCCATTTTAGGGTGGTGGCTTTTCTTCTTTGGGATAATTACTTTCACACCAATTCAATAGTTCATATTGGTAATTATGTATTACATTACTTTCTAGGATGCCTCCTATTACAGTGAATTATCATTCATTATTATTGTGGAGGTAGAAGGGTGGTTCTTGCTCCAAAGTGATTATAATTCATTTTAATTCATATAATTCAACCTCAAAGGCACTGTATTACTGGAAATGTTGTACCAACACCACACTGGGTACTACAGTAACTCTTATTTACTCCCAGGGTACTTCCATTTCATCTTACTCAAATTTTAGCTAATGTAGACTTCAAGGGACATCTAATTAAGTCACATGTGTGGCTAGCTGTGGTCACTAGTGTCTTTGATATCTGGACTTCAGCAGCGGGGGGATACTACCAAAGGGATTATGATAAGATTCTCCTGTGCTGTTTTGAATAGTTGAAGTCCTTAGCTCAAAAACAGGTCTTATTTTTTTTCCTTTATCTCAAAATACTAAAGATAATAGGGATATAGTAATATTG
Organism: Atractosteus spatula; assembly: GCF_055471065.1. Classification (NCBI taxonomy): domain Eukaryota; kingdom Metazoa; phylum Chordata; class Actinopteri; order Semionotiformes; family Lepisosteidae; genus Atractosteus; species Atractosteus spatula. Next base: position 23,714,389 of record NC_142716.1, on the reverse strand, counting down.
TACTATGTTATGTTTAATTTTATTTGCACTTAACTGAGTGTTGTGTTTTATTTCATTAATGGTTAATAGTGGAATATAGTCAAATTAATTATCATGGATGCATTTGCTCTTTGCTCTTTTACCCAATCACCAACAAATTCAGTGAATTAAAACATGCTGGTTTTAGCCATTTATGGCCTGGCAGGACTTAAAATGTTTCTGCAAGCAGAAAAAGTTTATGAACTCTGAATCTGAGCTTCTGGCCTCTCTGAACTTTTCCTGATGTCTGTAGAACAATGTACAACAATGCAAACTACAATATATAGTACCAGTCAGATTATAAGTAAACATATCATATAATTACTGTAAATATTAAGTGTTTACAGACAAGTTTGTACAGTTTAAAGCACAGATAATCATGTAAAACCTGGTTTCAGGGAGGTGTACTGGTACTGGTATGATCACTTCTTACTTTTTACACAAAAAACACAAATTCAGGCCATAAAGCATTAAAAACTATTATTTCCTTTTAAATAAGTTTAGTTTTATAGGTGGAAAATCTGTAAAGGCAAATACACCTTTTATCTCCTTTTCAGAGAACGGGACAAAATATATGTTCCTCAAATGTTTGGTTGGTCGAGTCATTTAAGATATACTGTAGGCAAGGTAAGCTTCAGAGAACTACTGACCAAGGGTTTGATGGAAGAGATTTAGTTTCCATGACTGGCTGTGGAACATAATGTACCAGCCTGGAAGGAGTGATTCAAATGCTATAAGGTAAGGTCAGCTCTGTTTAAACCAACATAAAGGTGGTGTACTAGCGGGTGGTGAAAAAACTCTTAATGAAGCTTGTCCATGAATAGTGAAGGGCTGCAAAAATGTTTGTCAGAAAAAAGTGAAGGGAGTAATGGATATACTCCCTTATATGGATATATATGGATGTCAAGCAAATTATTTAATCTGGATGAATAATGACTTTTCTTTTGCTCCAGTTGGAACCTCAAAGTATAGCAACTAAAGTGATGTTCTTTGATGGCTAGTAGGAGTTTGCAACAGTGACAGTTGCAAACGAGGAGCCTAACACTGTTTTGGCACCTACATGTACCTGGTGTGTCAGAGACTGAAAGGGTTCCAAAGACAACAGCAGAAAAGGAGGATTAGAGAAGAGAAAGAAACTAAAACACTGGAAATAGGCTAAGGCCAAATGGTTGGTGGGATGCCTGAAGATGAAATAGTAGAGGTGAGGGAGGTGGGGAACAGACCAAGAAGGGTCCGCAAGGAGTAGAGAGGATGGAAGGGACACAAAATGGCATGGAGGTCAGAGAAGAGCAGATGTCATGGATACACAGTTACAATGAACGAAAGCAAAAGATGGAGAATCAGCAGATAAGGTCTGTCTCTGGGAAGAGCAAACCCAGAAAGTTAGAAAAGATGCACAAAGGGGTCCAATTCATATGAGTTAAATATGTGACAAAGGTGTTAAGGCTGTCTACACAGCTCCAATAAACAAATGGGTGAACCCTGTGTGGGATCCAACTGATGTCTAATAGACCAAAGTCTAGAAAGAGATTGAAATAAAAAACCAGGTAGGTAATCATAGGAAAAATAAAACTCCTGAAGCAGGAGACAGGAAACAAGGAGAAACCAGGAGAAAAAACATGAAAGTAAGAACAAGAAAAAAACAAGGACTAAACTAAACAGAAGAAGGAATGAAGACAAAGATCAGAATACTAGAAACAGGATACAAAAACAGGTAAGTAGATGTCCTAAGCTCTGAGCACACGCAAACAATACTAAGCACTGGAAGGACAGAGAGCATAATTAATAGGTTGAGGCGTGGAGACCTAGATACATTGTTCTATTTGTGATTGACTACAGCCATCTGAATAGTCTGTGCCTCTGCTGTGCAGCTGAACCAGCAGCCAGTGCTTGAGACTCCCTCTGGTGGTGAAACGTTGGAACTGTAACAATAGGTTAATTAGAAAACTGTAGAATGTGTACTAATCTATACTGAAATTACTAGAACTATTTGGAAACATCTTTTAAGCAAAGGAACCTCAATGAAATGTTCTGGAAAATAATGTAAACTGGGTAAAGGTTTATGTAATATAACAACAGTAACTGCAATAATAAGGATGCATATGATTTAATAAGGAGTCTTTTCATCGTGAGCACCATCAATTATTTCCAAAAAATAAATTTACAATGTGATATAATAATTCCAACAGCAACATTAAAAATAGTTCTGTGGGGACACTAAGGTTATTTCTGTGGCATGATGAATCACAACAAAATCACAACAGACATACTTTACTACAAGTATTCTTACACTGTTTTAGTAGAAAGGGGGAAACTCACTGATCCCCCATATATCATTGTTGTTGAAAGTGGTTAGATGATGAAACACAATAAAAAGATAATATGCTTTTTCCTCCACTTTTATTACATTTTTAAAACTGCCAGCAAGGAATTGAAGTCGTTGCTGGACAGTAACTATCTAAAATAATTTAATTTTCTGATTCATAGTTTGGGTGTCTTAAAACCACTTTTTCTATGATTACTTTTCCAAAATGCCCCAACCCTGTACTGGATGTTATAATCTCCATGACTCTTGTCCAAAAACACATTCCACTGGGGGTGCCACTAGCAGGAAAGGGCTATTATGGTTATTAAATAATATTTCTGTAGTTCAGATGGTTTCCATTTCTCAGAATGAAGAGAAAAAGATTTTCTGTCAACTTATAAAATACCCGAGCAATCAAAACTTCACACCATGAAGGAGTGGATTCACACTGTTTTACTTATGAAAGATCAAATAAGAAATATCTCTTTTGTAGTATTTTTTTATTAAAGTGATTTTTAAGTTGACATTCTTCAGCCCTTTATAATATCTAAGTATTATAATACATAGAGTAATAACATTTCTGAATAGAAGTGAAAACCTAATTACTGTACATTAAGCACCACCAATCTTAATATTCACAGTGAATTCCAACAGTTTATACTAATAATAATTCCTTACACTTATATAGCGCTTTTCTGGACACTTTATTCAAATCACCTTACAGGTAATGGCCACCATCAATGTGCAACACCAATCTGGATGATGCAATGGCAGACAGAGTGCTTCAGTATGCTCACCACACATCAGCTATCAGTGGGGAGGATTTATCATTAAAAGCAATGTTGAGCATATATTTATAAAGGCTGTTAACCAGATTTGTCCAAAGCTAAATTACAACTATAATTTTATGCTGAAATACCTGTACTGTAGATCATTTAAAACTGTTTAAAATTATTTTAATATTTTTTTAGTTCAATATTTTAATATTAGGTTATAAAAATATATCAAATTGGGCTGAGAAATTAGAACATTCACAAAATACAATAAGCCATTTGGATAAACTAGTTTTTATTAATTTTAGTAGCTAATTGATCTGATAGAAATTAATTAAGCAAGGTTGTCTTTAACAACGTGACTGTACAGCTTGTTTTAAATACTCATTATCCTTTATGTGCAAAAGTGGCTCCTGTTCTTTTTAAATGAGTTTTCCCAATTTTTTACTTGTGTATTCTAGTTCATATTTCACTGTTGATGATAAAGATGTCCATATGGTTACCTTTGTCAATATCTTCCAAATAGTTGAAACATGCTACCTCGTAGTGTTCTCTTTCCGAGACCAAAATAATTTGTCTTTCTAGTCAGTTTATGTAAGATAGCACAGTAGGGCACTAGTGGGGTTCTGGTAGACATAATTACTATTCAGTTATGTTTGAAGTCGAGGCTGTTAATAATATTCTCTAAACTCTTCTGTAGAAGTTATGCCTGCTTCATTTTGATTGTGGTTGTAACTGTACTGTTGCATTTTGGAGGACTGTCAATATTTGAGGTCCTTGCTGCACAGTCTGTATTTGGCCTTGGGAGTGTGAGGAGTGGAAAAGGACCTCGGACACTGTTTCGTGAATCTAGAGGGAATCTGTTCTTACAGCTGTGCTGTGTTTTACCACCAAGCAGAGCTGTGAACTCAGAGCTAGTATTTACAAATGAAGTCCAAATGCTATTTTAAAGCACAGTATCCATCTTCTCATTCTGCTTAAATATATTTCAAGCATATAGTAAAAGGTAGGTTTACAAAATGTGAATATCTTATGAGAGTTTTGTACTTATTATGAAAAGTATTTCAATGCCAAGTTTAAAGTAGAATTTAAAAGTCCAATAAAGATATTGAAAAATATATTTGAAAAATCTGTACTGTTTTTACTGTACATTGTTCTCTCTAACAAAATAAATTGATGCTCGGTGGTAAATGATACTGTATCACTTCACATATCAAAACAAATAAGTAAATCTTACAGTACAATAATGTTTGACACTGGCATGTAGGGGAAATAACTGTTCTCTGTTAGTAGACTTAATCTGTTTCTAATGCTTGGAAGATTTCTGTTATTTTTCTAGCCATCCAATTCAATGAAAACAGCTGTTTTCATGAACATTCGCATGCAAGTACAAAGCAATCCATCATTCATTTTAAAGTTGAAAACAGAACATGAGCTGGAAATTGTGAAGGGCCATAGTGCACTCCTGGGAAATGTCCTCATGCAATAGTGGAATCAATGTAAAGTTCACTGCACAGTATTATGCATTATTCTTAAAATCTTTTCTTACACAAAGCTTCTTTTTACATTGCTTCTTTGGTAACAGAAGATCAAATCTCTCTGCCTATTTCTGAGTTGTATTTCATAGAACATACAAATGTCTCATGTCAGAAGTAATGGAGCAATCTCTTATCAGCTTAAAATACACAAAAGGAAAACAAACAGCAGCGAATGTCCAAAGATATCTTAAAAATTTCCTCCTTGAAATACAAAGAAAAAGTGAAAAGATTAAAGATAATAAGTATAATAGTAGGCTCACTAGATGTTGGAGACAGGCTAAAAATACAAAATGACATGTGACAAACTCAATTTCCCTCTCTAGTAAGAATAATTCAATAAGTCTAAATGAAAATGATGTACAAGTTTAATGCTCACACTGCATGATAAGTATGTTCTCTGCAAAACTACATTGTTGAACACAATATACAGAACCATTTTTGTGACAAAAGATAATGATTGATTAATGTGAAGAAACATCTCATTTTACAACAGGAAGGTCACTGGGTGTGACCTTGAGGCTGCTGGTAACTATACTTTCTCAATCATTTTTAAGGAGGAAAAGGTTAGATCCGTGTCCCACAGCAGCAAGATCATTAATGTTCACAATTGTAAAGATAGTGAAGCTGCATTAAGCCTCATATGCTTTTATGTAGGCTTTTCACAAAATGAGATCCTTGCAGGTCAAATAGCTATTTGCTGAAGCACATTCAAGAACAAAATCATGGATGGGTCAAGTGGGCTATGCAGAAACTTAATTCACCAGCTGTTTATGGTTTGCTCTGTGGGGACTTCAGCTCGTGCATCAGAAATCACAATAATAATTGATCTGGTTCACTTCAAACAATAACTACAAAATCAGTACAGATGCAGCCATTCAAAGTGCGCGGCACAGACACGTACCGCAGGTAATTGGCTACGGCATCGTGCATCGTGACGCGCGATGACGCAAAATACCGCGGTGCGTGATTGGTTGACCGACAGGGGCACTCGCGGTCCGTTGGTCTGTCGTAGAAAGACTTACTGTAAACGTCTTTACTGTGCCCGTTGTAGATATTGAATTTTACCACTGAAGGGAAATCTTAGTAGCTGAGCATAAAAAGAATAGGAGCATACCGTAACGCGTGTGAAGGCCATAAACGATATTAATTTTGGAACATAAACATACAGTATATAGCTGGTCTTGGTACTTTAAAGAAAAAAATATACACCAGTATTCCATTTCTCCCTAAACATTGTAAGCTTCTAAGTCTTTAACTAACGTGATACCGGAGTCAACAAGCATACTTTTAGAATTTGATTAAAAGGGAATATAATATGGAATCGCGTATCTAAAGAATTTAATAACGGTATTCGTGTGCTGCGACAGGGCTGTGTAGGGCTGTTTCGCCTGCCTGTTCACGCGAGCTGTCTTGTAGCCGACTGGTCAAGGTGCGTAACTACCAACTGGCAGGTTGTGTGTTCGTATCCAGCTGGTGCTGGACTTTTCTTTTAACAAACATTTCTTCGAAAAAATAGAATAGCGATATTATGGACAATCAATTGACTTTTATATTTCAAAATATCGCAACATGATCGATATTTGCGATATTTTGAACATATCTTCCCTTCTGACAGCGGTTCCTGCTTCTATTGTGTGTGTGTGTGTGCAACAGAGTAAATTTTTATAGAGAAATGGAGGCTGGACAGTATGCGTTACAATATAAACATTTATATTGTTTTAAATCGTGTTCTGATTTAAATCGCAAACGCGTGTTTAATTATGTGTTTTTTAATCATAATCAGGCTAATGCATTTCTACATTTTCTGTATGAACCAGCTTAGAGGTTCATACAGAAAGACAGCTTGTGTTTAAATTGAGTGTAAGGTAATTTAAGCTTCTAAAGTCATGGTCAGCATTTATTATTGTACTGTGCTGTAAACTTTTTCTGTGCCTAGTCACATTATTTTATAGCGTTTTTATTGCGTTATTAAATCCGGTGGCGCTGTGTGTTAGTTTCCTGACTCCCATTATTTAAACTGCGACACTGATCATTCATCTCTAAATAAACTTTATTTTATATAGCGTTTTAAGCGAATAGGTAATTAGATTGCTCATAAACCTAATCGCTTTTTCTACATAAACACAGCGTGATTGCTCTCTGAAAATGCTTTTCCTTTATTTTTAAAGTAGGCTCAGATTTCAACTATAGATCGTATTATTATAAACTTTCTTGGAAAAATGTATTTTATGTAAACCATGTTTGCTATTAATTCATTTAGGGCTAAAATACGTTCATTGTCTTCCAATCGAGTCAAGTTGACATTGGAAGCCTGCCACACCCGGACTGTTAAACCAACGCATTAGCACGTCGCCAGTATTGGCTTTAGTATTCCCCCCCTCTCCCCTTAATTCAATTCAATTCAAGGTGTTTTATTTCCATGACAGATGGGTACAAGCAGTGTTGGGTATGTATACTGTAACGCTTACGGCAGACAGGCACTGTGTAAGAGCCGGCGCACCAGAGCAGCGCACCGAGGGAGCGTCTGCATTTATAACTTAGTTTTTAAAATCAGTCAAGCAATATGAAGCATCTCCTTTTACTTAGTGCCTGAGCATAAAAAGAATAGGAGCATACTGCAACGTGTGTGAAGTCCATAAACGATATTAATTTTGGAACATAAACATACAGTATATAGCTGGTCTTGGTACTTTAAAGAAAAAAATACACACCAGTATTCCATTTCTCCCTAAACATTGTAAGCTTCGAAGTCTTTAACTAACGCGATACCGGAGTCAACAAGCATACTTTTAGAATTTGATTAAAAGGGAATATAATATGGAATCATGTATCTCAAGAATTTAAAGACCAGACAATCGCAAACGCATTTTCAATAAAATTATTTTATTCATTCAGCAGTTTGTGAGAGGGACATCCAGCAGGGAGAGACACACACCGGTTTTCATTGACAAAATTGTTTTTTTTCAATTCCTCTTGTCTAACAGGAATGTTTTGTTTGTGGACAGACAAGAGGAAAAGACCGCCTCCTCCTACGAAGCATTTCGTTGATCCGATCACGAATTCTTTTCCAGTCGTACGCAGCAAGGGTTGAGAATCTCCGATTCACCATCGTACTAATGGTTTCCCGGAGATTGCAAGGCAAGGCACTTTTGCCTCTGGACCCATCGAAATTTACAGACGTGGTCCACCCCCAGTAAATTTCAAAAGTCACAAGATTTATTGTAGATATATTATAATATATAAGATATATTGTAGAACCGCTGATTCTTATGGAATGTGTTCCGCAGGAGATTCAAATTTTTATTTATTTTTTAATCGCGTATCTAAGGAAATCTCAGTATAACTTTGTTCATGAACAAACAGTGGCATGTTACATTATCATTAGTTTTTTTAACAAGGCTCGCCAGCTAATGTGAATCGAAACCTGTCTTGCTAGCTTTTAAAGTCGTGCATGTGTAAACGACAATTGAAATAGAGAAAAAAAGACCTGACTGACAAGCCGATACATACTCTTAGAGTTTGATTAATAGGGAATATAATACAAAAATACAGTAAGGGACTTAAAAGTTAAAGGAGATGCTTCATATTGCTTGACTAATTTTAAAAACTAAGTTATAAATGCAGACGCCCCCTCGGTGCCGCGCCGGGTGTAAATATCAGATTCCTGTTAGACAAGAGGAATTGAAAAAAAACAATTTTGTCAATGAAAACCGGTGTGTGTGTCTCTCCCTGCTGGATGTCCCTCTCACAAACTGCTGAATGAATAAAATAATTTTATTGAAAATGCGTTTGCGATTGTCTGGTCTTTAAATTCTTGAGATACGCGATTCCATATTATATTCCCTTTTAATCAAATTCTAAAAGTATGCTTGTTGACTCCGGTATCGCGTTAGTTAAAGACTTCGATGCTTAAAATGTTTAGGGAGAAATGGAATACTGGTGTGTATGTTTTCTTTAAAGTACCGAGACCAGCCATATACTGTATGTTTAAGTTCCAAAATTAATATTGTTTATGGACTTCACACGCGTTGCAGTATGCTCCTATTCTTTTTATGCTCAGGCACTAAGTAAAAGGAGATGCTTCATATTGCTTGACTGATTTTAAAAACTAAGTTAGAAATGCAGACGCTCCCTCGGTGCGCTGCTCTGGTGCGCCGGCTCTTACACAGTGCCTGTCTGCCGTAAGCGTTACAATATAGATACCCAACACTGCTTGTACCCATCTGTCATGCAAATAAAACACCTTGAATTGAATTGAATTGAGGGGAGAGGGGGGGAATACTAAAGCCAATACTGGCGACGTGCTAATGCGTTGGTTTAACAGTCCGGGTGTGGCAGGCTTCCAATGTCAACTCGACTCGATTAGAAGACAATGAACGTATTTTAGCCCTAAATGAATTAATAGCAAACATGGTTTACATAAAATACATTTTTCCAAGACAGTTTATAATAATACGATCTATAGTTGAAATCTGAGCCTACTTTAAAAATAAAGGAAAAGCATTTTCAGAGAGCAATCACGCTGTGTTTATGTAGAAAAAGCGATTAGGTTTATGAGCAATCTAATTACCTATTCGCTTAAAACGCTATATAAAATAAAGTTTATTTAGAGATGAATGATCAGTGTCGCAGTTTAAATAATGGGAGTCAGGAAACTAACACACAGCGCCACCAGATTTAATAACGCAATAAAAACGCTATAAAATAATGTGACTAGGCACAGAAAAAGTTTACAGCACAGTACAATAATAAATGCTGACCATGACTTTAGAAACATAAATTACCTTACACTCAATTTAAACACAAGCTGTCTTTCTGTATGAACCTCTAAGCTGGTTCATACAGAAAATGTAGAAATGCATTAGCCTGATTATGATTAAAAAACACATAATTAAACACGCGTTTGCGATTTAAATCAGAACACGATTTAAATCAATATAAATGTTTATATTGTAACGCATACTGTCCAGCCTCCATTTCTCTATAAAAATTTACTCTGTTGCACACACACACACAATAGAAGCAGGAACCGCTGTCAGAAGGGAAGATATGTTCAAAATATCGCAAATATCGATCATGTTGCGATATTTTGAAATATAAAAGTCAATTGATTGTCCATAATATCGCTATTCTATTTTTTCGAAGAAATGTTTGTTAAAAGAAAAGTCCAGCACCCGCTGGATTCGACCACACAACCTGCTAGCTGGTAGTCACGCACCTAGACCAGTCGGCTACAAGACAGCTCGCATGAACAGGCAGGCGAAACAGCCCTACACAGCCCTGTCGCAGCACACGAATACCGTTATTAAATTCTTTAGATACGCGATTCCATATTATATTAGCAGAAAAGCTTAAAACTACCACTTTTTCACACGCTATTTCACATGCTAGTTAAATACTTCGATGCTTAAAATCGTTAGGGAGAAATGGAATACCGGTGTGTATTTTTCCTTTAAAGTGCCGATTCCTGGAATCTGACTGGCTGACACCCCTCTGAAGTGGTTCCATAAAATCTGGTATACGGAAAAGAAAGCGTTGATAAATACAAGTGTCTTTTAATACACTCTTTGCTGTGCTCTTGAGGATCCTTGTGATATTTTAAGCTCTAGTTGAATGATAGGTGTCGCATTTTAAATCATTTTCGTAGTTAGAAATTATGAATCGCCCTGTTAAAAGCAAGGAAGTTTTTATGCCCGTTGAAGTAAAACAAAATGCCTGACAAAGTATGGCTTGGACAGATTCCAAGTGCTTGTACAAATGTGCTAAAGAAATTATACTTTGAGTATACAGCTTGTCCAAAGTCATCCATTATTAATACTATTAGTAATATCTTCAGTAAAGGCTTTGATGCATAAATATTTCTAATAAAGGTAGGTTGTGTACTTTTGTCCAACTGAGCAATCTTGCTTTCATAAAATATACCAACATTTTAATGACTGATGATTAACATGCTGTAATACACAGTTCAAAATTAAAGGCTCAAATGCTGTACATGAGAGGTTAATCTCCCCCTGGAGGTTTTACAAGGCGACGCCGGATAGTTAACCACGTGACACCACGTTAACTGCGTCATACCGCGTGATACTGCGACACGCCCACCGGGGTATGCCGCGAAATACCTCACGCATTTTGAATGGCTGCATCTGTATGCTAGTACATTTGCTGGAAGAAAATTATACTGTTTCAAGATTCTGTTTTTATTACTGTAATTGTATTTATTTAGTAAGCTGCAGTCATCTGCTATATATAAAATATCATGGAATATCAGCCCTTAAATTTCTTTTTTTATACTAGTAGTGGGGGTGTTATCTTCACTGCGACTATCACTGTTGTTTATTTTAATGTCTCAGGTATTAGACAGAGTACTAGTGAGGTGTCAGTCAGAAAAGATGATTTTCAGAGCATAAATGCCCAGTCTTATTGTCTTCTTTTGACAAGGAAAGTGTTGCGCCTCAGCTGAATTGCATTTACCGTGGTTCTGACTCGAACACACCGATACTCCTGTGAACTGCTGAATACCTGCTAGCTCATGAACATCAGCTGTAGCGGCTATAGTGTATGTTTGACTGCATTCTCATACGGATGTACTGTAAGAGAGACGATTCTGGTTTCACCTTGATTAATGTGATTTTCTTTTGCAGTATCACTAAGGATAATATGTATTGCTCGTAATTACAGTATAAAAAATAAGGTTTAATAAGTAAGGCATTGCATGGATTAAACAGCTTCTAGAGCTAGATAGAGAGAAACTAACAGGAAAGGTCAACTAATCTACCTTAGTTTTTTAAGAAACAATAAATATAGGAGATGATTGTACTCTATATACAAAGAGCCATTAAATTTGGATGAAAATGCCAAATTGTATGGTCGAAACTCATGATGTGGGAACCATTAAACTTGTTGGGAATCTTGGTTAGTTTAGCTTCTCATAAAAAAATTAGCAAGATGGTCATATAATAATAATAATAATAATAATAATAATTGCTTACACTTATATAGCACTTTTTCTGGACACTCTACTCAAAGCGCTTTACAGGTAATGGGGACTCCCCTCCACCACCACCAATGTGCAGCATCCACCTGGATGATGCGACGGCAGCTACAGATGCAGCCATTCAAAATGCGCGGGCGATACCGCATTATTTTGCGGTACACTGTACGCAGTCTACCGCAAGCTACCGGTAAATACCGCGAGTTACCGTAAATTCTCCTATAATACGACAAGCAAAATAATAGTATCCGGAATTTCCGCAAGGTGGAGCTAATAAAGCTCAACCTCTCATGTTTGAGCTGTAGCCATCAAAGTCTTTAACGAAGATATTACTAATAGTATTAATAATGAATGACCTTGGACAAGCTGTAAGTGTAAACTCAAAGTATTAGTTCAGGTGGGTAGCTGCGTCAGCATGCGTAGGCTGCAAAGGAACAAGTAATAGGTTTATTCCATGCTGAAAAAAAGAAGAAAGAGAACACAACGTTTCGGCCGTGGAGCCTTCTTCAGGTGTGGACACCTGAAGAAGGCTCCACGGCCGAAACGTTGTGTTCTCTTTCTTCTTTTTTTCAGCATGGAATAAACCTATTACTTGTTCCTTTGCAACTCAAAGTATTGCCCTGGTCAACATTCTTTTTTTCATTGACCGTCTTTGTAAAAGTAACACCACAGCATTTCGCAATCACGCATTTGTTTCCAATCATGCAAAGTACAGTGATTCACCATGCCTTTCACATGCTCATAAAAGAGATTGATTTAGGAACATAAACATATTACCGTATGCAAACTGTACTGTATACAGTATGTATATGTATATTTAATGTCTTAACTGTGCCCGTTTAAGTATTGAATATTCATATCTAATTTTACCACTGAAGGGAAATCTTAGTAGCTGAGCATAAAAAGAATAGGAGCATACTGCAACGCGTGTGAAGGCCATAAACGATATTAATTTTGGAACATAAACATACAGTATATGGCTGGTCTCGGTACTTTAAAGAAAACATACACGAAACATGGTTTCATTATGACCAGAATCGGTCTTGAGATATTTTTAACTTGATTTACAGTATTTGAGAGGTATGTCTTAACACCGATACTACAGTGCTTAAGTACTGCTCACGTATATGTTTCTAGGTTTATATTATGCATTTCATACGGTCAAATTACTTTTGAGCAACTAATAAGAAGCGCGAAACGGTATGCGTTTTACTTTCGTTTTGTGCTGGGACCCGTGGATTGATTAGAGATATCAAGTACATACAAGTCATTTTTTAAATGTTGTAGTTCGTCTTGAAAAAATGTTACGAGTACATCATCTATCAACAATTACACAGGTTCTGTTTCCATATTGCGGATTTTGGTTACGTAATATTATTTTCTAGATTTCACGTTGTGAATATATGATTTGAGCAAACAGAGCCGCAAAGAAGTACATTATGGGTTGTTGTTGTTTTTTTTTGCAGTTTTATCTAGAACAAGCGATGCTTAAACCTTTGTCTGATTCTTGTGAAACTATCCACACGACAGTTACAGTACCTAGGAGTTGACTTCAGTGATGTCACTGATGGGATGTTTCTAAAAATCCATCCTCTGTAAAACGTCTTCTCTAGTTGTCCTGCATATGTATTCGCTAATGAAGCTGTGTGTTCTGAGCCTGGATCTCTACATTTCTGTATGAACCAGCTTAGAGGGCTAAAGACAGCTTGTGTTTAAATTGAGTGTAAGGCAATTTATGCTTCTAAAGTCATGGTCAGCATTTATTATTGTACTGTGCTGTAAACTTGTTCTGTGCCAAGTCACATTATTTTATAGCGTTTTTATAGCGTTATCAAATCTGGTGGCGCTGTGTGTTAGTTTCCTGACTCCCATGTCACATGGTCTGTGATTGAAACCTGTAATACCGGTTTAATTCGTCACAGCCAGCACTCCGGTTGTAAAGTAGAAGCAGGCGAGATTTCCAGCGAAAAACACCTCCCCCTTCTTCAGGTGTGAGGGTCTTCTGCTCAGAATGAAACGCTAAAATGTAATGTAGGCTCTGAATGGGTTCAATTATGATTTGGGCTTGATTAAGGTCGCTGCCTTTCATCTAAAACCCTACTTGAATCCTTCTAAACTAAAAATCAGTGTTAGTGAGTTCTAAATAAAGAGGTATCCAGGTAACAGTGAAACGGGCGGACAGTCTGGGGAGATCGCCCGTTTTCCATGTAAATAGTTCCCTGGTTCCGCACCCCTTGGTGTTTCTCTCGCTCTCTCTCGGGTCACCTGATCATTAGCTCGAAAGATTTGAGTGCTTTGTGTATATTCTAATGGTAGTGGGGGCAGGGTGTGTGGGAACAGGTTTGGTTGAAATTGCATTGGAGATCTATGTTCTTCACACCTGAAACATTTTCTCTGAAAGCATTTTCTTCGCAGTTTAACCGATCTTGTTACAGCATGTTACAGTTTACTATTATTAACCATATTAATTTTAAGTGCTTAATGTAAAATCTTGTAAAAATATATTTTCATTGTTCAAATATACATTAAGTCTGACTATCATATAATAAGTTAAATACAAAACTAAAGAAAAAATAGGGTTAAATATAATTCAAAATATTTTGCTAACAATGTTAACTGTTTATGAATAATAAAATGTATTAACTAAGGAGTAGGATGGCACAGTTGTTAGTATGTTTTTTGTTTTGTTTCTTTTTCATAAATACAACAGTAGTACCTGATGTCTCAGTGGCTTTCAAAATTAAATTATGCATGCAAACCTGTGAACTAGAAAGATAACTAAGATATCCATCCATTATATTCCATAATATCCATGAAATATATGGCGCTGAAATATGTGTGACGCAGTGGTGGCCTGACACGGTGAGGTGCCCTGGCAGCTGTGTGGTGTGACGCAGTGGTGGAAATGTTCACCATGTTTCACCATGCTGAAAATGTTTGTACCAGACTTTTTTGAGGCCTGTTTAATTGTGTCTGAAGTCTGATGTTGTAAATTTTATTGTTAAAAAGATCCATGAAAATGTCACTACTAAAGTTAGCTGGTACTGTTGGTATTGTAAGTGGCAAGTAGAGCTCATATTTTAGATTTTATGTAGTTGCTAGCGTTGAACTGTGTGTTGGATGCACATGAATATATTCATTATATGCCAGCGCACCTCACCGTGCCAGGCCACCACTGCGTCACAACACACAGCTGCCAGTGCACCTCTACATACCCGACCACCACTGCATCACACAGCTGCCAGCGCACCTCACCGTGCCAGGCCACCACTGCGTCACATAGCTGCAAGCGCACCTCACCGTGCCAGGCCACCACTGCATCATACAGCTGCCAGGGCACCTCACCGTGTCAGGCCACCACTGCGAAACACCACATAGCTGCCAGCGCACCTCACCATGCCAGGCCATCACTGCGTCACCCCACACAGCTGCCAGCGCATGTAACCGTGCCAGGTCACCACAGCGTCACACCACACAGCTGCCAGCGCACCTCACCGTACCAGGCCACCACTGCGTCACACCACACAGCTGCCAGCGCACTTCACCGTGCCAAGCCACCACTGCGTCACACCACACAGCTGCCAGCGCACTTCACCGTGCCAGGCCACCACTGCGTCACACCACACAGCTGCCAGCGCACTTCACCGTGCCAGGCCACCACTGCGTCACACCACACAGCTGCCAGCGCACCTCACGGTGCCAGGCCACCACTGCATCACCCACCTGCCAGCGCACCTCACCGTGTCAGGCCACCACTGCGTAACACCACATAGCTGCCAGCGCACCTCACCATGCCAGGCCATCACTGAGTCAGAGATTAAATAAAACCTTACTCCGTGCCAGGCCACAACTGCGCCATACCACACACCTCACCGTGCCCGGCCACCACTGCATCACACAGCTGCCAGCACACTTCACCGTGCCAGGCCACAACTGCGCCACACCACACAGCTGTCAGCGCACCTCACCGTGCCAGGCCACCACTGCATCACACAGCTGCCAGCGCACCTCACCGTGCCAGGCCACCACTGCGTCACATAGCTGCAAGCGCACCTCACCGTGCCAGGCCACCACTGCATCATACAGCTGCCAGGGCACCTCACCGTGTCAGGCCACCACTGCGTAACACCACATAGCTGCCAGCGCACCTCACCATGCCAGGCCATCACTGAGTCAGAGATTAAATAAAACCTTACTCCGTGCCAGGCCACAACTGCGCCACACCACACAGCTGTCAGCGCACCTCACCGTGCCAGGCCACCACTGCATCACACAGCTGCCAGCGCACCTCACCGTGCCAGGCCACCACTGCATCACACAGCTGCCAGCGCACCTCACCGTGCCAGGCCACCACTGCGTCACAACACACAGCTGCCAGTGCACCTCTACATACCCGACCACCACTGCATCACACAGCTGCCAGCGCACCTCACCGTGCCAGGCCACCACTGCGTCACATAGCTGCAAGCGCACCTCACCGTGCCAGGCCACCACTGCATCACACAGCTGCCAGCACACTTCACCGTGCCAGGCCACAACTGCGCCACACCACACAGCTGTCAGCACACCTCACCGTGCCAGGCCACCACTGCATCACACAGCTGCCAGCGCACCTCACCGTGCCAGGCCACCACTGCGTCACATAGCTGCAAGCGCACCTCACCGTGCCAGGCCACCACTGCATCATACAGCTGCCAGGGCACCTCACCGTGTCAGGCCACCACTGCGTAACACCACATAGCTGCCAGCGCACCTCACCATGCCAGGCCATCACTGAGTCAGAGATTAAATAAAACCTTACTCCGTGCCAGGCCACAACTGCGCCACACCACACAGCTGTCAGCGCACCTCACCGTGCCAGGCCACCACTGCATCACACAGCTGCCAGCGCACCTCACCGTGCCAGGCCACCACTGCGTCACAACACACAGCTGCCAGTGCACCTCTACATACCTGACCACCACTGCATCACACAGCTGCCAGCGCACCTCACCGTGCCAGGCCACCACTGCGTCACATAGCTGCAAGCGCACCTCACCGTGCCAGGCCACCACTGCATCATACAGCTGCCAGGGCACCTCACCGTGTCAGGCCACCACTGCGTAACACCACATAGCTGCCAGCGCACCTCACCATGCCAGGCCATCACTGAGTCAGAGATTAAATAAAACCTTACTCGCACCAAACAAATTTATATTTCTAAATATCACAACATGATCGAATTTAAGTCATTTTAATAACAATGAATAGTCACCTAGGCGTTACAATATAAACATTTATATTGATTTAAATAACGTTTTGATTTAAATCGCAAATGCGGGTTTAAATATATGTGTTTTTTGATTCACAATCAGACAAATGCAACATAAATTGATATCTTTGTCTTCTAAGTATCTTAATAAACTTTCAGCATAGCTTTCTCCCCGTTTAGATTTATTTTGGGATCAAACGTGGAAAGATTAGATTGTAATCGTTTTTATTTTTTAAATACATTTTAGAAAAGTGTAATCTATACTAAAAAGCTGTACACCACCTGCTATAAAGATACATATTGTAATACTTTCGGGTTCGGATAGGACAGACACAAGAACTCAGACTTGCGGAGTTAAAGCAAGTTAAAGCCTTGATTTTATATATCACCTTTAAAAGTGGCATCTCAAAGCAAAGTAAATACCCAACACTGATTGTACCCATCTGTCATGCTAATAAAGCAGCTTGAATTGAATTGAGAGGGGGGGGGGTATATTTGCTTTGTGTATAAAGTACATTGTGAATGTTTTCACAGCCTTCACTTTGTCGTTTTTATGCCATTTTTTGACCACGCACAAATATTCCTATGTCCGTATCTTCGCAAGGGAATCAGTGCGAATTTTAATACTAATTAAATGACCGCGGGCACTTTCCACCCCCTCTACATTCTCAGAGTAGAACAGACTAACCTTCTAATGAAAGACGGTCCACCCCCCACGGACAGGAAAAGTGCCCACAGGCACTTAAACTTAATATGGTCAGTAACAGTAAACAGTAACATGGTCAGAAGGAGCACGTACAAACGTTTCCGAAATAACCACATGTAAGACTCTGATGCTTAAAATGTTTAGGGAGAAAGTGGAATACTGGTGTGTATTTTTTCTTTAAACTACCAATACCAGCCATATACAGTCTGTAACGTAGGGATTTCCAAATGTCTTTATTTAGTGGTTACATTAGTGACAAAGGCTAAACTTTTAGCTTCAGTAACGTGTACATATCTCCCCTTTTTAAAAAACGACATGGTTGAAAACTGTTCCAGAGCCACTGTTGTTTCATCAGTGAAAAGTACATCATGAAATGCCTCTCCCTGTTCAATCCACTGGAAAAAAGAAAAGGAGCATAAAGCTTCTGATGGTCATAAACGATATTCATTTAGGAGCAGCATCAGAGGTATGTTTTTAACTGCACTGCATTGGAGAGAATACCATAGTGTGTTTTTTTTTTTTTACTCCCTGGCGGAAACTGGCTTCCAGAAGAATCAGTATGGCTCAGAGATTAAATAAAACTTCACTCGCACCAAACAAATGTATATTTCTAAATATCACAACATGATCGAATTTAAGTCATTTTAATAACAATGAATAATCACCTATGCGTTACAATATAAACATTTATATTGATTTAAATTGCGTTTAAATCACCTTTATTTAAAACCCATAAATAAAGCTGATACTGTTTAGACTTTTAATTATTTAAAACTGTATTAAAGCAGCACGATACACAATGCAACGTAAATCGCTATCTTTGTCTTCTGTGTAATAATGTTCACCTCTCTGTCCAGCAAATTTACAATAGTAATAATAATGAACTTTATTGTATATGGCGCCTTTAAAGGTGGCTCCTCAAAGCGCTTTACAGGTTAAAAACAATACTGTTAGGCTGGGAAAACGATTTTTTTTTAAGAAATACAAAATGAGATATAATGATATGTTCCGGCTTAGACATTAACGAAGAGCATAATGCGTGTACTGTATACACTGCAAGTACAACCCCCCTCTCTGCAGGAGTGCTGGCTGTGACGAATTGAACCGGTTTCACGGGTATTTTCAAAGTAGGAGGCGAGATTTCCAGCGAAAGACACCCCCCCCCCCCCCTCAAAAACCCAGTAAGTACAGTACTTACTAGTTAAAGGCTAGGCTCCTCAATGAAATCGCTTTAACATGCTAATGCGTTGGTGTAACAGTCCGGGCGTGGCAAGCTTCTAATTTCAACCCGACTACGGCGAAAGGAACCCTTCTTTCATTAGAAGACAATGAACATATTAGCCCTGAATGAATTAATAGCAAACATGGTTTACATAAAAGACATTTTTCCAAGAAAGTTTAGCCTTTGTCACTAATGAAACCACTAAATAAAGACATAAATATAAAAATCTTAAGATTTTTAAAATACATGACTTTGCTAAAATTTATTTGAAAATAAAAACAATTACAACCGCCAGGGGAGGGAGAGAACAGGGGAGGGATGTTGGTTTTGCATAAGGGGGCTATGGAAATTAGGTCTGTTTGGGAATGTGTAGTTACATGTTCTGGTTGTTTGTGAATTATCGTTGTTGAGTATGGAGTGTTGAGGTATTGATTTTGTGATAAACAGGATAAACTGGGATGGGAGGAAGGTTTGGTTTTGCATAAGGGGCGGGAATATGATAATTGGAGGACTTTGCGAGAGTAAAATGGTTTGATATATTTGATTTTGTATTGTGGTTGTTATCTATGTTTTTGGTTGGTATTATGTTTATATGGTTGTTTTTGTTGGTTGGTTGTTATTATGGTTATTAATAATACGATCTATAGTTAAAATCTGAGCCTAAATAAAAAGAAAAAGCAAGTGATTAGGTTTATGAGCAATCTAATTACTTATTCGTTTAAAACGCTATATAAAATAAAGTTTATTATTAATTTGCTGGACAGAGCGGTGAACATTATTATGCATAAGACAAAGATAACGATCCTGATCAGTTTAGAAATCTGTGTACGCTGTAAGGTTTTTACTTCTTAAACTTTTAAAATACACATTTTGAATAGAAAGAAATCCTCTTCCTGGTACAGTATGTATAGCAAACCAGCACGTCTTTTTTCTCCAATCAGAGGGGTGTCAGATGGTGTCAGCCAATCACCATTCTGAAGCCCTACCATAATCTCTGGTATGGGGAGACCCCAGAATTCTGTCCCATAGTTTAGACAGATGATAGATACTTTTATTGATCCCGTGAGGGAAATAAAGTAAATCATTTTCATTTTAGGAAATTATTAAACGCTCGGTTAAAAGCAAAGGAGATTGTCTGTTATAGTGGACATAAAAACAAGAGTTCGCTGGCATTATATCCTGGAAGACACAGACCGGTGCCAGACCGGTAAAATGCCTGATGAACTAGGGATTGGACAGTTTCCAAGTGCTTGTACAATCGATGGAAATGTTCAAATAAATGTGCAAAAGAAATAAACAAAATAATCATTTATTTCTTTATCATATTGGGTAGCTAATGTCCTCTGCTAGTTAGTGGCTGTGTTTCTGCATTGGGTAGCAACGGGTGACTGTTCTCAGGCGGAAGATGTAAACAGCTTAATGTTCGTGTTAAATAATTTTTTTAAATTAAAATTCATTCTATACAGAAATCGCATATTTGGGTACCGTTTCATAAAACTTTCATGCTTAAAATGTTTAGGGAGAAATGGAAGACTGGTGTGTATTTTTTCTTTAAACTACCAAGACCAGCCATACACAGTACAGTTTACATACATACAGTAATGTTTATGTTCCTAAATTAATATCGTTTATGACCTTCAGATGCGTTATGCTCCTCTTCTTTTTATGCTCAGCTACTAAAATTTCCCTTTAGTGGTAAAATCCATATAAATATTCAAAACTAAGCGGATTAAAATGTGCACAGTAAAGACATTAAATGATTAAATCTTTGCACTACCAACCAATGCACCACGAGTGCCCCTGTCGGTCATTTTGGCCAGCCAATCACTTACCGCGGTGCCCTCCGGTGCCCTGCGGTGGCTTGTGGGTAGGTTACTGTACCGCGGGTTTTTACCGCGCATTTTGAATGGCTGCATCTGTATAGTGCGCCAGAACGCTCACCACACATCAGCTCTCAGTGGGGAGGAGAGCAGAGTAATGAAGCCAATTCATAGATGGGGATTATTAGGAGGCCATGATTGGTAAGGG
Organism: Atractosteus spatula; assembly: GCF_055471065.1. Classification (NCBI taxonomy): domain Eukaryota; kingdom Metazoa; phylum Chordata; class Actinopteri; order Semionotiformes; family Lepisosteidae; genus Atractosteus; species Atractosteus spatula. Next base: position 23,693,557 of record NC_142716.1, on the reverse strand, counting down.
CCAATGGGAAATTTGACCAGGACACCGGGGTTACACCCCTACTCTTTTCGAGAAACACCCTGGGTTTAATGACTACAGAGAGTCAGGACCTTGGTTTTACGTCTCATCCGAAGGACGGCGCCTGTTTACAGTATAGTGTCCCCGTCACTACACTGGGGCATTAGGACCCACATGGACCACAGGGTGAGTGCCACCTCAATATTATAAAATTTAAAGTGAAATATTTTAAAGATTTTTTTTAAGTAGTAGATATTGATATTATTTTTTTAAAAGATACAAGTGGCAATTGTTTTTTTTTAAAGAGAGATTTTGTTTTTGTGTCTATAGTTCTTCCTACAGAGTTTTTTGCCATTGAAGAAATAACATTTCTTACCTGGAATAAAATGATAAAGTTACATAAAAAGCAAGACCGGGACATGACTAGATAAATATATACAGTATTAGTATTAGCAGAACACTCATAAAGCATTGTAATGAATTACAGAACTTCTTTAAAGTGGTATTTAATGTTTTATTGGCTTACGTTTTACAGTTACATTTAAAACTGCATGTTTATTTCTTTAATTAAAGCGGGTGACTGTAATTTTTTGGCTGTTATAATATTGTAGGTTAAGAACAGAGAAAACCACTACTGTATGGACTTTTTTTTTGTGGATCCATAATGTACAATATGTGAAGCACCCTATTGTAACTGTGATGACAATAAATCTATAAGACAAAAGTTTAAAAAAACTGAATTGCAGGATTATTTAATAAAAAAAAACTATATTATCAGCTGGGGGTTCAAGACCATCCAACTGTACACTGACTATGTCCTTGAAGTGAGGGTACTGATTACATCAATTATGTTTTCTTGAATCAGAATTATGTTTAATGCTCTGCCCCCTTTCCTACTGTACATAGGCAATATGATGTGGAGGTGGGGTTGCATCTTTTCTATGTGATTTAATCAACCTCAGAAAAGATGGCTTTTTTTCCAAGAGTCATTTTGTTTCATTGGGTGGTGCTGATTAGGAGGATTTTTAATGCATTACAGATTGGCAGAACCAAAGACAATCCAGATGAGAGATAACCAGATCAACAACAGAGGCACAGAAGAAGATGAAGCTCAGGGTGGGAAAGAAGGAGATCAATAGCTGGTAAGTATACCTTCCCATAAGGGAGAGCAGACGCCTGAAAGCCTGTCATGAAAATATGCTGTAAAGCAGGGTGTGTTACTCCCTAGTTAGAGTCTGAGGTGTCAGAAGAATACTATGATGAGGGCCAGGAGGTGTAGAATGACACTCATCCAAGTGGCAGCTGGTGACTATACAGTATATAACTTTTGATTAGCATTATTGCTATACATAGTACAGTACAGGATTTGTCATTTTAGTATTTTGTGAGTTTAGGCTGTTCATATGAGATTCCAGGTATCATTAATTATTTAATTGGATTCTTTGCCTCTTCCTTACTGTGTGAAGTCAAAGCCAATGTTGAATCTGCCTTCTTTCTGTCACCTTTGAATGTCTGACACACACAGCCCACAAATGCAATGAATAAGCCAGTTTCCAATGCTAGGATTCTTGTGTCCTAGGGTGTGACATTATTTTCACATTACAGTAAAAGACCTCTTACACAGTCAGATATGCAAATAAATTAATGTGGGCCCCCAACAGTTATAATGAGATAGTATTGATAGTATTGTTTTTTCTACATGAACCTAGCATAACAGAAGGTTTCAGTATTATCCATCCTTATTTGATACTGTGAGTCAAAGATTGGAACAAGTTTATTTCCCTCTTGTTGTGCTGTGGAACTCCATTTATAGAGGCACCAATTTATTTCCCAAAGTGCAGCACTGCCCAATATTTTGAATAAAAATGAACAAAATGATAAATAAATTGTATGCTATTTGATGCACGGCAAACAACATGCACCCAAAGACAGAAAGTGTGATTTAATTTCAATATACCAAGACACATATCATTATCCTATTGTCATATATCATTTCAGGGGTATTCTAGAAGTCCAGTTGATTTTCATATTATTTCTAAATAAATATCTTTTAAGATGCCTTAAGATTTTGAGCTTTCTAATTTTTTCTACAGTTTATAAAATTAGGCTATGTATTAATTTTCTTTTGTTGGCTTGCCTTGCATTTACAATGCTGTAATATTATGTATATGGATTAGCCTGCATATATTGTATACTGATAGTTGAAAGGAACAGTATATTGGGTATATTTGCCTTCAATATACAAAATAAAAGACCCTCCTATGACATTCCACAGGAGGATGTTGACAAATTTTTAAACTTAAATATTAATGATATTAGCAAGACGTAAAGCAAAATCATGCATTTAATACTCTTATATACTCTTATATTCTTCTCGACATAGCATGATGGAAAGAATTCCCTGGTAAATTTAGATGTTATTCTTTAAATGTCTTTTCTGTGGCTCTCATTTTATAAAAAGAAAATCAACCTATTATTGCTAAAAGTGAAACGGGTGCCCCCTGTCAAACTTGATTTTGAAAAGGTAATGCAAAATAAACAGTGTGGTTTATCTTAAACCTTGTGACATCGATTACTGTTGCTATGCAGTAAAGAAAGAACATATCAACTATTCAAACATTATTTTTTCAACAAAAAAAGAAAAACCATGTCTGTTGCTGGTAGTATTCTCCACAGGACTTAACAGTAACAAAGCTTCAGGATATTATTTAATAATATTCACATTTGTAAATGATCATCTTTAATGTATGTACACCGTGCCACATAATCATTTAAGCCATTTTTATTGTTATGGCTATTTTCATGTTTTTATATACAGTACATGTATTATATATAAAACGCATATAATGTTAATTATGAATGTGTTTCCCAGGCTAAACATTATTGACAGCTGGCATTCAAATTTATTTTTTTTAAATGCAGCACTTTTAAAGAAAAAGGAGGGAATGTATCATTTTATTGGATTGAGCATATTCAAAAAATAATTTAACTAAACCTTTTTGTCACGATAATTTTTTTTTATTCAGGATGGAAGGCACTCACGAGTTCATGGATTCATTAGATCCAGGATCTGATGACACAATAATTATAGTGAATCCTTTTGGCCTGTGGTCATGTCTCTGAGGAGCTCCTGATACTGCCTTATATCTCTGGTAGGAATCATTTGCCAGGGAAGGAGGAAGATTTCAGGCCAACCTGTACTGTGCTGGGACACAGTTGAAGACAGTGTAAGAGCAGTTATAGACAGACTGAATGCATAGAAATCAAATTAAATACAATGCAAACTGCTGTTGTTCATAATAAAAATAGATGTTATGGTGAGTGGTTATTGCACAGCTACAGTACAATCAATACAGCAAATACAGCAGAGACTATGCTGTGCTTCTTGATTCAGTTGGCTAAACGGATATACATTCATTTTCCATTTAGCATATTAATGGAAAACTACTGCATTACATTTTTAAAAACACTGTTGTTAATAAAACAGATTGAAAACTATTTTTAAACAGGCTTATGGTAAGAGAAATTGTATTTGATGTTTTGTCATTATTTTTTTATTTCAACAATAAAATATAGAATGATGAGAAAAACATAGACAGATTGGACATTTTTTCATACCCATCTTTCAGAGCTATTCAACATTGGAAATTCTTTGAGCTCCACAGCACATTCCAGGAGAGTTGTTCCAAATGAAGAAGTGTTACATCTCTCACCGACATCACTACAAGTTCATAGATTCCTGGAAGCTGAAATTGCTGTAGCTTGCCACCTCCAGTTTATCCAACATGGCTGCCACTTGGTCAGCTGTACGTTACCGTGTATTGTTTATTAGTATTTACAATTATTTTTTTCCTTCAGTTTCATAGGTACTAAAAGGTACTACTGTCGCTTAGTGAAACTCTGTACTTTATAACAGCTATAAAATAAACTGCTCTCCAAATAAAAGATAAATGCACCTTTAAATGTAAAGTGTTCAAGGAACTGAGGGACTTTAGAGAATAATGGAAATATAAAAGCTAATATTATGAAAAGAAATACCTACAGATAAAGCCATCTAGAAAATTTGAGTCAGCAGAAAGCATACTGCAGTACTACAGTTCTGTTTAGCATGCCAAATTCAACCCTTCACTGCTCATAGACGATAGGTGGCGCTTGTGTTGATTTCGATGTTACTGGAATGGTAGCTTCATTTAATCTTTGTTTTAAAATCAAATAATCATATTTCTATTAATAAACAATAATACTGTACTGATTTGTCTGACAACCAAACACATCTGTGGTACTTTAAGGATTAAAGGGCAGTTTTACAGAGTAGTGCAGTCCTGCATCAGATTATTCAAAAAAAAATAAAAAGCCATGATGTGCTGCTGTCTAAAACACTGGAGTAGTATACCGACTGACTTCACATCTGTATATTTATGTTATTTAATGTGTATTTTACACTTTAAAAGGTTAACGTAGCATGACAGAATTGGTGGCATGACAAAATGCAGTATTGTTAAAAATATGAGATGCTCGTAGTAGCTGTACAACATGAACTACATTGGGCAACATGAACTGGTAGAAGAGTATGTATAATACAGATGAGCATGGCTGAGTTACAAAAAAATCAAGAATCTCAGATCAGTACTCAGACAATCCATCACATATGTCTGATAGGACTAATGATGGCAATAATGAAAACATTGATTTTAATGGCTTCATGACACATGATGTACTTTGTAATACCCATCGGTTCTTAAACAGCTGCTGCCGCAGATAGGAATCCCAGGGGGAATAGGTAGACCTGAGATAAATCGCAGCATTATCTTACTTATATTAAAGGCACATATGTGTTCAGTTATATCTGAGACAACTTTGGTGCATTGTAGCTGAACAAGTTCATGTTAAATAAATACAGAATGAGCTGAGGATTTATTGATTCAGGTTGTTGATACTGTCACCTTTGTGGTCGTCATTATGAGCTTCAGGGTGAAACAAATAAACAAATAATTGGTCTGTAATAGACTGTGATTTGCTTTGATGACAGTGACAGTTTGGGGATTTTTCAGGGGTGCATGGCCAAGGAGTCAAATGGCATTTTCATCTACTGTAATGAGTAAGCGACCTTCTGGGATGAGGTCAACAGCTGGTGTGGATATGTTACAGCAAACAGAATTGCACTGTGCTTTGTGGCCTTCAATAGCAATTTTTTTTTTTTATTAAGTCTATAAGGTTTCAGTGATTGAAGTATTTTGTTAAAACTGGCACCTGCATCCACATTGGTAAAGTTGTCTAAAACAGTGTATTAAAAGCTGTGCAGGATGAGAAGCACTGCCGAAATTTGGTTGTATGGGTAATTTTGGCTGGGGTTGTACATGAATTATCTGTTATGGATTATATGAGATAAACACCAGCTTGCACTTGAGACTATCACAACACTTTATTACTGAGGTGTTGCAACAAAAAATAGTCAACTCATTAAACATCTGCTCAAAAATCTACTTCCATGCATACGTACTAAACTGTCTAAAATAAGCATTTACTAATTAATTTACATAAACTAATTTACTAATTGCAGTATTCAATAAGTTTGTGTTCTATAGACTGATCCATGACACCAAATGGGCTAGATGAAATGAATGGCCTCCTCTAGTTTATAACTGTTCTTATGTTCTTAAAAATTAATTTGACTGTCCATCTAAAATTCCCTGGTGAAGATTGTGGGAGTGAGGAATAATCTACCCATGTATGTTGTTAAAGCTTTTACCCCTGCTTCTTTCAAAACATGAATGAGATCCTTTACCAATTAGCTAGTAATTACCAAACAGGCTAGATAAGCCCAACAACCTCTTATTGGTTACATTTCTTACATCATTAAGACATTCATATTTTAACTGGGTGCATTATACAGTGGACAAAATACAATAAATATACACAAATAAAAAATTGAAAAACAAATATATAAGTTTTCCAAAAATGTATTTCTGGTTATTACTTAACTGTGATGTTTTGAGAGGTGGCTTTATGTGAGAGACATCTATAAATGAGAAAAGGCTAACTGAGTCATTTGCATCTAGAGGGAGAGAGATTCCAAATGAGGGAGAAGAGCAGATGAAAGGCTATGTGTGGAATTGGCCATTCTTTCTAATAACCGGGAAGAGATGGGTTTCAGTCTTTGTCTAGATTAACCTAAGAAAGTTAAGGTGACATACTGGCAGCAAGGAAATTGCTGAAAACATTCAGTACAAACATAAGAAAGCTTGAGAGAAGGCCATTCAGCTCTTATACTGTACATAATTTAGATTTTTGTTTCTTGCTTCTCCACATAGAAGAACAAAATTGTATCAATGTGAATATTGCAGAATTTTTCATAAGGTGCTCCAGGTAGTGCTTTCCATTTTATATTTATAGTTTTTATTTTTGTTACTTCCATGCTATGTATTAGTTGAGCACTAGATAATATAGTAGTATCTAAGGATCATTCGCAGATGTTCAGCTGCAATGAATGTTGCATTTGCAAAACAAAGTTGGAGACCAGCTGTTCCCATTTTTTAAATGGTACTTAAAACTAAGCATCAATGTTGTTCTACCAAGCAGGAACTGAAGGACACTCAGATCTGGAATGTTTGAATTATTCAGAAGTAAGCTGACATTAATAAATACATTTAACTGTGTTGTATATTTATAGGTAAATGCTCATGATAATTTAATATTAGTTTTAAATAATGAAATAGATTAAATAAATAGATCAAATACTCCATATAAGGGCACATAACTATGTGATATTTTATCAATTTCAATGTGCCAAGAAACAAGTACAGCTGCTGTGAGTTTGAATTTGATCATGTGGAGTAAATAAATGATACCAAGACACTTTACTTTGGTCGTTTGATTATGATTGGCTACATGTGTGGGTAAGCATTATTTCTTTTAACAATCCATCAGTGGGTCATAAAATTAAATTTACCCAGTTGCAGCTGAGTTCATAGACTTTTACCACAGCCAGAGGAAAAAGAAATGGTAGTGTTCATAAATAATCACTTCTGAAAAGATCCCAATAATACCCCAATTTTTGGTTTAATACACGTTTACATTTAACTACACAGAAAACCCAGATTCCTTAATATTCCGATCAAATATCCCATGCTTTTAATTTCTGTTTGCTTCCATTCACATAATTTTTATCACAATATCTCACATCTTGCTGTCACATATTACAGGCTCTACATGCATTACTAGTTGTAATAGTGCTGACACTTTCGCCATGATTAGAACATGAAATGTACAGTAGGTTTGTATTGTGGTTGGAATGCATTTTTAGTTGAATATTACAATACATTTTTTAGCATTATTATTATTTCAGTATTAAGCTGCTACATCATTCTAAATTTCATTCTCAGAAGATCCAATTTTCCACCTAGTACAATACTTAATTGCTTAGTCTATAGCAGGAGTTATACTAACTTGGTCCCAAATGTTAGAATCCTCTAGAGGGCAGCAGCTATTACTTTGGGCTGATTGCAATTGAAAACATTTCAGTAAGTGATTTCAGTAATTTCTGCAGCCTTACTAGTTTTGTACTGAGTTGTGTACTAACCACTTGATCAACCCCAGTTAGTACACTGCTTTCAGTCTGTTGCAGTTAACCTATCAACATTAAATGCCCTTTGTTGGGTGTTTGTCCAGTCTAGAATTCAATTTAAATAACTGTGAATTTTCTTTCCATCTTGTACATGTTATGATCTCATCCTGCATGGCGTCTTTCACCTAGCAGTTGCCCTGGGAAACCGTCTCATTTTCACGAGGGCTTATGGTTTTCCAGGGCTCACTGTGTAATTCAGATTTACTACAAGTGATCTGCATTTTCTCCGTAATTAATCACTCTCTATTTCAACATGGCTCAATCATTGTCTTTTCACCTCCATGCTGTTTCTCTGTCTGCACTTGTTCTTCCTTTGGCCCAGTTTTATTTTCTCCCTGTCCCATCTGTTCTGGCATGCACTGATTCCTCAGTAGTAGCCTCAGCAGCCTCTCTGGGTGGTCGTCTCACTCTGGATCTCAAAGCCTGTCTGCACTTCTGCATGTGGTTCTCAACACCAGGATTCCGCTCCGAAGTTGATTGTCCCATTCTGCCCTAGAAGCCCAAAGCCGAGGCTGCTCAAATCTGTGACAGGCAGTCTCCCTGGGCTAGATGCTGACCACCTGCTTCTCGCTATTGAGGCAGTCTGATCACAGTCTGCTCAGATTACTGCAGTCTGCTCTCACCCTGTTCCAGAAAATACCAGTCTGCTTGTACCCTGCCCTCAATCATGGCAGCCTGTCTGATATGAGCCTGTCCCGGATCACGGCAGCCTGCTCGCACCCTACTCCAGACGTCTGGAACCTACCCCAACCCTCTCTCCAGATTCTCGTGGCCCGCCCGGACCTCTGTTTCCTGATTCCCATGGCCAGTCCAGACCTCTGTTTCCTGATTCCCATGACCTGCCTGACCCCGACCTTGATTCCTGAGGCCTGCCTGGACCCTGACCCTGATCACTGCAACCATGGGAACTGGACTGTGCTGAGGATCCTGGCCTCCGCCCTGGGACCCCTGGATTTCTCCAGGCTGTCCCCCTTTTCTGGTGGTTCCTTCCCGCACTCAGGGTGCAACTCCTGTCCTCCAGGATCCCCAAGGCTATGTCTGTGTAGTTCCTTCACTTCCTTGCCCACAGCCCAGTTCTGTTCACTGTTGTTCCCTGTCCCTTTTCACCTTTTCTGTTCCCTGTCTTTTCTGGCCGCCATTTTGGCTCCTCTTCTTCCTTGGTTCAGGACTCTTTCCCTTTCCTCATATTCCTGCTTCTTGGGCTGTCTCAGTTCTGCTCTGTCCTTGCAGATGTCTTCCCCAATGGGTCCAGAGGATGCCTATGTATCCGATCCTGATCGCACACAGGCACCTCTGTCAGAGAGAATACCTGGGAGCCCGTGCTGATAGCACACACCTGGCATGGTCACGGAGGAAACCCCCCCGTTATGAGCCATGAATCACTGGCTCCCAAGCCCTCTGACTAGACCACTGCATGTGGGTTCCCTGCCCAGCGAGACCCCTTCTCTCATTGAAGTCCCTGGGTGTAGCGCAGCTGCACTCGGAGGAGATTTATTTTCTTTTCTGCGCATTGGCCAGGGAGTTTGTTGGCCTGCTCCCCTGGCTAAATGGAGGACTACCTCCCAGATCCGTGCAACCCCCTTTCCTGCTAGGGTCTCGGTAGCTGGTCCTGTCCCAGAGCCGAGTGTCTCAAATTCTGGTTGGTGGGCTGGGTTGAGCAGCCTAAGTAGGGGCTGGCACTTCACTATGTCAGTCTCTCTCTTTGGTCACAAGGGATGCAGACAGCTAGCATCCCCTGGACCGCTGCACTACATCTGGTTTTCTTTCTGTCCTTCTATTCTCACTTTCCCTTTCTGCTGGAGCATCTTAATCCTCAGTCAGTTGGGTCTTCTTGAGAGTTCTGTCTCTCTCAGGTCCCTTGCAGGTGAGCTCTGCCACGTCATAACCACGCTGAACTATCCAGTGTTTGACACACTCCTGTATTTTTTAATCTGCAAAAGTGTCTAGTTTTCTCACTATACCAGGACCATGATCAGTGATTTAAATCAGGAAGAACAGTGGTCTTGATACAGATCCTAGTGGTACTCCATTAACTATATCATCCCAAGGAATCTGTATCTTTCCTGTCCATTAAAAAGTTCTTAATTCATGTACACATATTCCCATAAATGCCTCATCCCTGTAATTTGATCATTATTTTTTTATTAAAAACTCCTCAAAATCTCAATATACTGTATTATACCCTCAGTTTGTTTTTTATTACTGCTTTGGATTGGTCAAAGAATTCTTATGTTAATAAAGCAAGGCCAACCTTTTCTAAATCCATGCTGATTATCCCCTAGCATTGTCAAGTCCACCAGTAGATAGTATATTGGACCCTGTGCGAGGCTAGAATATAGGGTAGAAGGAAGGGAGAATCCAGTAACCAAAAATCCAAATCGTTGAGCAAATCCGAAGTCAGATGGAGGGCTAAGATCCGTTATCCAAAAGGTCAATAAAAGCTGGAGAGAACTAACAAAAGAAAGAGTAGGGCTCTGTGAGTAATCCTCAATAGTGAGCATGGAGTAGTGCAGTTGAAGGGCTTAACGCTTAATGTTCTATACTCACTAGGTTCAATTTGCCACCTTTTTCATGGATGTTTGCTAAATTAACCATTTTCCAGTAAATGGTATTTCCAGTCACTCCTATCTTGAGTGACTGTTGGAAGAATTCTGATGAGTGACATTTCTTGTTTCCTTAACTACAATTGTTAACATACAAATTAACAACATGGAACAACTGTGGCCTTGGGTTAAATTCTGGAACTGGGGTCCTATCTGTGTGGAGTTTGTATGTTCTCTCCATGTTCAGCTGGTTTCATCCCAGTCCAAAAACATATTGGAACATTGTCCCTAGGTGTGAGTGTGTGTATGTAAGTGTAAGTGTGTGCCCTGCAATGGACTGGTGTCCTATCCAGGTTGCTCCTTTGTGATCCTGCATTGGATAAAGTGGTTTGAAAATGGATGGATGATGATATGTTTTTGCAAAGTATTTTCCAGTACTGGAGCGGTTACGTTTGAGCTCACGGCTTAAAAGCAATTCACAAGTATCTTTAGTCAAAAAGACACCTAAGAAATATAGAGATGAAATGGCAGAATTGGTAAAAATATGATTGCAAAAACATCATTATTTTTCAGATCTCTTTCTAGTAGCAGATTTTTTTAAATTGGTGTGAAGACCAGTGCCATTTTGGGATGTGTCGATATAGCAAAACTATAGTTAAGTTCCAATTCTTGAAACATCAACAAAAACAAAAAGAAATACAATGAGGTTTTATTGTTGTTCAACTAAAGAAAATAAATTAGTTAATTAAGGCAACTAAGACAGCACAGATGATTTTCAGAAGATAAGATATATTTGAGTGATTGGACATTACTTCAACGACAAGTGAATTCTTCAGTGCAATACTCAACAGAAAAAAGATCAATGTGCAAACCTGCAGAAAGTACCAACCCAGCAGTTATATATGCACTAAGACAAGTTTCAAATGTTTTACAAGTAAGCAAGTAACACATTGATAGTCTTTAAAAAAAAACTGTGTTTGTTTTCCAGCCACATGGTAGACAAACAGGAAACTCTGTTTGTCCGAGCTATAGATTTGTTTAGAATATGCTCGGCTTTTCTGGATGTCTACAAAAAGAAAGAGCCCAACTGTATAATTTTGTTGATCAGGAGAAAATAACAGTGAGTGCATGAACACAAAATTTCTTCTGTTTCAGAGAGAATATATTGGACAGAATTCTGCACTTTACTCACTCACTCCTTCATCCTGGATTCTTAGAGAAAAGTCCTGACTTGAACTGCGTGCAGTCAGGAGGTTGTAAAAGTCAGTTTGCCAGTTCAGTTGGAGAGATGTTAAGAGAACCAGTGAATTAACCAGCAAAAATGAGTTACAGTTTTTACAGGGCAACATTACAAATTGGTTATTGTCTAGGTACCCACCCTGGTGAAACTTTCATTGGTGGACCTTCCTTTGGGTGATTGACCATTCCCTGTGACTTTAAGATCATTTTCAGATGTGCCTATGGCTCCCTGCTAGACATCCAGGTGCCATCAGTGGAAGTCTATCGCCCATCATTGTCCTGGGAAAGACAGTTAACCAGAAGAAAAACTTAACTTCTGTACTTTCCCACATACAGAGATCACAAAAAGGAGGCCTCTTTATCTATATTCCTATATTGTACATTTGGAGAGAGACACCAGGTTGCTTGATTATTAGAAATCTTTAATAACATGTAATTCTAAGTTAAATGATAGGCCTTGTTTCAACACATATAATCACTCACATTTATATTTTTAAAAATATGATTTGACAATGCTGACAACACATTAAAATAGGTTCAAAAATGGTTTGTACTCTATTAAACAAGATCAAAGACACTTTTGATTGAATGTATATCAGTGCTTCAACATCTGCAAGAGTTTTCTGAAAGAAAAAAAAAACATGTGAGTGTAGGTTAATTTAGAAGTATAATAGATGCTAATACGGTTAAGTTAGTTCATAGTTACAAAGATTGGTTGGAAGCCTAGTCCTGGTTTAGACTGTCTCTGATTGAGTGGGTCTGGGGTAGAAATAGTAAAACCTATAGAACACTCTGTAATATATAAATGACTCTCAAGTGTAAATCATTATCTGGGATCTGTATAAGAGGCTTTATTGGGAGATTCCACGGACCTAGTATGAGTCGCATTTAAAAGAAGAAATAATACTAATAAGAATCAGAATTTTTTTCTGAGAGGGATTTTCTCACAGAGAATAACTGGCAATTCGGCAACATTCCAAGCACTTAACCTTAACCCCCGATAAAAGGAAGAACTGGAGGCCAAGTCACAGACAGACCCAATATTCACTTTTTGTCAGTCCAGACAACAATAGCACCACTGTACATACTTGTAGACAAAGTATTCCACAGGCAATGAAAAAAAGCTATTGATCATGTTGATATTTTCTTGAATTAGAATTTTTTGGACAGGCACTTGAAATAATTACTGTAGAATACTTGAGTTTGATAGATAAAGTAATGAGATAATGGAACAGAAAATTAAGTTTCAAGAAGGACTCAAAAAGGCCAAATGGACAATACCTTATACAGTATGTACAGTATTTCTCTTAATGCATTCAATATAAAATATGTTCCTAATCATCATTAACTGGATCCATGTACAAATATTGGCAAAGACTCAAGAAATAGACTGTATGAACAGACATTTAGTTCCATTTGATTTACAGGTACCTGTGCTGCAGCATTTCATAAATACTAAATGACTACTATTACCATAATCTGCATCTTTAGGGAAAAGTTGTAAATACATGTAACTAAATATAAATCTGTCTCCCTTCCCTTTTTTCCAAGATGTTACAGTGGATTCAAATCAGAAAGAGTTAACACTGCTTTAAAATTATATTTGAGCACTTGCCATCCATTTTATCAAGCACATACTGTACAGTGAGCATATTTTATATTATCTATAAAATACTTAATTAACATGCCTTTTAACATAGTTTTTGAGGGACTAAACATTTTGGTGTTTTCTTATACAGAATTATTTGGCATCAAGTAAAGGAATAGTGGCAATGCCAGCTGAGGAAATTAGGAAACATACTGTACAGATGAAAGTTAGGGTAATAACCAGAACTGATATCGTTCTTGACTCTGGTGGTACTAGATCCTCTTTCCGGTTTTTGTGAGTGTGAGCTGTTGGGCATATGATCTGCTTTGTTTCTGCTCAGTTTTAGTCCAGAAACTTTAAAGTGATAAAGGCTGCACCAGTGTGCCCACATAAAGAGCTTTGATTCCATCTTGAGAGTCTGTTGTTTGAACCTTAGCCCATTTATATGTACTGCAGTATATTTTTATAATGTTTGCACGGAAGCCATTACCTAAAAAGAAAAGATTGCATTCTATTTTAAGTTAATATTTGGCTAAAATATACTACCATGAAAAACTGCTCTTCTCTTCTTGCTTCATGGTGACACTTCAAATTAGCTAAGAAATGGAGAGCGCATCACTGACTTCAGTATTATTCTGGTGAACTGTTTTAAAAGAGTGTAATTCCTCCTTGGATTTGAAAATGTAGATCAATCATTTTCCTTCTAAAAGGCTACTGCATAAAAAGCATAGCACACAGTACAAGCCCTTTATTTAGACACATTATGGTCTCTATTGATGTAAACCTGGAAAACTTTTCTCATTGACCCCAACAATTAAATATGCACAATTTACAATCTGGAAAACATTTCCCACACTCATTTTAACACATAAAATAAAGACTTCCTTTTTTCTCATTATTTAGAAGGAGAAACAGGCACCACAGCTCTGAATTCACACCTCTGATTTTTATTTTTAACTGCATTTTAAACTGTCTGCATAATCCTGCAAAAGAGCAAAGCTGTAAAATGAATGAATTAATAACAAGCAATATGTTGATGATACCGAAATGAAACATGAAAGTTAGGACAGCTTGGAACATATGTTTGCTGTTAGCTGTTCTAATATTTTGTGTTCTTTAAAAATGTTTATTTAATCAACACAAAACTACAATGTATTTTATTTGTCCTAGTTTTGATAAACTCCACATGAAATGTGTGGTTCATGTGGTTTAGGCATGGTGACAGTACAATGGTTTGGGGTTCAATCCTTATTTAGTTCAGTATTTAGTTAGACTTACATACTACATTTATGTAAGACTGGTACAGACGAGTAATACTTCATTTTTAAATATAATTAAAGTTATACAATTTAATCAGGTTAAAGCTATAAAGAAACAGCTAAAATCCGTAAAAAAGATAATCCAAATAATTAAGCAGTAGAAGGGGTAAATATGAAACAAACTCTTGTTTGTCAATGACAGCAAAGCTAGAGGAGTGAAATGATACAAAGTGATTTTTAAAAATAAAAAAACAAATTTTATGGATTGGAAAATTTCTGAATGAAGTGATCCAGATGCACCTTCTCAGATAATTTATTGAAAAGCGATATACAGAGCAGAGAAAAAGTTTATGAATTCTGTAAATTGGTCTGTATTCTTGAATATGTTATACCTAAAACAAAATTCAGTATTTCGGTTAGATCCTAATGAATGCAATAGAAAGATTAAATATTTATAATGTATTTGGCCTGATTCATCTAGCTGAGGGGATGGCTGATAGGATAAGCTCCCCATATACCCACCCACTATAGCAAGAATTGAGCTTTGGAGCTTGCTGAAAGGGTTTAGATGCAAAGTTTAAACCAGAGGGGGAATGTGAGAGAGTAATGCAAAGGGAAGACAGGGATGATCTCGGTGTGAGACTTACAGTACATACATAGGCAAGCAGAAATGTGCAAGACCTAACCACTTGGGGATAAGTAAGAAAATGACTGCATGCAGTTACAAGGATTTATTTCAGAGTCCATGTACACCAACAGTTAGTTTTGGGGATTTTACAGGACACTTTAACCAGGTGTCAAACTACACTGTCCCTTCCTTTTTTGTCCCTTGTGCTTCCTTTCTGTCCCCCTGTTTTGGGTCTGCTCCATGCTGTCCAGCAACCCCACAGAATGTGTATAACTACTGACTGTGTGGCATTGGATGGGTGTCTAGGCAAAAAATGTGTTGCTTAATCCGTGTTGATTGTCACCTGCCATACTCCTTGTTCCAAGAAGACCTGGAGACTTTTATTAAAAAAAGAAAGCAGAAATGAAAAAAAAATACAACCAACCCCTGACAAAAACACTTTTTTAAAGTATATGCATACTTAAAACTATACATAGGCCCAGCAAACCACTATCATACAATGATTTTTGTCACACTGTGACACTAGTGAGGATGTACAGTACAGTATGTGTTACCTGTTTAAATCAATCTTAAGTTTTTGCTTTGATAATATGCTGCTCTCTCTTAACAATATTATTCTCTCTCTCAGTATGCCTGTACATTGGATTTCAAATCTTTTAAAAAGTGCTATATTTGATTGTAAATGTGCTTTATTAATGTCCCAAATGAATGCTGTCAAGAGAACATAAAATGAAAGAGCTACATACGAGATGCCATCATGAAAAGTCCAATTTCAGAATTCAGTGCATCTCTACACTGAGCACTTTGACTTAGTCACCACAAATTTATTGTTTTGTTTGTTTACTGTCTGTCATATTGTCACTGTTTATTATTTACTGTTTTGTAATGTACAGTCTACATTGCGTGGTGTTATCTGTGGTACTGTGTTGTCATACTGTGCATATCCTGAGAGAATGATGTGAATAAGAATCCCATTGTAAGTGTACGGTATATATGGCAAATAAACTTCTCTCTCTCAAAAACTGAAAAAGTAAGTTTTAATCAATACACATTTGATCTAAATGTCTTTTAAGAAAGGGCATTTGTAGAACTGGGTCTTATTTAAGTATTAGAAGGCATACTGATGGTAGCTGTTGAACCTTAAAACCCTCATTGAATGTAGTTATCAGTACAACTTAAACACACACACTTTCTAAGTGAAAGCATGCATCTGAAATTTTGGCCAAGAGGCAAATATTTCATGTATCATAAGCCTCAAATGAAAGAGAGGGCTTGTAATAGTCTTATTATTGCACATCAGCCTCTTATCTTGCTTAAACAGCAGAGACGGCACCAAGTGATAAAATCATCAATGTCACTCGATCATGTCAAGATTAAAGTTACACAGCTGCGGGTAAGAAGATAACTTTGCCAGAGAGTTTGCAGTTTCAAGTGGATTCTTATGTATAAAGCGTGCCATAAGCGTTTCACCTATAAATGAACAGAAACGCAATTTATTTGCAAATTTAGTTTCAGGATATACCTCTTGAGATGAAGCCATTCAATGATGAAAGAGGATGAATAAACAAAAAAAAGGAAAAGATGCTCTCTGTTCAGTAAGATGAAACATAAAGCATACAAAAAAAATATTTGCAAAACGTTATTTAGGAAGAAATGCATGTTTTCCACACAGTTATTTGTTCCCATTGATTATCTGTTTTGCCAGTTAAGTTTTTCTTAGTTTGTTTTGAAAGCTATTTTTCTTTCATCTTTTGTGTTGACCAATATTTCTAAATGATAAAAACTGCTAAATTGCTAAATGATAAAAACTAAAAATAATCTTAGATAAAGGTTCCCAAATTTTCTAGAAACAGCTGAAGGTAATTGTAATCAATACTTAGCTAGCATGTTATACATATAATATTGTAATACACTAGGAAGGATCATTCATACTGATGATTGTTTCAGGAATTAGAATTATTGTGTAGCATAAATCATGGTGCAAATTGGTGTGCAGATTCACTATAGGGTGAGTTCTCTATGGTAATTCATTTTTTGTGAATTAGATTTTGCTTTTGGTTTTTGGAGCATTATTTAGTAAGTCATTTCCTGATTGGAATTAAGATGGTTGCTGCATTTGTTAATTTGATTAGACAGGAAACAGGAATTCTAATTTTAGTACGGTAAATAAATGGTTGGTAAACTTAAGACCTTATGGGGAAAAAAGTGTTAAGTGACATCGCTGTTCCACTTCTTATGTTTTCTCTGATAGCTTCCGCAGTTTTATTTATTGTACAGACTGTAGATTCATCTGCACCAAACAACAAAGTAACTGCACTACGGCTTAGTCCTTCTCGCAGCATATCAAGCACTTCGATCTTTTCTTCTAAGCTCATCATAGATCTAGATCACTTAGCAACACTGGACTCTTCTCCCTTTCTCAAATGCTTAGGAGAAATTATAGTTTATTAGTTAATCAATTTATTATTATTTAACTAACAACTATAACTTTTCAATAATCATCAAAATCCAATGCAATAACATACATTAATATGCATGAAACACATTAAGAATATGAGAGAAATTTACTCACAAAGAAGGTTGACTGAGCAAGAGATCACACTTTGTGGTTGCTCTCTCTCTCATAAACTCACAAGCCATCTCGCATCACAGCTCACAGATGCTTCTTGAACTTGTGGATACTCAAAATTTGGGGTTCATGAAGGGTAAAATGATCAACTGAAAAATCTGTCCGGATACTCAAAACAGAGTAAGGTAAATACATGTATAGTAAAGGATTACTGTATTGTGTATATCCATTGAGGACTGATGATTATTTGCTACAATAGTTTGAGTGAGCAGTAGTTACTAACTTTAGAAAAACTGTTACACACAAGTTTGAAAGTTTTGTTTTATTCATAAGCCTTTATCAAACTAGGATTCATTTCTTACATTTCAACCCCCAAGGCATGATTATTATTGCACAAGATTGGATTTGAAGTTTAGATTTTTTGTACATGTACTTGTGTGCTAATGAACAGGCTGCTAAATAAGCAGGGCATACACAATGTGAAAAAGAAATTATGACATCTTTGACAGAGATCTCAAAAGTTTCTTTTTATTTCCTAGACAGGTTATATTTAATTAAATGAACATATGCATATGTATATAAATGAGTAGTTCCACAGTTTCAATTTTATTTTTGAAATCAATAATAATAAAATAATTTTTAGACTTATATAGACTATATAGTACTTATACAGTATATGGACTGGGCACTTTATTCAAAGCACTATAGAGTTAATAAAAAGGCACCAATGTGCACCACCTACCTGGGTGATGCAATGGCAGCCAACATGCGCCAGTACATTCAATACGCATCATCTACCAGTTGGGACAAGAACAGAGTAATGAAGCCATGATCGGTAAAGGCCAGAGGGAAATTGGGCTAGGACAGTGGGGTAACACCCCTACTCTTTTCAAGAAATGCCCTATGATTTTTAATAATAACAGAGAGTTAGGATCTCAGTTTTATGTTTCATCCAAAAGATGGTTGAGGTTGAGGTTACTGTAACGATCAGTTCTTTCCGGGCCCTATGCGGACGACACGATCCGGAATTGTGAGGATACAATAGGGAAAACAGTCATGAAGGAGAAGGGTCTGGAGACAGGGGGCGTGTCCAAGGAGTGCAGGTGTCCAGGGGGAGTGAATCCAAGGCGAACAATTCAAGGGTTTATCCAAAAGGGGGATCCAATACGGGAGGCAGAGTCCAAGACCAGGGAATCCATCCAAAGGAACTAAAAACACGAACAGGGTCGGAACCGGCGGGGCAGGGAATCAGGAACAGGAAACTAAAACCATGACGGAGCCAGACGCGGCAGGACCCCGGGCTCTCACGAAACGGGATTCAATGAGAAGCCTCGGGCAAACGCCTGCGTCCGGCTTTAAAGGTGGAACTAAAGAGGGGCTGGGCAAAGGAACAGGTGTAAGCAATGGGGGAAAACAAGGAAGGGCTGGAGCGCCGTTAAGAGGGAGAGTAGCGATCGTGACAGTTACGGGATAAGGGATAAGGAATTTAGTTATACCAAGGGTTTATTAGTATTTTGGGACTATTGCATCAAGACTCAAAAGTTCTGGAAGAGCTTACAATCCAGTCCAAGTACTGAATGTGGATAACAGCCACTGCAGGCATGCTTGTCAATTCACTACACTTACACATTGGAAGATCATGTGTATTATTATGTATTTTAAACTTAATTTTAGTTTACAAAACCAATCTTTAGTTGTAAAAGCATCATAGTATTTGAGTATTATTACTACACATACAGATGCAGCCATTCAAAATGCGCGGGCGATACCGCATTATTTTGCGATGCGCTTTACGCAGTCTACCGCGAGTTACCGTAAATTCTCCTATAATACCGCAAGCAAAATAATAGTATCCGGAATTTCCGCAAGGTGGAGCTAATAAAGCTGAACCTCTCATGTTTGAGCTGTCGCCATCAAAGTCTTTAACGAAGATATTACTAATAGTATTAATAATGAATGACCTTGGACAAGCTGTAAACTCAAAGTATTGCCCTGGTCCACATTCTTTTTTTCATTGACCGTCTTTGTAAAAGTAACACCACAGCATTTCGCAATCACACATTTGTTTCCAATCATGCAAAGTACAGTAATTTTTGAGAATCGATTCACCATGCCTTTCACATGCTCATAAAAGAGATTGATTTAGGAACATAAACATATTACCGTATGCAAACTGTACTGTATACAGTATGTATATGTATATTTAATGTCTTAACTGTGCCCGTTTAAGTATTGAATATTTATATGGAATTTTACCACTGAAGGGAAATCTTAATACCTGAGCATAAAAAGAATAGGTGCATACTGTAACGCGTGTGAAGGCCATAAGCAATATTAACTGAACTGTGTGTTAGTTTCCTGACTCCCACGTCACACGGTCTGTGATCAAATCCCGCTGGAACCTTGAATTTCCTTTAACAAACATTTCTTTGAAAAAATGAAACGTTTCCCTGAGTCAGAGATTAAATAAAACCTCACTCACACCAAACAAATTTATATTTCTAAATATCACAACATGATTGAATTTAAGTCATTTTAATAACAATGAATAGTCACCTAGGCGTTACAATATAAACATTTATATTGATTTAAATCGCGTTTTGATTTAAATCGCAAACGCGGGTTTAAATATATGTGTTTTTTGATTCACAATCAGACAAATGCAACATAAATTGATATCTTTGTCTTCTAAGTATCCTAATAAACTTTCAGCATAGCTTTCTCCCCGTTTAGATTTATTTTTCTTGGGATCTTGGGATCAAACGTGGAAAGATTAGATTGTAATCGTTTTTATTTTTTAAATACATTTTAGAAAAGTGTAATCTATACTAAAAAGCTGTACACCACCTGCTATAAAGATACATATTGTAATACTTTCGAGTTCGGATAGGACAGACACGAGAACTCAGACGTTCGAAGTTAAAGCAAGTTAAAGCCTTGATTTCATATATCACCTTTAAAAGTGGCATCTCAAAGCAAAGTAAATACCCAACACTGATTGTACCCATCTGTCATGCTAATAAAGCAGCTTGAATTGAATTGAATTGAGGGAGAGAGGGGGGGAGGGCGAGCGAGAGAGCCAGGACAGACAGGCAAATAAGATACACTCCACAGACATTCACAACAGCGACATATCATAAAACGTTTGCACATATAGTTAAGTTATTACTTGGTTTTCAAAGTGCAATGAAATACAATATTGTTGTTGTTGCTGTTATTGCTGTTTTTATCCTGTAAGGCGTTTTGAGAAGCCACCTTTAAAGGCGATATATAAAAGCGCTGATTCTTATGGAATGTGTTTTTTTTTTTAATCGCGTATCTAAGGAAATAGCAGTATAACCTTGTTCATGCACAAACAGTGGCATGTTACATTATTAATTTGGGTGTCTCCTCTTGCCAGAAAGCTCTAAATTGCATTTTGAGTGTGGTTTTTGGCTTTTTTTAAATTGCAACCCATAAATAAAGCTGATAGTGTTTAGACTTTGAATTATTTTAAACTGTATAATAGCAGCACAATGGACAATGTAACGTAAATTGCAAAAATGCACTTGGAATCTGTCCAAGCCCTACTTGTCAGGCATTTTTCTTTTACTGCAACGGACACAAAAACTCCCTTGCTTTTAACAGAGCGTTTCATAATTTCTAACTACGGAAATTATTTAAACTGCGACACTTATCATTCAACCAGAGCTCAAAATATCACAAGGATCCCCAAGAGCACAGCAAAGACTGTATTAAAAGAATCGCGTATCTAAAGAAATTAATAAGATAGAATTATATTTGTGTACTGCGACAGGGCTGTGTAGGGCTGTTTCACCTCTCTCTTCATCTGACTCTATTCAAAAGCCATTTAGCAAAGAGGGGATGAGAAGAGTGACAAACTAGTATACTTTAGATCTTTTTTTCTGAACCGGGGAAAATCTGATCATGTTTCTCTATAACAATAATAAAAAACATTGCCACACCCGGACTGTTAAACCAACACATTATCACGTCAAAGCCCATTGAGGAACCGGGCGCAATAATTGTTTTGTCCCTTGATTTACTGATCTGCATTAATTACAGAAATCGAGTTCCTGCTCTTTGCAGACGACTTGGTCCTGCTGTCGCCCACAGAGGCTGCGGCAGAACCTGGCACTGGTGGAGCAGCACTGTCAGACCTGGGCTCTGACAGTCAATCTGGACAAGACCAGAGTTATGGTTTTCCAGAAAAAAAGCCAGACCTCAGGGAAACAGGTACAAATTCACACTTAACAACAACACATTAACACCTAACAATGGGAGCAGGGCCGAATTAGGCCAGTACCCACTATTGTTAAACATACAGAAAAGAATATAAAAGTATTGGCTTTAGTATTAGCCATACAGAACATTAAAGTGCCCCTTTCCATTCAGCGGGTGTCTGAGCCGCTGTGTCCTATCTTCTGACAGTCGCTGTTGTGAATGTCTGTAGAGTGTATCTTATTTTTAGTACTAGATTTTTATATTATATTCCCTATTAATCAAACTCTAAG
The DNA here is from genome assembly GCF_055471065.1 of Atractosteus spatula. Lineage (NCBI taxonomy): Eukaryota > Metazoa > Chordata > Actinopteri > Semionotiformes > Lepisosteidae > Atractosteus > Atractosteus spatula. Next base: position 23,671,596 of record NC_142716.1, on the reverse strand, counting down.
AGTATGTATCGGCTTGTCCCCCCTTCCCGCCTCTCTCTGTGTACAGTAGAGCTTCTTGTCCAGCCAGCACATGTCCACAGACATTCACAACAGCGACATATCATAAAACGTTTGCACATATAGTTAAATTATTAGTTGTTTTTCAGTTCTTTTACTGTAACGGACACAAAAACTCCCTTGCTTTTAACAGAGCGTTTCATAATTTCTAACTACGGAAATTATTTAAACTGCGACACTTATCATTCAACCAGAGCTCAAAATATCACAAGGATCCTCTAGAGCACAGCAAAGACTGTATTAAAAGTATATTAGTGACAAACTAGTATACTTTAGATCTTTTTTTCTGAACCGGGGAAAATCTGATCATGTTTCTCTATAACAATAATAAAAAACATTATTTTACATATCACCTTTATGTGATATCACCTTAAGGACAGCACATACAAGGGTTAATTGCACAATGGTCTGCGCAAAGAAATTTAAAATAGTCTTCTTTAGGTGTAAGGGCAGGAGTGGATCGCAGAAGGCATAATCAGCAAATTAGGAAAACAAAGAACAGGACAGGCGAGACGTTTATCCAGAGAGCGAGTGATCAGAAAAAGGAACAGCTGTTACGCCCAGGTTTTACGCTCTCTCTCTGCTGAATGAATAAAAGCATTTTATTAAAAACGCGTTTGCGTTTGTCTGGGTATTTACTTTGTAATCTGTGGTTTACATCTACTGTATTGCTTTGAGATGCCATTTAAAGGTGATATGTAAAATAAAGTTTTTTATTATTGTTATAGAGAAACATGATCAGATTTTCCTTGGTTCAGAAAAAAGACGATTAAAATCTGTAGTCTTTCCACTTGTATGTCATCGGAAAATACAAGAAGTTTCTGCTTTGTGTAAGGATGGTATCAAAAAGTAATCTAAGTGGTGCGAAAGCTGTGCTCCTCAAAGCGCTTTACAGGATAAAAACACTAACAACAATAGTGTTAGGCTGGGCAAACGATTTTTTTATAGAAATACAAAATGAGATATAATGATGTGTTCCGGCTTAGACATTAACGAGTACAACCCTCCTCTCTGCGGGAGTGCTGGCTGTGACGAATTAAACCGGTTTCACAGGTATTTTCAAAGTAGAAGGGGGCGAGATTTCCAGCGAAAGACACCTCCCCCCTCCAAAACCAAGGAAGTACAGTACTTACTAGTTAAGAAAGCTAGGCTCCTCAATGAAATCGCTTTAACATGCTAATGCGTTGGTGTAATAGTCCGGGCGTGGCAAGCTTCTAATGTCAACTCGACTCGATTGGAAGACAATGAACATATTCTAGCCCTAAATGAATTAATAGCAAACATGGTTTACATAAAAGACATTTTTCCAAGAAAGTTTATAATAATACGATCTATAGTTGAAATCTGAGCCTAAATAAAAAGAAAAAGCATTTTCAGAGAGCAATTACGCTGTGTTTATGTAGAATAAGTGATTAGGTTTATGAGCAATCTAATTACCTATCCGTTTAAAACGCTATATAAAATAAAGTTTATTATTAATTTGCTGGACAGAGCGGTGAACATTATTATGCATAAGACAAAGATAACGATCCTGATCAGTTTAGAAATCTGTGTACGCTGTAAGGTTTTTACTTCTTAAACTTTTAAAATACATGTTTCGAATAGAAAGAAATCCTCTTCCTGGTACAGTACTGTATGTATAGCAAACCAGCACGTCTTTTTTCTCCAATGAAAGGGGTGTCAGATGGTGTCAGCCAATCACCATTCTGAAGCCCTACCATAATCTCTGGTATGGGGAGACCCCAGAATTCTGTCCCATAGTTTAGACAGATGATAGATACTTTTATTGATCCCGTGAGGGAAATAAAGTAAATCATTTTCATTTTAGGAAATTATTAAACGCTCGGTTAAAAGCAAAGGAGATTGTCTGTTATAGTGGACATAAAAACAAGAGTTCGCTGGCATTATATCCTAGAAGACACAGACCGGCGCCAGATCGGGAGAATGCCCGCAGCGTAAAAGAAAATGCCTGATGAACTAGGGATTGGACAGTTTCCAAGTGCTTGTACAATCGATGGAAATGTTCAAATAAATGTGCAAAAGAAATAAACAAAATAATCATTTATTTCTTTATCATATTGGCTAGCTAATGTCCTCTCTTTGCTAGTTAGTGGCTGTGTTGGGTAGCAACGGGTGACTGTTCTCAGGCGGAAGATGTAAACAGCTTAATTTTCGTGTTAAATAATTTTTTAAAATTAAAATTCATTCTATACAGCAATCGCATATTTGGGTACCGTTTCATAAAACTTTCATGCTTAAAATGTTTAGGGAGAAATGGAAGACTGGTGTGTATTTTTTCTTTAAACTACCAAGACCAGCCATACACAGTACAGTTTACGTACATACAGTAATGTTTATGTTCCTAAATTAATATCGTTTATGACCTTCAGATGCGTTATGCTCCTCTTCTTTTTATGCTCATCTACTAAAATTTCCCTTTAGTGGTAAAATTCCATATAAATATTCAAAACTAAGCAGATTAAAATGTTCACAGTAAAGAGGTTAAATGATTAAATCTTTTCACTACCAACCAATGCACCATGAGTGCCCCCTGTCGGTCATTTTGGCCAGCCAATCACTTACCGCGGTGCCCCGCGGTGGCCTGTGGGTAGATTACCGTACCGTGGGTTTGTACCGCGCATTTTGAATGGCTGCATCTGTAGGAGTTTTACTTTATAGAATGCACAATTATTAGAGAATACTTTTTGACTTTTTTTTTTACTGCAGCTCCTGGTATCCAGGTATCCTGTTATAACAATAACAGGCTTCTACTCACATATCTTAATACATACTGTACTTGAGCCACAGTGCTCAGGTTTGTCTTTTTTGTTAACAGTAAGTCTTCAAACTGAATTTAATAGGCCTTTCTACCTCAAGACATTTGTCAATATTTTAGAAAAGATCATCCTAAAATGGCAATTTAAATCAACTGTGGCTAGAACCTTCCACTGTTCCACTGTTGTACTTCTGGTATATAAAACTCTAGATATGTTTAAATATAAGGTGATAACCTCATTTTTTGACAAGCTTCTTTGTCCTTTTATTCTGAAATGTGCTTTGTTGTGAATAAGTTTGCGTTCATAAAAAATCACAGCAAAAACATAAAAGAACTAGAGAAAATAATTACTATTTGTAATTGCAAATCTAATTTCTCATTAGAAAAGGATAAGAAATTGCAATGAAGTTTCAACTCCATCCACAGCAGTACTAAACCATCCCTGTTACAATGGACCTTAGCAGTAGAGTGCTTCATATAAATGATATCAAGAGAGACTCAGATAACACCTACAGTAGCAACTTATGTCACAAGAGACTGATGAATATCCCTTTTTAGATTAATGGACAAAGAACAAGAGAACTGTATCCAAAACCTAACCACATTTGGTGTGCACAACTTCCCCTGAACAGACCACACATGGGGGCTTAGGGACAAATTGAAATTCAATTATTAGGATTTGCAGAGACAGACTTTATATCAAATATTGTCCCAGTAAATTGTGTCAACTATGATATTCAAGACCATGTTGCAAGTAGTTCAGCTGCTACTGAAGGTTTGTATGGAAACATATAAAAGAACAAGTAGAAGAAGCCAGTCCTTATCTTTTGCCCCTAAAGCCATATAGATTATGCATTTGGTCGACAACCTGTCCCACTAGGGAATGCCATTGACATACATTGTAGAACATACTGTAAATACAAAAAGAAAGAGGGACTGTAATGTTGCATTGTAACTGCAAGTCCTGCAACAAGCAAATACCATACTCACTAAAATAATTTTCTGAAATATGAATCTATTTGTTACTCTAAACAGAAAAATGGAATATTACCTGTAAGGCATTTACAAAAAAATATATACAATGATTTTGAGAACGTTTATAATGGATACTAAATCTCAATTAATTCCGTAATTATTGGAACAAAACAAAATCTCCATGAATGAAGAGGTATCTCAATTATTTATTATTTATATACCTTTTGGGAGTATTAGCCCAACTGTTCAGAGCCCTGATAACGAATCAAAATCTTGAAAACTTACAAGTAAATAAGGCAGGCATAAATATAATCATATATTTTTATAATTTATATTATATATACATAATTAAGAGGCATTGTCAAATACATATACCTGCTTACAGTATATAACAGTGTATAAACTGCATAACGTTATACTGTATATACTGTAGCATTTGGTATTGTTAACAGAAATAGGAGTAGACATAATAGAGATGAAAATGGGTAACCCTAATGGAGATTACTTTTTGCCTAATAATAAAATTGATAATAATATTGCTGCAGTGCTAGACTACTGTACATATTTTTAATGCCAAAATTCATTAAAAAAATCCAAAATGTATTATCCCAAAATGGCCATAAGGTGATGAAGTGCCTTCTCTCCACATCCAAGCAAAGAATAGCATGAGGCCCATGTCTATAGCTGCATGTGTAATGTAGAGGAGACAGTGAACATTATTAGGTTCCTTGTTCATACAGTATACTGTACATTACCAGCCAGCATGATAGCACTTTACTATGTACCTTGGTATCTGACGACATCAGAGAGATGCGATGACAACTTACTCATGGTGCATGGTTTTTATCTTTTTCTCAGTGAAGGAGATGTATTAGAAAAAGTACTATCCCTTCAAAGGGTAACTTCTACAGGGACTGTATGTGTCATATTAAACAAGGAGCAACCTAATTGATGCCAGGAATTTTAAAATTTAGAAGGAATACAATTAATGCCAAGTGGTATACCTTTTGTCTTGTCCTGAACCACCAACTTTGACAGGATTCTGCTCAGACAGGGATACAGCCATCTCCAATATTGCTGCTTCTGCACAATAAAAGCTATGTACATAAGTCTTATGTCAGAACTTTATAGTTTAGAATAAAAGAGCCAAAATGTGGCAAGTATGTGATGAGGATGTGACAGTAGTGTCTCCTGTGCTGATCTATCAGCAGGAATAGCTGCAAAATATTCATTACTAAAGAGTCAAAAGCTAGTTAAAGGACGGTAAATTGCCGAGTTGATCAGCCATTTCTATTTTTAAGACATTTACCACAATGTTTAAGTAAGAAATGTAATTAGTTGGCTACTAGGGGTCTGTTAGAGCTACATTTTTCTTTCTATCAGTATTCTCCCTCTGAGTTGCCATGGTTTTGCAATGATGCAGGTGGTTTCATAGGTGCATGTCTCAGAGCCAAGCTGATTAAAAAAGTGTCAATTCAAAACTGAGGGGGATAAAAAGAAAAAAGAAACTTACAATAGAAAAAAACAGAAAGCTATATTGAAAGCAAAATGGAAGCATTGATCCAAAAAGATAAAGCCGCTTTCTCTTGCTTTTAGTAATTGGCAGCAAACTGAGCTTTCAGACATCCAGTTATATTGACACAAAGCTCCCAAATATGCTATATTTATATATAAAAAAAACAGTAGGACAATATTTTACCAATCACAAAATACATTTGCAATGTCTTTAGACACTCTGTCAAATCAAAGTTGTGGTGGGGTCTAACAAGGCATTTCGGGGCTAATTAGTTTCCATGACGCACAAAGTCCTTTGCAACAAGTTGTACAGCAAGCACATTAGAGGCACAAGAAAAAAAACATTTGCACGCCAGGACAGCTCTACAAATGTATGAACTTAGGATGTCCCTTCTGTTAAAGTAACTTTAGTACCTTTGTCTTTGCATGCTCTTTAATATTAAAAATACAGTATGATTTTTAAATGTTCCCAATATCATTCAATTTAAGACTATTAAAAAATTAACAACCATTTAGCTAACTGACCCAAGGATATTATCCAGCCATTTCTTGGAAGAAGACATGATATCTGCTTCAACAAAGTATCTTGTGTAAAAAAAGTGGATTTTACATTCTTCTCTTTAGTTTGTGCACTGAAGCTACAAATGGGGGTCTCAGGGCAGTAGTGCTGCTTGGAGTGCCATGGAAATAGTTATGCTCTAATTAATGTCCTCATAGACCAAATGGACACAGATTCTTTCAGACTTTTATTCAAAGTATATAGTTAATAAATATATAAAATAACTATATATATATACATTTATTCTATACTAATATATACAATCCATATACCCTAAAAAACCTTTCCAGAAACAATTGTTTAAATATGGTATATCAATTCATGGAATTCCCATTAAATACTGTTTTTAAAAAAGTTCATTGGGAAAGTCTCTCTTCAGTTAAAATGTCTGTCAAATTGTTTTTCTCAAATAAACAAATTCAATGCAGTATATATGCAAATAAAATAAACATTGTATACATACATGTATTTATATAAGGAACAAAACATATGTCATTTGCACTTGGATTCCTGTAAATGTACTGTACCTATTAGAAAAAATGACAAAGCAATGAGGAATTTGTTTGGGGATATTTATATCATGGAATGTGCAAATTAAAAACATTTCACACCAACCTTTGAAGACTCGCAAATAATAGTTATTCAATATAAATAAATCTGCCACTGAGTTTAAGCATTGTAAATATTAACTGTAACTGTATTTGTTTTTTTATTTCAATTTATAGTAATTGTTTGTGATAACACAAATAGTTAAACAGTGTTAACAGGTTTGTCAAGATAACTGTGTACTTATTTGAAAAGTGATACGTTAATTTTGACTGGTAAGTTGTGATATAGTCTGATACCTGAAAATAGCCATTTTCTTGTTTGCTGTAGTGAAAAACATGAGATGCAGTACAAAAAAAACAACAACAACAACAACCCAGAAAAAAATTATCCCAACCTTGTGAATCGGGACTTAGCATTCATGCATTCAGGTTTGATTTATTTTTGAAAGCTTGTGATTGTAGAAATCATGCTCTTAAATGATCAAAGCAGATTTGATAATACAGTATTTCTTGTATAGTCAGATATGACTCCATTTGATTCTTTCTGTGGCATTTTGATCAAGGCAAGCACATTATTTTAAATATTAGAGAGCCCTTTGAAAGGGCTAAAGGTTACAATCCAAGCTTGTGCATTATTTTGTTATCAAACGCCTTTCATATTAGACAGTGAAAGCTAAGACTTATTCAAGAATTTGAAAATAGAAAAGAAAAATAAAAGTCTCTGGTTGCTACAGTATATCTGCACATTGTTGGCATGGACTTGTGAACATGCAGTGTGCAAAATGTATAAACTATTGTTAATGAGGAATTAAATATTCAGTAAAAGCCAGCACTTGAAGTATTTTAATCTGGTATTTGAATGACTAAAATGCTAGTATACTACAACATTTAGTAAAAAATGCTGCTAACTCAGCTCCAAATTGTGTGGTTTGATTTAGATCTCTTGTTACCTCTTGCTTCCAAAAGAATGGCTTAGTTTAACTGGCTCTACTAAAGTGCAAAAAGACATTCTTTGTATGTTACACATGTGACAGAATAGCATCCCAACCAAAGGAAGAATAGTCATGTGATTTCAGTGATATCTTGCACCATATGGTTCCAGTATAGAGCTTGTAATAGAGGAATCTAATGAAAATGGGTGACATTAGCCTTCTCTATAAATGGCTAGAAGATTTCTTCACAGGAGAAGATTTCTAGTCTTGTAGTGAGACCAATCCTTTGGGTTAAACATCAGTCCTGAGATGTGAGTAATCTTTTTGATTTTGTTAGACAAAACCTATCAATTGTAATGGTATTTTCCAGCACTTACGGGAACTAAATTATAAAAAATGCCTATAATCAGCAAGTTCACTCACAAGAATCCAGTGCTCCAATTGGAAAGGCCTCAAGGAATTAAGGTTTAAGAGAAATCTGAGTAAGGCTGTAGTTTACAAACCATGTTGTGGGTTGTGGGACAGTACATTATTGTTCCCTGTTCTGGGATTCCCCAAGGTAATACAACTACTATGCTATGCTACTGGTTAAAGATGGTCTGTGATAGTATCAAAGTATATTATTTAATTCAATCAGTATTTTCTGATAAATTTTACCTTAATAAATTCTAAAATGATTAATCATTGCATTTGTATTGTATGTTTCATTTATTGAAACTCCAAAATACTTTTTAAAATATATACAGTATATATACTGTATAGATGGCATCTATCAAAAAAGTACATACAATTAAAGACACAGCTTTATTGAAAACCGCAAGAAAAAGGCCAATGGTAGAACAATGAAGCTATACCATAGAGGTATTTTGAACAATTTTAACAATCATTCAGTGTTTTTTGATCATTTGGTAATTTCATATAGTCCAGTATAATTTGTCATCACTCAGAAAGAGGACTGTCCAAAGACCTTAGGAGCAAAATCTGCCTCCAAAATTCTTGCAATGGCATTAAAAATATACACTAAATGTGGTGTTCTTACCTAGCACTGGGAACAGGTCTTTTCAGATTATTAGATTATTCCTGTAGAGTAAGTGTTATGACAGCTAACTGGAACTGATAGCTGTGTCTTGCTGACAGGCTGGTATCCAAGTGCAAGAGCTCGATAATTTCTGGAAGTTGGCAGAGAAAGCCGAAGTGGTGGAGCTTGAATTCCACCAGGATGGCAGAGGCAGGACAGAGAGTGGCTGAGATGGTGAAAGGAATATGGTGGTTGAGACCAGGGTTGGTTTCATAGCAAAGGCAGTGTTCAGAGCAGGAAAACACATGGACACTTTGTGGAAAATCTGTGGATGATTTGGAGCCACTGGTCCAGTACTGGGCAGGAGACATTATCAGGTGGATCGGTTTTAGGACAGACTTGGAAGTCTTTCGGCAGATTGAGGCAAAGAATAACTTTTCACAGATGCAGGTCAATACTGTAAACGGATTGCTGTAATCTTTAAAAAATTCAATGACAGAGCACTAGCATAACAGGTTTAAATAGTAAGTTTTGATGAGTGAAGCACATGTTAATTGAATGAGGGAGGCTGGAATAATTGGCCCAAGTGAGTCTTAATTGCTCCAGGTGGTATGCAGCCACTTCAGGGAATGTGCGTAGTTTCTGAGTAAATCGAGGTCTCTGACTTCAGGCTCACCTTGGCATGACAGTTAGTTCCCAAACTCTTGAAACACCTCGGTGGACCCTTTTCCGGTCATCTTTCTGTAAAGTGAGTGCTGGATCAGTTATGTATAGTATTATATTAGACTACCATGTACAAAGACATTCAAAGCTGGTCTCTGAAGTTCCCTAGACATTTCTATTCCCATGAAAAGCTCTTCTGTTGTTTAGACTTTCCAAAAGATGGTTGATTACATTTTAGAATTACCATCCAAGTTTTAAGGTAATTGCAATTTACTACTTGTGGAAGACTGCTTCACTAAGTATGTCAGCCTTTATGCTCTGCTGATCAGAACTACCAACAACTTATTTGAACACTTCTTTCCATACATGATTCCTACTCTGTTATTACACCTTATCAGGACCACTCCAAGGTTCTTCTGTACCAAGCATGAAAGAACCTGCTGTTCCCTCTTCTTATGCATCGGGTATCAGTGTACCTAAGGCTCACCACTGAGATGGCCAGACAATAAATTTAGAACTGTATTTAACTCAGTGGAGGCAACTTCCTGGTTTCCTGGAACTTGGGTACAGATTCTACTGAAATTATTTAACCCGCTGCTATTCCTTGTTCTGATAAAATGGTTTAGTGTTCTCTATTAATTGTTTGCTTTGAACTCTTTTATTTTTCTTGTTTTATGGTTTTATGTTGAATGATTTAAGTTCTTGGAAATCTACATACCTTTTTGCTTCATATTAAGGTTAGCAGCTCTTTACCTTAGGTACTTTATAAATTGTTGCAATTCTTGAATTCATTCAGAATTTGTAATTGAAACATGGATGTTTCTTTCCTTCCTACAAATATACCTGACAAATGTGGAGTAACTAGGTAGTTTGGAAAGAAAAAAAAATGTAATCACTACAAAAGCACCAAATTATAATGTGTACACTCCCCAATCAATGTCTGACTCTCACTTCTGTCACTCTATAATATGAGCTTAGATCTGTAATGTATGTATATAATTTAATTGGTATCTATTGGTTATATCAGCAAAATGTTAAGAGGGTCAAATTTGCTCATTGGTTGTATGCCGATGAAGGTTTTGCTTGTGCAACAGTTCAAGATTAATTCAACTTTTTCCAAATTCCCACAAACACATGTACTGTAAGTTAAGCAAACCATAAAGCCCAGTGTGAAAAGGGATATACAATAAGACATTTCCTCAGACATTTCAAGAATTGAGACCCTGTTCAAGTACATTCTTTTCAAGAGGGAAGCATGGATATTTTAAGAAAAGTACATGATTTAGGCAAAGAAAGTTCACATGCACCAACAAAATGCCAGATATAATAAATTCCCATATTGAATGGGATTGTACAATGCAGTTGTAATTTCTGGACACTATCACCAATGGTTTTATAGTCAGAGGAAGCCTGCATCTGTTGTGTTTTAGAAATGGCTAGCATATCACTATCCTCTCTTCATTAGATCTGTGAAAATGGTGGATTCTCAAATTTACCAGGTATTTCCAGCCAAAAATAAGGAAACACCTATCAAGCAGATACAACTCAGTTCAAAATATCTTTCCAGTACAAATCATAGTATATGAGTGAATGGATAAGCAAAGGTAATATTAGTATTATTGATAGGCCATTTCAGTCTGCTGGATGACATTTACGATTTGAACTAAATAAGACAGATCACTAGAGCAAGCCTCAGCCTGAAAAAAGAGAGGTTATGGATGGGGTGATTAAGACTGAACCAAAAAGGTTACCTTCTTGATCTTAGAAAAGTCAAGAGAAGATCGACAAAATATGTATTTCCAGGACTTAAATTTGAACGTTGCATATTAAAATATGTCAGAATATGTCAGAAATATATTGACTATACAGTATTTGACAGATGTGATGGATATACAATGAATGCGATCAAGCTTCATTACTACAGACCATTTTGGGACATGTGAGAAAGGTTGTTATAACAGTGTTTTCTGTAATTTCTGTAAATTTCAAGACGGCACTGTGATTCAGAACACAAAATATAAGGGAGTCACACATAGGCATGCATGTACATACAGTACTTTATAAATCTAAAAGCAGTATGAAGGAAAATCTAATCAGTGAACCATACCTTTAAAATATGTATACACCCTATGTATTCTAATTGTAGAAATGTTGGTATCTGCTTCCTGATTTCTCTCTGGTACAATGTTCCCTCAGACATTGGCACTCAATATTTCTCCCTAGCATTTTCTTCCAACTGAGATACAGTTAAATTTAATATACAGTATTGTAGAACTGTTCCATCCCAAGTGTCTGAAGCAAAAACATATTACATGTTTCTACAGTATGTCTTTTCTAAAAAGCTTCTAAAGGTTGGTCTGAAATAATGTGACAGAAGCATTACAGCCAACCACCTTTATAAAAAAAATAGCTTCTGATACCAGAACTTGAAACACTGGATTATCCCTATTGAGCTATTGGTTGTAAGACAGGTGAGCAGTAGCAGGAAATGAAAGATAACTACTCTCAAAACTGTAAAACTGGAAATGAGTTGGGTAAACTCAAGAGTTTATTATCCACCCAGAGACTTCTTTGTTGGAGTTACACCCCACTCTGTCCACAGGTTTCCTATCATCCAGGCTTTGATGTCTGATTTGCCATGTCCCTGGTTATTCTATGCAATCTCTGTGGTGACATTTGTTTAAATGCATGGTGGAGTCATTATGCTTGAATCATGCATCATTAATATTGTTACAGCTTTAGACGACTAGGACGTGTCTCTTAGATAAGGTTTGTGACACCTGGCAGAGTAAACACTTCTGATTCAAAGCAGAGATGTTTGCTGAGATGTGTGAAGTGCCCTGATGAAAGACAATTGTAAAGTTTACCTTGGTACTGTATATCTAGGTAAGTTGTGAGTTAATGCTTGTCAATGAGCAGTACAGAAACGCACCATACAGTATAAGACCATATTCAGAGTCTGAGGAGAGACAATAAGAAGGGAACTTGAAGCTTGCGCCAGGCAAGAGTCCTTACTTCATGATCATATAACAAAACCTGACTGGAGATTGGTATTTGAACCTTGCTAGAGAAAGATCTTGCTGTTCTGTTTTTTTTTAGGAAACTGGGTTTCCTGGGTAAGAGATACTGTACCTCCATTAGAGATGTCTTTCCTGCTTAGGGTGCATTTTTAGAAAAGCTCCCATTTGTGGCATCTGGAAAGAAAGCTTACAGTATCTCTTATTTGGCCTCTGTAGGTTTTAAGAGTCTAAACCTTTAAGCACAGGTAACAAATTAGAGAGCAATTTGTATATTATACACCCATTGATCCTCCCACAATACAAAGGTCACCAGTGTCTACACATGAAAAACAAGCACTCACTATCACAATACCTTCACAATGTGCAACATGTGAGTTATGAGGTACTGTACTTCTTTTTAAAACCATCTCTTATTTCCCTACAAATAAAGTATTGCTTTATCTGTGGTGAAAAACATTTTGGATTTATCTGATCTTTTTTTTTGTTTGAAGACTTTATCAGATTTTCTTCAGGTTTCAAATGAAAACATCAGCCACTTTCTTTCGTGTATCTTTTTTTTAAAGTGACTGTATCTTTGTTTCTGTCCATAGATTTTCATTTGGTAATGTTTTTTCAAATTGATTAGTTGAGGCTTTCTCCTGAGAGATTTAATCTTTTACAGTGTATTATGAACCTCATCATTTATCATTACTATGAGTTTTGACCTTCTTGAATTACTATTACAGAGTGCTGTCTAGTTATGTATTGAAGGAACCTACATTCTGTAGAAACCACACACAAAATAATATACTAAAATACACTGTTCTTTTTTATAACCATCTCCCTTACCAGTACATTTGGAATCCTCCCAGTGTCTCCAGATGGTTTACATAAACAGCTTTTAATATTAAAGGGCCTCAGAATACAACCTCCTGTATGTGGCTTCTTCACAGACATCTTCTTTCACTCCAATGCTTTTGTGAAGCCCAAACTCTTCTTATAATATCGTACCTACAGCAAAAGAAAACTAAGCATTGTAGCTACACAACATAGGGACTTTTCCCTCTTCTAGTGCCTCTTAAATTAAATCTTACCTAAATATTGTCCTGCAGTACCCATGTATTATTCCAATGTTGAATGAATCAATCAATTGAGGGGGTACTGCAGTCCAAATATTTCAGACTAGTTATTAAATCTCAGTAACAAAATAAATTCATTAAAGGTATAGTGAGAGAGACAGGGTTTGTGGGAATTGTGACATGAAGTGGCACTTCTTGCTCACTAGACACTGTAATGACTAATGTAATGAGATTAAATAATAAATAATAATAATAAAACACTTTATATAGTGCCCTTGAAGGTTGTTTCTCAAAATGCTTTAAAAATGACAACGACAAAAAAAAAATACACAAGATATACACAATGAAAAAACACAGTGAGAGGAGACAGTAGATAGTGGTACTGAATATGATAGGAGCAAAGGAGTATACAGCTGAACCAGTTAAATATAAGCCCTTCTAAAGAAGACTTAGTTTTGAGTCTAGATTTGAAAGAGTTTAGGGAACTCTCCGATATTCTTAGGGATAGTTCCAGAGTTCCAGACTTTTGGGACATAACAGGAGAAGGTCCATAGAATATAGATAGGCTTGGAGGACAGATGTTAGGAATCCCTGATGGGAAGATACAAGGATCCTGTGCAGACGCAGGCACGGGTAGTAAATGAGGCAGGCGAACAATCCAAAACGAGAGGCAAGGTCATGGTCAATAGGCGTAAGGTACAGATGCAGCCATTCAAAATGCGTGGGCGATACCGCATTATTTTCCGGTATGCTGTACGCAGTCTACCGCGAGTTACCGGTAAATACCGCTAGCAAAATAATAGTATCCTGAATTTCCGCAAGGTGGAGCTAATAAAGCTCAACCTCTCATGTTTGAGCTGTAGCCATCAAAGTCTTTAACGAAGATATTACTAATAGTATTAATAATAAATGACCTTGGACAAGCTGTAAACTCAAAGTATTGCCCTGGTCCACATTATTTTTTTCATTGACCGTCTTTGTAAAAGTAACACCACAGCATTTCGCAATCACGCATTTTTTTCCAATCATGCAAAGTACAGTAATTTTTGAGAATCGATTCACCATGCCTTTCACATGCTCATAAAAGAGATTGATTTAGGAACATAAACATATTACCGTATGCAAACTGTACTGTATACAGTATGTATATGTATATTTAATGTCTTAACTGTGCCCGTTTAAGTATTGAATATTCATATCTAATTTTACCACTGAAGGGAAATCTTAGTAGCTGAGCATAAAAAGAATAGGAGCATACTGCAACGCGTGTGAAGGCCATAAACGATATTAATTTTGGAACATAAACATACAGTATATGTCTGGTCTCGGTACTTTAAAGAAAACATACACGAAACATGGTTTCATTATGACCAGAATCGGTCTTGAGATATTTTTAACTTGATTTACAGTATTTGAGAGGTATGTCTTGACACCGATACTACGTAAATACTGCTCACGTACTGTATATGTTTCTAGGTTTATATTATGCATTTCATACGGTCAAATTACTTTTGAGCAACTGATAACAAGCGCGAAACGGTATGCCCAGGGCATTTTAGTTTCGTTTTGTGCGGGGACTGCTTTAACTATATTGCCGTGGATTGATTAGAGATATCAAGTACAGACAAGTCATTTTTTAAATGTTGTAGTTCGTCTTGTAAAAATGTTACGAGAACATCATCTGTCAACAATTACACAGGTTCTGTTTCCATATTGCGGATTTTGGTTACGTAATATTATTTTCTAATTTCACGTTGTGAATATATGATTTGGGCAAACAGAGCCGCAAAGAAGTACATTATGGGTTGTTGTTTTTTTTTGCAGTTTTATCTAGAACAAACGATGCTTAAACCTTTGTCTGATTCTTGTGAAACTATCCACACGACAGTTACCTACAGTAGGAGTTGACTTCAGTGATGTCACTGATGGGATGTTTTATAAAAATCCATCCTCTGTAAAACGTCTTCTCTAGTTGTCCTGCATATGTATTTGCTAATGAAGCTGTGTGTTCTGAGCCTGGTTCTCTACATTTCTGTATGAACCAGCTTAGAGGGCTAAAGACAGCTTGTGTTTAAATTGAGTGTAAGGTAATTTATGCTTCTAAAGTCATGGTCAGCATTTATTATTGTACTGTGCTGTAAACTTGTTCTGTGCCTAATTACATTATTTTATAGCTTTATCAAATCTGTACATTGTCTGTCGATAATGTTTCTGTAGTGCTTTTTCAGCCCTCAGCATGTGACCGCGCTGGTGGCGCTGTGTGTTAGTTTCCTGATTCCCATGTCACACGGTCTGTGATTGAATCCCATGTAACTATGACTTTATTTTTTAACAAACATTTCTTTGAAAAAATGAAACGTTTCCCTTGGTCAGAGATTAAATAAAACCTCACTCGCACCAAACAAATTTATATTTCTAAATATCACAAAATGATCGGATTTAAGTCTTTTTAATAACAATGAATAGTCACCTATGCGTTACAAAATAAACATTTATATTGATTTGAATCGCGTTTTGATTTAAATCGTAAACGTGTGTTTAAATATATGTGTTTAAAGGCAATATACTGTATAAAAGCGCTGATTCTTATGGAATGTGTTCCGGCAGGGATTCAAAAAATTTATTTATCTAAGGAAAATTGCAGTATAACTTTGTTCATGCACAAACAGTGGCATGTTACATTATAATTTGGGTGTCTCCTCTTGCCAGAAAGCTCTAAATTGCATTTTGAGTGCGGTTTTTGACTTTTTCTAAATTGCAACCCATAAATACATAAGTTTATGTTTATAAGACTTACTGTATTCTAAACTGTATTACAACAGCACATTGGACAATGCAACGTAAATTGCAAAAATGCACTTGGAATCTGTCCAAGCCCTACTACGAAAAATACTTAAACTGCGACACTTATCATTCATCTTTAAATAAACTTTATTTTATATAGTGTTTTAAGCGAATAGGTAATTAGATTGCTCATAAACCTAATCGCTTTTTCTACATAAACACAGCGTGATTGCTCTCTGAAAATGCTTTTCCTTTATATTTAGGCTCAGATTTCAACTATAGATCGTATTATTATAAACTTTCTTGGAAAAATGTCTTTTATGTAGACCATGTTTGCTATTAATTCATTTAGGGCTAGAATACGTTCATTGTCTTCCAATCGAGTCGAGTTGACATTGGAAGCTTGCCACGCCCGGACTGTTACACCAACGCATTAGCATGTTAAAGCGATTTCATTGAGGAGCCTAGCTTTTTAACTAGTAAGTACTGTACTTCCTACTTTGAAAATACCTGTGAAACCGGTTTAATTCGTCACAGCCAGCACTCCCGCAGAGAGGGGGGTTGTACTTGTTAATGTCCGATGACATACAAGTGGAAAGATTACAGATTTTAATCGTCTTTTTTCTGAACCAGGGAAAATCTGAATGCTGAATGAATAAAAGCATTTTATTAAAAACGCGTTTGCGTTTGTCTGGTATTTACTTTGGTCCCTTTTAACTGTTTTTCGATCTACTGTATTGCTTTGAGATGCCACTTTTAAAGGTGATATGTAAAATAAAGTTTTTTATTATTGTTATAGAGAAACATGATCAGATTTTCCCTGGTTCAGAAAAAAAGATCTAAAGTGCTACACCTAACTTTCTTAATTCTATGTATTTAAAGCAGTGAACTACTGTAGGTGTAACATAACATTCAGAAATACAATCGAGAATAGTTTTGTGGTGTTTGTTTAGATGAAACGTTCCTAAAACGTATAACGTAACAAAATTAAAGACGATTAAAATCTGTAATCTTTCCACTTGTACTGTATGTCATCGGAAAGTTTCTGCTTTGTGTAAGGATGGTATCAAAAAGTAATCTTAAGTGGTGAGAAAGCTGTGCTCAATGTATTTAAGGGACTTAAAAGTAAAAGGAGATGCTTCATATTGCTTGACTAATTTTAAAAATTAAGTTATAAATGCAAACGCTCCCTCGGTGCCGCGCCGGGTGTAAATATAAAAATATACACGAATATAATCATATTGTTATTAAATTCTTTAGATACGCGATTCCATATTATATTAGCAGAAAAGCGTAAAACTACCACTTTTTCACACGCTATTTCACATGTCAGTTAAATACTTCGATGCTTAAAATGTTTAGGGAGAAATGGAATACCAGTGTGTATTTTTCCTTTAAAGTACCGATTCCTGGAATCTGACTGGCTGACACCCTTCTGAAGTGGTTCCATAATATCTGGTATACGGAAAAGAAAGTGTTGATAAAAAAAGCCTGGATTCTCATGTATCTCAGAGAGCGAGTGATCAGAAAAAGGAACAGCTGTTACACCCAGGTTTTACGCTCTCTCTCTGTTGAATGAATGAAAGCATTTTATTAAAAACGCGTTTGCGTTTGTCTGGGTATTTACCTTGTAATCTGTGGTTTACATCTACTGTATTGTTTTGAGATGCCACTTTTAAAGGTGATATGTAAAATAAAGTTTTTTATTATTGTTATAGAGAAACATGATCAGATTTTCCCTGGTTCAGAAAAAAGACGATTAAAATCTGTAATCTTTGCACTTGTACAGTATGTCATCGGAAAATACAATCAGTTTCTGCTTTGTGTAAGGATGGTGTCAAAAAGTAATCTAAGTGGTGAAAAAGCTGTGCTCCTCAAAGCGCTTTACAGGATAAAAACATTAACAACAATAATGGCTGGGCAAACGATTTTTTTTATAGAAATACAAAATGAGATACTGTATAATGATGTGCATGAACAAAGTTATACTGCTATTTTCCTTAGATACGCAATTAAAAAAAAAATTTTTTTTGAATCCCCGGCGGAACACATTCCATAAGAATCAGCGCTTTTATACAGTATATCGCCTTCAAACACATATATTTAAACACGCGTTTACGATTTAAATCAAAACGCGATTCAAATCAATATAAATGTTTATTTTGTAACGCATAGGTGACTATTCATTGTTATTAAAAAGACTTAAATCCGATCATGTTGTGATATTTAGAAATATAAATTTGTTTGGTGCGAGTGAGGTTTTATTTAATCTCTGACCAAGGGAAACGTTTCATTTTTTCAAAGAAATGTTTGTTAAAAAAAAACTCATAGTTCCAGTGGGATTCGATCACAGACCATGTGACATGGGAGTCAGGAACCTAACCCACAGCGCCACCGGCGCAGTCACATGCAGAGTGCTGAAAAAGCACTACAGAAACATTATCGACAGACAATGTACAGCGTGTACTATTCTTGTGTTGCGGTACATGAATATAATTATATCGTTATTAATTTCGTCAGATACGCGATTCCATATTATATTCCCTTTTAATCAAATTCTAAAAGTATGCTTGTTGACTCCGGTATCTCTTTAGTTAAAGACTTCGATGCTTAAAATGTTTAGGGAGAAATGGAATACTGGTGTGTATTTTTTCTTTAAAGTACCAAGACCAGCCATATACTGTATGTTTATGTTCCAAAATTAATATCGTTTATGGCCTTCACACGCGTTACAGTATGCTCCTATTCTTTTTATGCTCAGGTACTAAGATTTCCCTTCAGTGGTAAAATTCAATATCTACAACGGGCACAGCAAAGACGTTTACTGTAAGTCTTTCTACGACAGACCAACGGACCACGAGTGCCCCTATCGGTCAACCAATCACGTACCGCGGTACCGAGCGTCATCTTGCGTCACAATGCGCGATGCCACCTGCGGTACGTGTCTGTAATGCGCACTTTGAATGGCTGCATCTGTAAATAGTAATCCAGGGAGAACCCTGGCGGCAAACAGTCCAAGGCAAGAGGCGAGGTCCAAAGTCGAAAAGGCAGAAGGGGAGTCCAATATCCAGAATAAACGAGGTACGGGGAAAAACGCCAGGTAGAGCTCTCCAGGAGTAGACTCAATACCGAGCAGCGGGAAGCAGGTAAAGATGGTATAAATAGCACTGCGCACCACACGGAGGAGTGTGTGCAGGTGGTTTAACTCGTGCGGCAGCGTTTGTTAATAATCACCTGCTGCTGGTGCTGATTAGATCACTTAAGAGTTGGTCTTGACTGCCTGGCGGTCGTGACACAGATAGGAGACCAGAATTAGAAGAGCGTAGGTTGTGAGTTGGGGAGTAGGAAGATAGTAGATCAGACAGGTTGTGAGGTGCCAAGCCATGCAGAGTCTTATAGGTGAGCATGAGGATTTTGAAGTCGACATGAAACCTGACAGGAAGCCAGTGCAAGGACTACAGGATAGGAGTGATGTGATCACTCGAACTAGACCTAGGTCAGGATTTTGGCTGCTGAATTTTAGACATACTGGAGTTTGTTTAATGTGGTTTGGAAACCCCATTACAGTACTCAATTTGGGAGAAGACAAATGTGCTGATCAGCTTTTCAGCAACAGTTAGTAATAGCATAGTGTGGTGATATTTCTGAGGTGAAAGAATGATGTTTTGACAATATGACAATATGTGGGTCAAATGTCAAGCCTGAATCTAATATCACCCCCAAGTTTTTTCAATTTGAATTGAAGTTCAAGTACAGTGGCATCTACAGAGAGGGTTACAGAATTGGCTTTACAAAGTGATGGGCAGTGCCAGGAAGCATGACTTCAGTCTTGTCACAGTTCAGATGAAGGAAATTTTGAGTCATCCATGTTTTTTGTGTCGGAGATTTTTATGCAATTAGATAGAATAGGCACAGCCACATCAGTGTCAGGCTTGGTATGGAAGTAGATTTGAGTATCGTCAGCATAGAAATGATAATTGAAGCCATGTGATCTTAAAAGCTGACCAAGAAGAAACATATACTGTAAATTCTGAAAAGTAGGGGGCTCAGTAAAGAGCCCTGAGGAACACCAGATTAACGAGTCAAATTTCAGAGCTAAATCCGCCAAGAGAGACAAAGTGACAGTGATCAGTGAGGTAAGGCTTGAACCATTTAAGAGCAGTGTCAGAAACCCCAAACAGTCTAGTGATGAGAAAGTAATATATCATGGTTAAAAGTGTTGAAAGCAGCACCGAGATCAAGCATAATGAGGACAGAAAGAGAATCAGAAGGTATTAGAAGATCGTTAGTGACTTTGACCAGGGCAGTTTCAGTACTTTGAAGTTTTTAGAAACCTGATTAGAGGGGTTTGAAGAGGTTATTTGCAATGAGGTGGTTATTTAACTAAATTGTAACAGCACCTTCTAGAATTTTTACACGAAAGGGTAAGTTGGTTGTCCAGAACCATGCTTAGCATTTGGCACAGGGGTAGTGGCAGCAGTTTTGCTAACCGTTGGTATGACACAAGTGCTCAGGGATTCATTTATTATATCAAGGACAATGGGACAGAGAGTAATGAAAACCATATGAAAAACCAGTTTACTGAGGAATGCAGAAGACAGAAGTTAGAGAGACGGGAACCAGTAAAGCTAGGCAAACTGGAAGGAGATGTGGAGGTAATGTTTGTTGTTGAGAGAATGTGATGCTGGATGTTGTCAATATTGGAGCTAAAGAAATCTAAAAATATATTGCAAAGTTGTGATGAGGCAGGTAATGTGATGGGGCAGTTTGGCTTTAGCTGTTTGTTGATGATGCACAAAAGGTACTGTAGAATTGTTATGGTTATTTTCAATAGTGTGAGCCTAGGCTGATCAACTGATCGCCAGTTGCGAAAATTTAGTGTGAGGGGGACGTGTTAGAAAAAGGTCATTCTAGATTGAAGAGAATAGCTAATTGGTCAGAGAGGCCTAGTTTGAGGGAAGAGAAGTGAGAAAAAAAGAGTCATTTTCAATAAGTAAATCAAGGGGGTGTCCTTTGTTACTGTATGTGTTGGGCTAAGAAACAAACTGGGTTAGATCAAAGCATCTGAACAGAGCTAGAAAACCCATCATAAATTGGAAGACCATGAGTCAATATGTATATTAAAGTCATCAATAATAAGGATTCTCTTAAATCTTAGATATAAAAAGGAAAGTAAAAATGAGACATCAAACTCACCTAAAAAGGCTTAATTAGGTTTGGGGGGGTTAATAGACTGTGGCGATGATAGTAGAGTGGGGAACGGAGACATTTAAAACAAAACACTCAAAAGAAGAGAGCAGAGGTACAGTAACAGGACTTAAACTGTAAAGATTATTAATAGCAATAATTATCTTGCCTCTACCTGTGAGATGAGGAAGGTTGAACAAACCCTGTCCTGGAGGGACTAGTTGGTTGAACAGGGGACCATCCTTTTGTCGCTTTCAGGTTAGGGTTAAGCATAGAAAGTCAAGATGTTTTTTTCTGTTATAAAGTCATTTAATAAAATAACTTTATTATTCATAGAGCAGGTGTTTACTAATGCTAATCTGCCAGTATCAGGGAGCCAGGGGCAGCAGAGCTGGTTCCAGGCACAGTAGAGAAAGTACATTTTTGAGGTCGGCCCTGATATGGGATGGTCTTGCAGCCTTGTGCCGAGAGGCAGGTATAGTGACTCCGCAAGTGGATGAAGGAAAGAAACAGTGTCCCATGCTTCTGTGATTGTAACACATTGGTCGCAGGATCCCAATATTACTGCAGTAATAATACATGTTTTTTTCATGGAAATAATTGTGTTTCGTTTGCAGTAGTTGCAGTGAGGAGTATCTTAGAAACATTTTGGTGGAAACCGGGAAGATGCAACAAAAAAAACAGAAGGAAATCTTGAATCAGGGCAGCAGCAGATGGTTACATAATCCTCAGTAGAACAATTACAGTGGTGAGTAGTCGGCAGTAGAATCAGTCACTGTGGAAGAAAAAATAAGTATAAAGGAAATAAAAAGTAGAAATAATAAAAAGTAGATCATAAAAAAATTAAAACTGGCAAGAGGAGTGGCAGCCTCTCAACCAGAAACCCGAAAAACAGGTTGTGCAGCAGACATTTCACCGCAGAAATATTCCAACGTGATCTACATGCAAGGTTTACCAGCAGTATTTGTTGACAAAACAGTCTGGAAGTCAAGAGCAATATTTCTTATAGATTAAAGGAGACAAGCCTGCTTCTTTACAATGTAATAGGGACACTTCACGTCACCAGACGTTGTTGCCTCATTCTGAATCACACAATATGGCACTAAGCATAACTGGAAATATTGTGTATTTTGTTATGTAAATTGGAGGTTTTACACAATAATGTGTACATTTGACTTTTATTGTGGTTTGAAATGCTGATTAATTCTAACCACGAAATATAAAAATAGCTCTGCAGTTTCCTTTTAATTATGGTAGTGGTAATTACTACTGCTGCCTTTCAGGTCTTGCATCCTGGGCTTGATTCTACTCTGGGACTCCTTCTGGGTAATTTTCGTTCAACAGTCCAAAGAAAAAGCTAATTGGCACTTCTAAATTTGGCTCCAAATCACTGTAATCCTCTGAGAAAAAAATGTTTACAGAAGAGGACAGAAGCATAGTCAAATTAAAAAGAAAAAAAATGTCTTAAATCATATGTTATTTTGTTATTTGTGAGTTTATTTTACAAAGCAACAACTTTAGTCAACTTACGTCTTTCAGATGCAAGCAGCTAGAGTAAAAAAAAATAGCTGAAGGTGTAGAAACCTGCTGTAAAGTACAGTACAGTATGTTGTGCAAACCAGCTCAGACACCTGACATTTAATTACTGTATTTGGAAAAGCAGGTGTATCATTTTCTGAATATAAGGAGAGAGTAAACACTTAACACTTTTTTCACATCTCTATATGTAAGTTCTTTATTACTGAAAAATGTACTAATTAAAACAATTTGCTACTTTAAGCATTTAAGCTTTAACTGAGTCACAGGAACAGTGGTATTAATACAGATCAACAACATTAATGACCTTTATGTGTTTATGTTTAAAATGTGCAGTTTTCTTATTCGTTATGTTAATATTATTTTTTATAAGATGGCATTTTTGTGACTTAAAGAACTATTACATATTTACATCCAGCAACAAATGTCTCTGTCTTTTGAGATAGTTCTATACCTGCATAACACAAAGATACAGTAAAAAAAAATCACGTTTCCTGTGACTCACTCCATGCTTTATAGATTTTTGTTGTGAAATAGTGATGAAACATAATGATGCGCACAGACATCTCTGGGTCTGTATCAGATAGAATGTGACACCAAGTCTCAGTTTCATGGTCCCTTGGTTTGTCAAATTAGCTAGTAGTCAACATGGGAATATGGCACTGGCTTAGCTTAGGTGTGGCAGTAGAAAAGTGGAAGACTTTTCTTACATAATTATTAGAGGTCACATACTATACATGGATAAGACTAAATGTACAAAACAGCAGGTGAAAACTAGCAGGAGAACTAGCTGGTGGTTTGATTCAGTGTTCCTTTAACTGATTTTTTCTTATTGAATTTGTAGCGGACAGCTTCCTCTGCGTTGTGTCAAATGAACACCCAGGGACACCAGGTCTGCGATTTTATTACCTTATAGAACATAAAACACGTGGTCGTTACACATGCTAAATGTTTCTCTCTCTCCTGATTGGCATCCACAATGCGTCTCAGACTCTCCTTATAATCATATTATATAAAATAACATAAAAATAATAATAATAATAATAATAATAATAATAATAATAATAATAATATATTGAATGATATATAATATATAACAATATAAAGAATGATATATAATATATTAAGATAATAGATTACATATATAAATGTAATTATATATTATTAACACAATACCCACCATCTATATACATTCACATGACTACACATATATCATATCAATATCAAATCAATTACAATGATTGTAATACATGCATAAATCGCCCCTTAGATATGTTTTATCTATCATTACATTATACGTACTCTCCACAATATAACGATATAAGCCAATACCCGTTATCTTACTCTAGAATGCAACTTTTCCAGTGTTGTACGTTAACATTTGGTTAATAAAATCGACACACCTAAAATATTAAATCAGAAAGAAAAAAATTATAACAAAATGGACGACATACCTTATAGAACATAAAGCACGTGGGCGTTACACACACTAAATGTTTCTCTCTCTCTCCTGCTAAGCAAAATATAACACGTGGTTAAACACCGTATAATGTATTAAACATTACCTTTATGCACTACTGTGATTAATTTGGCACACAACTGTAACATTCACAGAAATAATATATATAATATCGCCACATGGATATGTAATAAAAATAATTAAAAAAAATAACGCTCGCATGCTAACATGCATGACCACGTGTCGCTAGCACCACACTACACTCCATTACGGTACGTTAGCATATCTCTACAGGCCCTCCAGATCAGACATCCTAACTTTCTAATTAATGAAATAAAACATTACGTGCAACCTAATAATGCGGCACAGTCTTCTTCACATGGTCACCAATATATTACGCCATACTAGTAATCGTTTAAAACAGAAAATAAATTGATTAAAATAAAGTCGCATAAGTTCATTGGAGAGAGACAGTAACGTGCGTCTTACCCGATTGGCGTCTACAATGCGTCTGAGAAATCACCAGAAAAACGTGATGCCTATGATGCCCAGGGTGCACCTTAATTGACGCCCCACCAGCAACAAATCCCAAGGTATGTCGCAAAGCCAACTATATGCATAAAAACGGAACACATTTTGGAGAAGTTCACAAATATAAAATAATAAAATAACATAAAATAAATGATTACATCATATAACCATGGCTCAACACACCTGGCTACAAATTTATCTCAACAATGAATTGAAAATACTAAATCAACCAATTAATGGTGCTCCAAGAACTATGTTTAATTGAAAAATAATACAATTGTGTTGGTTCCTATTCTGTAACATAAGCATTAAAATCTATCATCAAATTTAGAAACTGAGCACAACATAAGGTCCTTAAACCCTTATTGTTAATTTAAATTAACATAAAAAATAGCCATATGAATGGAATTCTCTACATAAATGAATAAAGCATGTTCATATTCATTACTTTATGGGGTGGTTATACTGTAACTGGTAATTAATTTCTTATTTAATTTGATTATGCAACAATGAATAAATTTAAATTGATAGTCATTTTAGGATTTTGTTGGTAAATGAAACATATATGTTATAATTATTGTTGAAAACTATCCCTTGATATAGTTGCACATCCCTTACACTAGTGATAAGTGTTTTAATTTCACATGGACAATATTTGCTTATTCATTCTGGTGTAGCGGCAATGCTTGTTAATAAGACAGAATTAAGCGTTGCTGTGCTTTCCTAAATGAGGCCCCATCTCACTCTCCATCTCTGTGGTGCAGCCATAGAGAAAGTATTCATGCAGGCTGATTTAAGATGTTTTCTTTTGATAAGGGACAGCTCCCAAACGGGGATGCACTTAGCTAAGCCTGGCTATCATGATCAATGGTCATCCATTGGCGCCTATCTGTCTAGGAAGTGCCAAATGGACATCTGGACTGCATTCCTAAGTGTCAGGAGTAAGTGACTCATATCTCACCTTGATCAACCAATCAGGGACTGGCAGGGCGTGGTAACACCACGTGGGTCTCCAATGCCCGCCAAACTCTCAACCAATCAACACACATCTGTGTCTTGGTCAAAAAGGGAGCGCAAGCTCAGATCGGGGCTCTCCTTGGCCATTTCCGCGCATCCTCAGAGACAATCATGTGACAACTGCTGTTGTCTGCACTGGGACTTGGACTTTGTTCTAAGCGCGAGGCCGAGGATCCCGTATGTACTCAGAATTCTACCAACATGAATGCTCCGCTTGATCAACGGCAGCCTACAGTTGGACCCTCGTCGACAACCTGAATAGCTTATTCAGAAGCAGCGCTGGACCGGGAACGAACCAGCTTCTTCCCGGGCAAAAGAGTGACTTGCGAGGACCCGCGGTCACACTCTGTGCATAGAGACTTTCTACTAGCCAGCCGGACTGCTGGTAGATCCCCTCGGAGCAATGACTGCCCTGCGCGCCGCAGTTAGATTCCTCCGCCCGTCCTACTCCGAGCTGCACCTCGACTGGTTGGCCGGTAGCCAGAGGACGCCGGGACAACGCCCATTGGACAACCGCTGGAACAGAGGCTGCAACAGAGCCTGTCAGCTGGTTTGGTGTTCATGCCGGGAAATTCCAAATCCATACACAGATGATAAGTAAACCCCATGTTCTACATTGCGTCTCAAGAATTCAATTGTACCTCAACACAAGTTGTTATCAATTTAATTCATGAGTAATGTATTTACTTCCGAGTTTAGAGTAACAGTGGGTAATAACACTGATTAGCAATTTGGTAACCGAACGATATATATTGACATATATTCTCTGTTGTGTATCTCTTTGTGTTTGCATCTCTTCGAGATTATATACCTTGTATATTGATAACCCTCACAGTAAGGTCTGCCGCTTGTATCCAGGCAGACTAGTATATGTTTGGTGCACAATTTATGTTAATAAAGGTATCTTGTGTATTGAACCCGTGTGTGTGCGTTGTTAGTTGTTCTGACGATTGATTTTCTAAAAGCCACAACGAACCACCTCGTGATTACTGCTACAATTAATAATTGTCTCAGTAAACCCATCAAACCTCTACACAGGTTTTCAGCTAAAACACAACCCATATATAAAACATAACTTTTTCTGCTTTTTGCTGTGTAACATAGTGATATTTTCATAATTATGGCTCAAACATGCAGACAATATATTCAAAACTCTTTGGTGATTAAAGTCCCATTAGAAATCAGTGAGGATATAAGGGCTTAAGTGACCCATGATGTTTACATATATTATTTTAAAGAAAAAAAACATCTTACTTTCCTTGTTAAGACATTGTTGGGTGATTAGTTTATTTCAAGGACACTTCTTAATTCATCAATAGTGACATTGCCACATACAAATTATTCTAAAGGTCATGCTGGATGCTGGTTTCCCAAACACTATCAGCTACCACAAAAGAGATGGAAGGCTGATTCTTTCAATCAGCCTTTGTCTATTGTTTAGCTATTTATCAGTCATGTTCACTGGAGACTATTTGAATGAGCTATTCTTGATGGGCTATTAGTTTTCCTAGACAATGTCATTTGTCATTTTTTGAGAAGAAAATTAAATACGTCTCTGAGTTAAGGCCACTCTGCTGTCAAAGGAAAGCTCAAAGTGAGGATAAGCATAAATAATAATAACAACATATACCAGAATTTCATTCAGGTCCCCAAAGGTAAGTCTTACTAAACCAGCATATTATCATCTGTAAAGTGTGTCACTTAGATGGTTCTTTGAAATTATCTTTTAACACCATATTTGAACACCTGATTTTAAAAAAGGAAGCTAGAGGCACTCATCAAAGCATCAGTCAAGCAATGCGTGAAAGAATGATCAAGTTTGGTTATATTAAATTGTTTTAGCATGTATTTTTGCACGTTCTTGGGAAGTGAGGTTGATAACAGTCAAGAGTTAGCAAATGTATGTAATATAAAGGAATCCAGTACCTTAAAATTCTCCTCTTATTACAACCTAAAGATAAACTGCTGAGCAGATAAGACTTGAGGGCATGACTGGAAACACACTCTTTGGCTAAAATATTAGGACCTTCCAGTCAAACGAATACGATGTCGCAGAGACACATAATGTGTGGCTGGCCCGAGAAACATGAGACTTCCATCACATTCCCAGAGCAATCACCAGATCTCAATCTAATCGAAAATTGGTGGAACTAATGCATCGTGCAATTCATTCTGCATTTCACACACCATTACTCTTATTGCAGCCTCAGCTGAAGGCAGTTCTAATAGAACGATGAGATAGGTTTGGTTTGAAAAAAATCTGAACTTTGTGGAATATATTCTATGTGACATACATGTGAATTGTTCTTGCTGCTCACAGAAACCTATCGTTCATTGGGGTTTTCTAGTATTTTGGCAAATGAGGCTCAGAACAGAACTTTGGAATCTTGCATTGAACACTTATTTACAAGGATCATAACAAAAATGAATAGTTAAGCATTGCATATGTAAATTCTTATAACACATAATAAATATGATTGACCATATCCTCACTCTGAGTTTGAAACCATTTATTTATTCTTTAATAAAAATGAAGCTACAGAGTGTCAGTGCTCTACAAGTCAAGGATATAGATGCAGATAATATAACTTCTTGTTACTTATCGGTGTGACTATCACAGTAATTTTGAATGATATTACAGATGGAAAACCTTATTGAAAATGAATACACCATTGTGTAAGTGTTAATTTATTGAAATATTTCTGCGAGCCTGCAAATTTCAGTCTTTGTTCATTCATTGGGCAGAAAAATGATATACTGAGTTGTTATTTAGGTAGGTAGGTCCCTTTTCAGGCCATAAAGGCCCATGGGTAATGGGGGGCAAGGATTAACCCCCAGTACTCACTAGGAAAGCAGGCTGAGTGGACCTGGGAGCTGTCTGGAAGGAGTTAGAGCAAACTAAATTGCTCGCCCCTGCCTGGTCAGGAGCTAGACACCCTTGCTGTCTGATCTACAGCAGCTCTGAGTTGTTATTAATATGATAAATGTATATATTATTTAGATACATTATTGATAGATTATTGATACATTTTCACGCTCTCCTTACAGATTGTAGTTCATTAAGCTCATGCCACAATGATCATCTAACAAATATTTGTGTCACGGATGTCAGAGAGGCATGCCGTGTAATGGACAGGACAGCAGTCAAGACCCTATGCACAGCGGCAAAAAGATGTTAGCCCCAGATCAGGGGGTCTGTCAATGCCCCTCAATGCCAATCAATGCTAAGCCAGGAGCAAAGGAGACACAGGAAGTAAATAGACAACAAAACAGGACACACCAGAAAGATATGAATAATCACAGGGAACTAGAAACAGGAGAGAAGTGGAGCACCCTCTAGGGGTTGGAGAGGAGCATGACAATTTGGAGCAACATACAGTAATATTTTTTTATGATATAAAACTAAAACTCCCGCCTACAAATCAAAAGATTCTAAAAATTCTATTGGTCTAAATATCCAAATTTATAGGAAAAAATATTTTAATTAAATAAGCAAAGAATTTTTTCATGAATGGGACAAGTTAAAACATTTTCAAGGTTGCCAGTTACACAGTATACAAAATATAAACATTATGGAGACCATTATATTTATGCCCACATGAAGTTTTATACCAAAAAAACCCACAAAATGCTAACGTATTGTATTGTTTAATTGTTCTGGGCATCTGAATGAAATAAAGTTCTATTTTTTGTGTAATTTGTATTGAGCACTGAATCATTATTTTTACATGACTTTTATACCGTATGTAAATTTAGCAACTAGTGTGCTATCAGAGACTAATCTATACATTCAGAGTATCTAGTCTTCCCAATAATAATAATAAACAATAATAAGTAAATAATAAACTTAATAGTACCAATTATGTTTACTGTAAACACGCTAATGGGAATTGAAATACTGTGTCTTCCCTTGAAAACCATTGGGGTTATACAATAGTCACTATTCTTGTCTGAAGCTTCTTGTGAAGCATAACAGATCAGAAAAACAATGCCGATGTGAAGATGTTGAACTCACAATTGCAACAGTTATCACACTTGCCCAAAAATGAAGTTGCACATATTTAACTGCATATGAATTCATTTCTTCCTTACACTATATAATCTATTAAAATGAAAAAAAAAGTTAGAGATACAGTCTGAAGGATTCAGTCCCACCAGAGTGCATTAATACACTTCTCGCTGATAATCTGCTGAGCTGTGAAGTCTGTTAGACATATTTGCATATATTCTCAAAACATTCTATTTTTATTTTTCATATATGATTAATTTTTTTTGATTGCCTATATCCTTCAATTTATGCTGTAGGTAAAAATTAAGAATATAAATAACTTAAATAAGAAATTAAACTAGGATACAAAGTCAGAAATGCACAGGTAAATAGTTTTCTACAAAATAAGACCAATATAAATTGGAAACTGTAGAATAGAATCACTGTCAAACATGGAGCCTGTTTTAGCCTTTGGAAGAGTATGAATGTTTGTGTATAAATGCTGAATGAATTTGATCTGAAATCAATCAAATAATAAAGACTACATTTTAGAATAAAGTAATTCAGTAGATTAATTTGGAAAAATGTTAAAAATAAATTAATATTTGACAATGTTTATGGTATTGAAGATTTAAAAATGTGCAACGTACAATTAAGTCAGCATTTAAAAGTTAAACTCCAAAGCATTCCCTTCTAGTCTTTAGGTTTTGTATGTATGATCAGCTTCTGCTGATGTTTTTGTTGCTTTTATTATACCAAGGCAAAATGATCTGTTTGTATTATATATGACAGTGTGGCTTGCATATTTATGAAAAAGCAGTAAAGGAACATAGTATTTCTGTATGAAAATGTCCCTTATTAGTCAATATAGACCTGTAGTACTCTGCACCCATAATAAAAAATAATGAATTATAGAAGATTGAAAGTTTCAATATGCTGTAACAATCAGAAATTTTAACAGTAAATTACACAATAGTACTTTGACTTTTAGGAATCATAATAATTTACAAACAATAATTTAGTCTCACACATGGATTCTAAGTATACAATTTATTGATAGAACCAAAAAATGCATAAAAAAACAACAAATGTGATAATATATATATATATATGAAATGACCTGCTGTAAACACAAAATGCTGATCATTCACTCAGGGATTACAAATATCAGAGTTAATAGCTCCAGTGTTAAAATATGCTTCAACTATAAAGTGTTACAGTCTAGCTCATAGGTTCTATCGCCTTCATATAATTAAATCTCATTTATAAGAGATTTTAGTTTATTTACTTTATCTCAGACACAAGTAAATATGCATTCACTGAACTAAACATCAATAATAGTTAGCAATATTAGTTTTTGAGAATTATGTAATTATTGAAGCTATACTCTGTTGCCCAAAAGCCCTTGAAAAGTTTAAACTTTGTAGAAGAAAAAAAAACTGGATTGGGTTTATTCATGTCAGGTTGTCAATGCTGGAAGAGAAAGGGGTTTTGCATTGCTTTGCTCAGCAGCTTGGGTTTGGGTTCAGGCAGCTCTGCCAAACTCTGAAGCCTTGCTGACTTCAGTCTTTAAGAACATTCTGTACACATTTGTCTTCTTGAGGTCCAGACAAAATGAGAACCCAGCTAGTCCCGGCTATAGCTTTTGTTCAGAATATGTTTGGATGTTATGGATGTAGACAAACTGTCTAATTTTGTTGATCAGGAGGAAATAACAGTGGATTTGTGAACACAAGATTTCTTCCGTTTCAGGAAGGATGACGCTGGCTAGTAATTCATCCTCAAAGATGTTTCCAAAGAACACCAGTTACATGTGGCTTGTATTGTTAGCATAAAGTTCTAAAATGTGTCTTAAAGGTAATCTTTTACATCTCTGATGTAAAATAACACAATGCTGTCCACAGGTCATCGAAAAGACATCTTGCACCTGAAGTCTGTTGTATAGTACAGAATTAGCATCTTTGTTTAAAAAACAATGCTCTTGGTAAGAAGAAAGCATCCGGCTGAAACCTGTACAAATAAGAAAATTCCCCTCCACCTCCGAGTGCTCCCAAAGGGAAATTGAGGTGTTATAGCAGCCCAGCCCAAGACAAACAAAAACAGACTTCAGAATAGACAAAAATTAAAGTAGGTACAGCAATACAAAGTAAAATAAATAAATTAATGGAGTTAGGTGTGTGCACAATATGCTAAGAGTCACTGTAAAACAATAAAGTATGTGCAAAATGCGCATAGGTATATACAGATTAAAAGTACCACAGTATAGTAATGCAGTGTCCAAAAAAGTACATGAGTGCAACATGCTGTCTATAGATGAAAGGCTAACAGACCTAGCCTAGGGCAGTGTTATACACCCTGACAGCCGCCCGGAGGAAAGACCTGCAGAAATGTTCCCTAGAACACCGTAGCTGGAGCAGTCTGTTACTAAAAGAGCTCTGCTGTCTAATAACAGTCCCATGTAGCGGATGAGAGGCGTTGTTCATGATGGCTGTGAGCTTGGTCAGCAATCTTCCTTCCACCACCACCTCCAGGGGGTCAAGGCTCAGCCCCAAAACAGACCCAGCCTTCTTGATGAGTTTATTGAGTCTGTTTACATCTATTGCCATGATGCTGCTGCCCCAGCACACAGCGTAGAAGACGGCCACTGCCACCACTGATTCATAAAAAATGTGTCGCAGTGTTCCACATACACCAAAGGACCTGAGCCTTCTAAGAAAATAGAGTCGGCTCTGAGCTTTCTTGTGCAGGGCGTCAGTGTTTACAGTCCACTCCAGCTTATCATCCAAATGTACCCCTAAGTACTTGTAGGACTGCACAACCTCTATGTCCTCACCCTGGATGGAAACAGGGTTCAGGGGAGACTTATTCCTCTGAAAGCCCATGACCATTTCTTTAGTCTTGCTGGTGTTTAGCTGGAGATGGTTAAGATGACACCACTCTTCAAAGCTGGTAATCAAGCTCCTATATTCCTCCTCCCTCCCCTCACTAATACACCTCACAATTGCAGAGTCATCCAAAAACCTCTGCAGATGACATGCCTCAGAGTTGTACTTGAAGACAGAGGCGTAAAAAGTGAACAGGAATTGAGCAAGGACAGTCCCCTGTGGAGCCGCAGTACTGTTAACAACCTGTTCAGACACACAGCTCTGTAGCCATACATACTGTGGCCTGGGCCTGCAGGTCAGATAGTCTATAGTCCAGTTTCCACCTGCGCCGCCCTTAGCTTATCTCTCAGTAATGAGGGATGGATGGTATTAAAGGCACTGGAGAAATCAAAGAACATAACTCTCACAATGCTCCCCGTCTTCTCCAGGTGAGAGTTAGCTCTGTGTAGCAGATAGATGACTGCGTCCTCCACCCCCAAGTGTGACTGATAGGTGAACTGCAGGGGGTCCAATGTTGAACTCAACAGGGTTCTGAGGTGGTCAAGTACAAGCCTTTCCAGAGTTTTCATCAGGTGTGATGTCAGTGCCACTGCCTTGTAGTCATTCAAGACTTTAGGGTGCCCCCTTTTGGGTACTGGCACCAGGCAAGATGTCTTCCAGAGCACCGGAACCCTTTCTAGTGTCAAGCTCAGGTTGAATATGTACTGCAACACTCCACCCAGTTGGTCTGCGCAGATCTTTAGCACCCTAGAGCTGACACCATCACAACCCACTGCTTTCCCTGCATGAAGTCTCCTCAAATAACTTCTGACCTGGTCAGCTGTGATAGATAGGCCGAGGAGGGGAGGGGAAGATGGAGTAGGAGGGATTTAATAATGGGGTGACTGAGGACATGAAGAGGGTGTCTGGGGTGAAGGCCTGTGAGGTGAATGAACAGTGGACCCTATATCGAATCTGTTAAAGAAAAGATCCAGCTCATTGGCCCTCTCCAGGCCTCCCTCACTCTGATCTCTAGGAGATCTTTCTAATGCCTAGCCAGTGCTCTCCAGGCTGATCGTGGGGGTGTGTGTTCACTATCAGATTCAGGGGCCTGTTTGTCAGTTTCTCTTTTGGGAGACTGTCACTAGGAAACACTCTTAGAAAGCACTCTCTAGTATGAGGGTCACATGTCAAAATATCTTCCAGTTGTCTGGTGTTCATATCTGTGGCACGTCATGAAATTAGCTGAAGTTCATTTGCATGCTGAGAAGATGGTGCATCCAGGGGTGTCAGGTTTGTGGATTTTGGTGAGGAGGTAAAATTTGGATACCTAAGAATGTTCAACAATGAAGCGGTTCACTTCCTTGGGGAGTTTCTTGCTGCTGATCAGAAGAGAGATGGTCGATACCACTTTCTTTTGGTAGTTAGTGGTAGGATCCTGTGAGAGAGAATGGTAGGCGGAAGTGCTGGTTAGTTGTCTGGTTAGTTGCTTATATTGCATGATAAGCATTGATTTTTTACTAATATATTTTTAAACAGACTTACACATCAATGTATGACCATCAGCTAATAAGATAGAAAAATGATGGGCATTTCCTTTAACTTTAACTTTCTTTAACTTTTCTATTTTGGCAAAAGTTTACCTTGGTCTGATCTGTCCTTAAAACTCTTAAAACTCTCCTCTTTCGTCTTTGTACATCTCAACAAATTCTGAAGAATAGTGGAAGTAATATCACGGTCTGCATAGGCACAGCCATCTTTGGAACTGATTCACTTAACTTGATGATAATAGTGCAACAAATGTAGACAGTAACAAAATAAATTCTGAAATATACTGAAGTCCTTGAATGTGTCTGTATTAGAAATTTTTCCAGTGGTTATTAGATTATGCTTTATCATGCAGCATGACAATCACCTTAAACATACCATCTCTATAGATATACAACCAATGCAATTTATTTACGTATGGACCCAATCCACCAATATGTAATTGTCAAAAGAAAAGATCTTCATTGTATTTTTTGCTATGACTTTGCTGACACATGCAACTATGACACAATGAAGTCTGTAGTACTGAAAAATTGACCTTGCTATATTCACTCAACAGTATCACCATGGGTCCAGTATGTGAGCTGATAGAAAGTATAATACCCTAATCATAATGAAAAGAATTGCCTTGTGAACATGTTAGCAATTTATACCTACATTGTAGCTAAAATTGAAGCTTTGTATGCAATCTTCCTTGAATGGATATACATAAGTCTGTCGGTAATAAACCATTTTGTGATATGAAGTGATTGTGAAGTGAAGTGAAATGTATTTTAGGTACTTTTTGGAGTATAATGACAATCATAATACAGCTGCATTCAAAATTAGCTCAAAATTAGCTCTGTGAAGTTGGCCCCCCTACAAATAGCACAAACGATGAAACCCTCTTCAGTTAGTGCTGCGTTTGTGCCAGTTTGTGCCATTGAAAGTAGCATTTGTGCTTCACAGAGCTTTCAAAATTAATATTAAGAATATATCATACATAAAATAATTGTGCGCTTGAAATCTTAGCAGCTTTCTATTTTTTACAATGAATCTAAGAGTGATCTTCCAACTTATGAGACAGATTTGCTATGGATACCCAACAGTTCTTTGGGGTTTTGAACAACAAAAGGAGCAGCATTCAGAAATGTACAGTGGTG
Organism: Atractosteus spatula; assembly: GCF_055471065.1. Taxonomy (NCBI): domain Eukaryota; kingdom Metazoa; phylum Chordata; class Actinopteri; order Semionotiformes; family Lepisosteidae; genus Atractosteus; species Atractosteus spatula. The sequence continues at coordinate 23,636,419 of NC_142716.1, read as the reverse complement.
GTACTTATTTATGCAAAGTAGAATTACATAAATAAGTAGTATTTTTAAATTTATTAGAGTACAAAAGGTTCTCAACATTCGCTAGGGTTCAGTGCAGTGAACTGTCTCGAACAACGAAATTCACATATCAAGAATTCCACCACTATACAGTTACTGTATATCCCATAAAACACTGCATTGGTATGTGATGGAGCAAGCTGAGGCTTACTTAAAGGCTTTTCCTTCACTACTGTAAACTGGACACACCTGCCTTGATTGACTGATTGGACTCTTCTATTCCATAGACAGAAAAGGGATCAAGTGATTAATTGTGAATTTCCTCAGGAGTAGCAGAAGTCACTATAACAGCAGTCAAGTTAACTGCATAACTGACCCCTTGGACATTGATGGACATTGAGTGGAGAAGCTAATGAAACTGGGAGAAAACAGAGCCTGCTGCCTTAGGGAAGCCTAATGGAAAACCAGAAACATGCTGGTATACTGAACAGGAAACAAATCCTGCCTCTAGCAGTGATGCAGAAGGCTTCGCACTCTTTGAGTGACTACATGCTGATCCATTGATGGAGGTTGGAGGAGAGCGAGAAGTGAGAATTATTTTGTGTATCTTCACATAAGAGTACACCTCCCCAGTTTTCTGAAGATCAAAGTGTCCTAAGTGGCAAGTGGGTGGACAGCCCTGAGATTTTGTCAGTCTACAGTATGTACAGTTTTAAAAACCCATAATAAAATTCTACACTAAACTATATAACCCAACATTCTATTTGTTTGCTTCCTCAATTTATCTGCAAGCTGTAAATAATGTGTCAACATAGAAATTAAAAAAAATTTAATTATTAGCTTGGCATTTATCAATTTTTAAAAGTAGTTTATGTGTTAGCTACCTGTACAGTAGGTCACTTTTTCAGAAACTGCATATCACCTTCAGGCAATGCCTTAGCTTCTTCAAATTCACCAAATCTTAAAATCTCTTGGTGCAGTCATTTAGAGTTGCATTCAGATTTAGAAATAAATAGAGACATATTTAGACACATTTAAGTACTTTTGAGATATTCAATGCATCCAGTTTACTTTTATTTAGCTGGCTATCTGTGAATCAATAAAAATCAATATAAATCAGGTAGGGTTTAAGAGCAAGTCTCCACTGTTATGTCACCATTTTGTCCCTGAGCTTTGAAAAGCCGCTTTCTTTGAAAGCAGTGAGATTGTGGTTGTCATTTCATTACAGGTAGTTATTGCAGTACTTACAGTACTTATTTTTTCCTTTCCTCTCCTGGACCTCAGCAAGATCATTGTCATTGACAATCTAAGAGGCATCTCTGTAAAACAGAAAAGGCTAAATAAGAATTAGCCACAAATGGAGGCTTGATTGGTGCAATCATAAAACAATGAAAAACATCTTTCTATTTAACTAAATACAACATTAACACAAAATTTAACTTTTTACAGATTATTGGTATTACAGATGCAGCCACTCAGAACACATGGCAAAGTTCTTATCTGCAGCAGGCTTGCTGGAGCATACTACATTGTATTTCGGCATAACAAACTGAACTTTACATTACCCAAAGGTTGAACTTGTGCTACAACTGTGGTGCTTTACAGATGTTAGTGAAATGGTTGCTTTTGTTTAATCTGTTTTACTATTTGTCATGCACAAGTGAGCACCAATAATTGGTCCACATACCAGTCCCACATATACACTCCCAGCTCTGACTGTCTTTTTGCGACATTTTTGTGTCTTTCTTATTTTGTGTCTCCGCATCATTAAAGACTGACAGAGCCACAGAAGGATAGCTCAGCAGAGGCCAGTGTCTCAGGTCCTGGCATGGCATGAGGTGGCACTGCAGGACCAGAGCACCATGGAACTGGCAGGAGGATTAGAAGACACCAGATGAATGTTCCAACAGATATTAATCTCTATTAAAAGATGAGGGGCCTCATCTTCGGCCCCTCAGCCTTATTAAGGTGATCCAGAGGGGTGTAAGAGTTTTTTGACGCCATGTGAAATAATCTTTGCTGCCCACCTGTCTTCTTTTCCTAATGATCAGTCAAATCAAAGATGGCTTATATCATTTTACAATTTTCAGGTAAAGCCTTGGCCTGGGCCACTGCCTCTGTCCTGGGGAGCCAGGCATCCTGTGTCTGCTCTGTCTGGTGAGTATTTCTGTCAGACTGGCCTCTCTGGGGATTCTTGCTCCCAGACTCTGACTGGGACCACTCCCAGTAATTTGAGGTTGGCATTTCACTGTTTCAGCCTCTCTCTTTGGTCGCCAGGATGCAGACAGCTGGCACCTCCCAGACCATTCCCTTATCATTACTATCCTGGCTGGAATGTTTAAGGCCTGCCAGCCAGTAATTAATTATTCTATCATCACTTTCCCTTTCTCCCAGAGCATCCCAGCCCTCAATCAGTTGGGCCGCCATTCTTCGATCACTTCCGCTCAGGTTCTGATGCATCACCACCCTCGCGGCTGTAACTGACCACTGCATTACAAGATCATGTACTGTGCTATCAGCTCAGTATCACCTCTATCCTTCTGAATTATCAGTGAATTAGAAAATTGAATTGGTTACATTTTCCCAGCAACCATATCACCCTCTAACTCACAACTGGCAACAGAAGCTAAGCAGGTGTGAGCCTGGTCAGTACCTGGACAGGAGACCTACTGGAAAGAAGGTTGCTGCAGGAAAATGTGTTAGTGAGGCCAGTAGGGGGTGCTCACCCTATGGTCCGTGTGGGTCCTAATGCCCCTGTATAGTGGACAGGATCACTATACTGTAAAAACTGAAACCCTGACTCTCTGTCATTAAAAATCTCAGGGCGTTTCTCGAAAAGACTAGGGGTGTTACCCCAGCATCCTGGCCAAATTTTCCACTTGCCTTTACTAAACAGGGCCTCCTAATAATCCCCATCTATGAATTGGCTTCATCAATCCTTTCTCCTCCCCATTGATAGCTAGTGTGTGGCAAGTGTATTGGCGCACCATGGCTACCATCTCATCATCCAGGTGGGTGCTGCACATGTGGTGGTGGAGGGGAGTACCCATTACGCCAATACACTCTCCACGCTTTGAGTGGAGTTTTCCAAAAAAACACTACACACTGTAAGTGAAAGGAATTATTATTAAGGGACAATGTCATGGAGTTGAGAGCATTTGCAAGATAATGCAAGGGTATGAACTACAGCAGCATCCTGATGCCACAAGGAAAAAATAAAAAATACTAATTTCTACTAATTAGGAGTTTTTATCTCCTACATAGACCTTTATGAACTCTGAAACAGGACTATGTATTTCCAGCGAATTACTTTTTTGTTTATTGTCCAAAGATTTTGATGTGACCTCTATGTTAAGCGCATGACATGATGGAAAGAGGCTGTGCGTGATTATTTTAAAATTGGTAGCAGTCACCTGGACTTTCTCAATGCTTTGGCTGCAATTAATAGAACACTGATCAGTATGATAGCATTAAAACAAATCTTTACTTCTATTTTGCTGTAAAAACTATTCAGACATTGTGGATGTGATGTTATTTTTACTGCAGGGAAGTTTGAAAGTCAAAGATGAAGGAACTGGTGATAGATTTCAGGAGGAAAAGGCTCCAACCTACTCCTGTCTACTTCCATAGGAGTGACAAGGAGATAGTGGACTCATACAAGTACCTGGAAGTGCACATCGACGATAGAGTGGAATGGTCTAAGAACACCGCAGCCATCTACAAGAATGGTCAGAACTTACTTTACTTGCTGAGGACGCTCAGGTCCTTCAATTTGTGTAGGAAGATGCTACATATGTTCTATCAGTTGGTTGTGCCGAGCGCCATTTTCTATGCAGTGGTATGCTGGGGCTCTGGGATTAGAGCAGGGGATGCTAACAGGCTGAACAAGCTCATCAGAAGAGCAAGCTCTGTCATTGGTCTGACCTGGACCCCTGGAGGTAGTGGCTGAGAGGAGAATGGTGTCCAAACTAGAGGATGATGTGCTTAAATCTGGCTTTTCCCATATACAAATGTTTTCTGTGCAATTTATGCCAGGGACATTATATTTATAATGTGCAAGACAACTTTTTGTTTACTGTTCTGGTTTGTTCTTTGTGTATTCTAGACTGCGAGCAACTCTTCTTAGTGCCTTTCTCACTGACTGTAGTGATTGTACTGTATGTATTGTATTGTTGTATTATTGTATCATTTCGTTACACTGTGTTGTGTTGACTGTGCTAAGCTGCTGTTGCACTGCAATTTCCCTCAAAAGATCAATGAAGTATCTGTCTTAACTTAAATGCTGGAATGAAAAATATTCTTCAGCTTCAAACCATTGAGCCCATTCTGTTTATGTTTTTCTTTCTTATGTTACAATTAGTTTGGATGAATGTTTTAATTTTATTAATCTCTGTATTTTAATAACCATATCTCTCCAATTTGGTATAATAAAATAGCAAAAATGTATTCATCACTTAAAGAGTGCACATGCATTTTGTATTTTACATGCCAAAACTAATGAAGAAATTAAATAATTGTTTGATAGTAACCTGTGAACTTTTCAAGAAAGCAAAATAACAAGCTTAAAAAAAACAAATGAAACTTTATCCTGTTTAATCCTACTCCAAATTTGTTTTTAGCTTTCTTGGAAGTAAAGGATGAAGGCAAAGGATTAGTGCTCTTTCATCCTTAACTTCAAACACTGTTGTAAAATGTATAGAGTACAACATGAAAATTAGTCTAGTAGTCATGAATTTAGCATTCATTGTCGTTTTTTTTTATTAGACTTAGGGTCCAAATTCAATCAAATGCTTGCCTGCAGGGAAACAATGATGTTAAACTGCAAATAAGCTAAACATCCACTCAGTTTCTGGGGAAAAAAACTGTACTAACCCACAAGGAATGCTTCAGTGTTTTCAGTCTACTATAGACTACACTACATTTTCTTTATGGACTTTTATCATTAAATGTGGATTCTTTGCATATCAATTATACACTTGTGAGGATTAAATATATTGCTCTCAACTCTCTTCCACTGTAATTATATAAACTCTATTGCATAAATATCAAGAGTTAAAATTTAATACACCTAGCATTGCATTTTCTTTTTCAAATGTCTCATTAAATTCCTCTCTTTCTTCCTCTGTGTGTTGGGTGCATGTATTCTTTAAGGAAAAGGTATACAGAGAAATTAATAATGAGCTCTCATATTAGAAAATAAAGGTATCTCTTTAAATGTGGACCAAACTGCACTTAAATTATATTATAAATTGGTGAGTTCTAGAGTAAATTAATTTAATTAATTGCATTCATACACCACTTTTTGTTTCAAAATATCACTAAGCACTTTATATCTTTGGAAGGGACCTTACAGCACCCAGGTGGGTAATACATAACAGCCTTTTTGTTGCCACCATTCCCACTAAACAGAAAACTAGATAAAGGTACAGATGCAGCCATTCAAAATGCGCGGTACAAACCCGCGGTACGGTAAACTACCCACAAGCCACCGCGGGGCACCGCAGGGCACCGCAGGGCACCGCGGTACGTGATTGGCTGGCCAAAATGACCGACAGGGGTACTCGTGGTGCATTGGTTGGTAGTGAAAAGATTTGATCATTTAATGTCTTTACTGTGCACATTTTAATCCGCTTAGTTTTGAATATTTATATGGAATTTTATCACTAAAGGGAAATTTTAGTAGCTGAGCATTAAAAGAAGAGGAGCATAACGCATCTGAAGGTCATAAACGATATTAAATTAGGAACATAAACATTACTGTATGTACGTAAACTGTACTGTGTATGGCTGGTCTTGGTAGTTTAAAGAAAAAATACACACCAGTCTTCCATTTCTCCCTAAACATTTTAAGCATTAAAAGCTTTATGAAACGGCACCCAAATATGCGATTGCTGTATAGAATGAATTTTAATTTCTACCGGACTGTTACATTTCTACTGGACTGTTACACCAACGCATTAGCATGTTAAAGCGATTTCATTGAGGAGCCTAGCTTTCTTAACTAGTAAGTACTGTACTTCCTTGGTTTTGGAGGGGGGAGGTGTCTTTCGCTGGAAATCTCGCCCCCTTCTACTTTGAAAATACCTGTGAAACCGGTTTAATTTGTCACAGCCAGCACTCCCGCAGAGAGGGGGGTTGTACTCGTTAATGTCTAAGCCTTATATCTCATTTTGTATTTCTATAAAAAAATCGTTTGCCCAGCCTAACACTATTGTTGTTATTGTTTTTATCCTGTAAAGCGCTTTGACGAGCACAGCTTTCTCACCACTTAGATTACTTTTTGATACCATCCTTACACAAAGCAGAAACTTCTTGTATTTTCCGATGACATACAAGTGGAAAGATTACAGATTTTAATCGTCTTTTTTCTGAACCAGGGAAAATCTGATCATGTTTCTCTATAACAATAATAAAAAACTTTATTTTACATATCACCTTTAAAAGTGGCATCTCAAAGCAATACAGTAGATGTAAACCACAGATTACAAAGTAAATACCCAGACAAACACAAACGCGTTTTTAATAAAATGCTTTTATTCATTCAGCAGAGAGAGAGCGTAAAACCTGTGCGTAACAGCTGTTCTTTTTTCTGATCACTCGCTCTCTGGATAAATGTCTCACCTGTCCTGTTCTTTGTTTTCCTAATTTGCTGATTATGCCTTCTGCGATCCACTCTTGCCCTCACACCTAAAGAAGACTATTTTAAATTTCTTTGCGCGGTCCATTGTGCAATTAACCCTTGTTATTGCTGTCCTTAAGGTGATATCACATAAAGGTGATATGTAAAATAATGTATTTTATTATTGTTATAGAGAAACATGATCAGATTTTCCCCAGTTCAGAAAAAAAGATCTAAAGTATACTAGTTTGTCACTAGTATACTTTTAATACAGTCTTTGCTGTACTCTTGAAATCCTTGTGATATTTCGAGCTCTGGTTGAATGATAAGTGTCGCGGTTAAATCTCTCTCTCTCTCTCTCTCTCTCTCAATTCAATTCAAGGTGCTTTATTACCATGACAGATGGGTACAATCAGTGTTGGGAATTTACTTTGCTTTGAGATGCCACTTTTAAAGGTGATATCTAAAATCAAGGCTTTAACTTGCTTTAACTCCGCAAGTCTGAGTTCTTGTGTCTGTCCTATCCGAACCCAAAAGTATTACAATATGTATCTTTATAGCAGGTGGTGTAAAGCTTTTTAGTATAGATTACACTTTTCTAAAATGTATTTAAAAAATAAAAACGATTACAATCTAATCTTTCTACGTTTGATCCCAAGATCCCAAGAAAAATAAATCTAAACGGGGAGAAAGCTATGCTGAAAGTTTATTAAGATACTTAGAAGACAAAGATATCAATTTATGTTGCATTTGTCTGATTGTGAATCAAAAAACACATATATTTAAACTCGCTTTTGCGATTTAAATCAAAACGCAATTTAAATCAATATAAATGTTTATATTGTAACGCCTAGGTGACTATTCATTGTTATTAAAATGACTTAAATTCGATCATGTTGTGATATTTAGAAATATACATTTGTTTGGTGCGAGTGAAGTTTTATTTAATCTCTGAGCCATACTGATTCTTCTGGAAGCCAGTTTCCGCCAGGGAGTAAAAAAAAAACACACTATGGTATTATCTCCGATGCAGTGCAGTTAAAAACATATCTCTGATGCTGTTCCTAAATGAATATCGTTTATGACCATCAGACGCTTTATGCTCCTTTTCTTTTTTCCAGTGGATTGAACAGGGAGAGGCATTTCATGATGTACTTTTCACTGATGAAACAACAGTGGCTCTGGAACAGTTTTCAACCATGTCGTTTTATAAAAAGGGGAGATATGTACTCGTTACTGAAGCTAAAAGTTTAGCCTTTGTCACTAATGTAACCACTAAATAAAGACATATAGAAATCCCTACGTTACAGACTGTATATGGCTGGTATTGGTAGTTCAAAGAAAAAATACACACCAGTATTCCACTTTCTCCCTAAACATTTTAAGCATCAGAGTCTTACATGTGGTTATTTCGGAAACGTTTGTAGGTGCTCCTTCTGACCATGTTACTGTTTACTGTTACTGACCATATTAAGTTTAAGTGCCTGTGGGCAATTTTCCTGTCCGTGGGGGGTGGACCGTCTTTCATTAGAAGGTTAGTCTGTTCTACTCTGAGAATGTAGAGGGGGTGGAAAGTGCCTGCGGTCATTTAATTAGTATTAAAAGTCGCACTGATTCCCTTGCGAAGATACCAACATAGGAATATTCGTGCGTGGTCAAAAAAATGGCATAAAAACGACAAAGTGAAGGCTGTGAAAACATTCACAATGTACTTTATACACAAAGCAAGTGTTCTCACAACTCTAGGAGGTTTCGTGAAAATGCTACAGGTGTGCCAAAATCGTTTTTTTTTTATTCAAGGTGGCTATACCGCGGTTTTCATTTTCAGATTGTGAATCAAAAAGGCATTTAATTAAACACGCGATTGCGATTTTAATCAATCACTGTATTGATTGAAACACACATTCTGTACAGATACAGTACAGTCACATTCTCCTGTCGTCCAGTGGTGTAAAACGAATTAGCAGGTGATTGAGATAACAATGCACCGACCACTGAGTGGAATGTTCTCATTTGTTCTAAATTGTAAAAAGAGGTGATAATTCTTAATAATTCTGTGTCGCATTAACTAACCTCTTCAGTTTATTCCGCCAGACAGTACATAAATATAATTAAATTGTTATTAATTTGTTTAGATACGCAATTCCATATTATATTCCCTGTTAATCAAATTCTAAAAGTATTCATTTGTTAGATAACAAGCGAATTCACAGAAAAGGTTAAAAGACTATCACTTTTCACAAAGTATATAATCCTAATATAAGTCTAAATCCTAATATAAGTCTAAACAGTATCAGCTTTATACATGGGTTGCAATTTAAAAAAAGTCAAAAACCGCACTCAAAATGCAATTTAGAGCTTTCTGGCAAGAGGAGACACCCAAATTAATAATGTAACATGCCACTGTTTGTGCATGAACAAGGTTATACTGCTATTTCCTTAGATACGCGATTAAAAAAAAATAAAAAAAAATTTAAATCCCCAGCGGAACACATTCCATAAGAACCAGCGCTTTTATATATCGCCTTTAAAGGTGGCTTCTCAAAACGCTTTACAGGATAAAAACAACAATAACAGCAACAACAACAATATTGTATTTCATTGCACTTTGACAGATTGTCCTTAAATCAATTGTTGACTTTTCTCTCTTTACTACTGTACTTGTTTGGATTGACTGAGCTACGCTCTGTACCACACAATGATCCCCCCAGAGTCTCTGCCCCAGGTGATTTGGTTTTTTTTGACAGAGGGTAAAAAACTCTCTCTCTCGCTTGCCCTCCCCCCCCCCGTGTATTGTCTGTTTTTTTGTGCTGTCCTTTGACAAAACAAGGCTCGCCAGATAATGTGAATCGAAACCTGTTTTTCTAGCCTTTAAAGTCGTGCGATGTGTAAGCGGGAACACATCATTATATCTTACATATGAAAAATACATAATATAGCTCCCAAACAAACGCAAACATGTTTTTAATAAGATGCTTTTATTCACTCATAATCCGACAATTTCAGGAAGACTAAGGAAAGACTAAGAGAATTGTCATCTGTTGTTGAAGCTCTGTGAGCTTGGTGACTTTGAGACCACTTGTTATCCCAGGTTGTTTGAATCGCCACAATTCAAATAGAGAAAAAAGAGCTGACTGACAAGATTTAAGATGTGGCTGTCAATGTTGGATTAAAAAAAACACATTGCCCGACGTTAATTGCATTGCTTGAAAAATAACTTTATTTCGAGAGACTGGATAAGTAATTCAAGTGTTTTTTTTAACTTCCTGAAAAATTTTAATTTATAATTTAACTATATGTGCAAACGTTTTATGATATGTCGCTGTTGTGAATGTCTGTGGACATGTGCTGGCTGGACAGGAGGCTCTACTGTACACAGAGAGGGGCGAGAGGGGGGGATAAACCGATACATACTCTTAGAGTTTGATTAATAGGGAATATAATATAAAAATATAGTACTAAAAATAAGATACACTCTACAGACATTCACAACAGCGATTGTCAGAAGATAGGACACAGCAGCTCAGACACCCGCTGAATGGAAAGGGGCACTTTAATGTTCTGTATGGCTAATACTAAAGCCAATACTTTAATATTCTTTTCTGTATGTTTAACAATAGTGGGTACTGGCCTAATTCGGCCCTGCTCCCGTTGTTAGGTGTTCATGTGTTGTTGTTAAGTGTGAATTTGTACCTGTTTCCCTGAGGTCTGGCTTTTTTTCTGGAAAACCATAACTTTGGTCTTGTCCAGATTGACTGTCAGCGCCCAGGTCTGACAGTGCTGCTCCAGCAGTGCCAGGTTCTGCCGCAGCCTCTGTTCTGTGGGCGACAGCAGGACCAGGTCGTCTGCAAAGAGCAGGAACTCGATTTCTGTAATTAATGCAGATCAGTAAATCAAGGGACAAAACAATTATTGCGCCCGGCTCCTCAATGGGGTTTGACGTGCTAATGCGTTGGTTTAACAGTCCGGGTGTGGCAAGCCTCTAATGTCTCCCGACTTCGGCAAAAGGAACCTGCCTTTCATTGGACGGGAAAGCAAGAGCCGACCGCTACGCCGCCCCCGTGTTTCGAAATCTTGTGACTTTTGAAATTTACTGGGGGTGGACCACGTCTGTAAATTTCGATGGGTCCAGAGGCAAAAGTGCCTTGCCTTGTAATCTCCGGGAAACCATTAGTAGCATGGTGAATCGGAGATTCTCAACCCTTACTTCGTGCGACTGGAAAAGAATTCGTGATCTGATCAACGAAATGCTTCGTAGAAGGAGGCGCTCTTTTCCTTTAGTCTAACAGTCTGTCCACAAACAAAACATTCCTGTTAGACAAGAGGAATGTAAAAAGTAAAAAAACAATTACTTTTTGTCAATGAAAACCGGTGTGTGTGTCTCTCTCTGCTGGATGTCCCTCTCACTCACTGCTGAATGAATAAAAGCATTTTATTAAAAACGTGTTTGCGTTTTTCTGGTATTTACTTTGGTCCTTTTAACTGTTTTTCCATCTACTGTATTGCTTTGAGATGCCACTTTTAAAGGTGATATGTTAAATAATGTTTTTTATTATTGTTATAGAGAAACATGATCAGATTTTCCCCGGTTCAGAAAAAAAGATCTAAAGTATACTAGTTTTTCACTCTTCTCATCCCCTCTTTGCTAAATGGCTTTTGAATAGAGTCACATGAAGAGAGAGGTGAAACAGCCCTACACAGCCCTGTCGCAGAACACGAATATAATTATATCTTATTAATTTCTTTAGATACGCGATTCTTTTAATACAGTCTTTGCTGTGCTCTTGAGGATCCTTGTGATATTTCGAGCTCTGGTTGAATGATAAGTGTTGCAGTTTAAATAATTTTCATAGTTAGAAATTATGAAACGCTCTGTTAAAAGCAAGGGAGTTTTTATGTCCGTTGCAGTAAAAGAAAATGCCTGACAAAGTAGGGCTTGGACAGATTCCAAGTGCATTTTTGCAATTTACGTTGCAACAGACAATGTACAGTGTGTACTATTCTTGTGTTGCGGTACATGAATATAATTATATCGTTATTAATTTCTTTAGATACGCGATTCCATATTATATTCCCTTTTAATCAAATTCTAGAAGTATGCTTGTTGACTCCGGTATCACGTTAGTTAAAGACTTCGATGCTTAAAATGTTTAGGGAGAAATGGAATACTGGTGTGTATGTTTTCTTTAAAGTACCGAGACCAGCCATATACTGTATGTTTAAGTTCCAAAATTAATATCGTTTATGGCCTTCACAGGCGTTACAGTATGCTCCTATTCTTTTTATGCTCAGGAACTAAGATTTTCCTTCAGTGGTAAAATTCCATATAAATATTCAATACTTAAACGGGCACAGTTAAGACATTAAATATACATATACATACTGTATACAGTACAGTTTGCATAAGGTAATATGTTTATGTTCCTAAATCAATCTCTTTTATGAGCATGTGAAAGGCATGGTGAATCGATTCTCAAAAATTACTGTACTTTGCATGATTGGAAACAAATGCGTGATTGCGAAATGCTGTGGTGTTACTTTAACAAAGATGGTCAATGAAAAAAAGAATGTGGACCAGGGCAATTCTTTGAGTTTACAGCTTGTCCAAGGTCATTCATTATTAATACTATTAGTAATATCTTCGTTAAAGACTTTGATGGCGACAGCTCAAACATGAGAGGTTGAGCTTTATTAGCTCCACCTTGCGGAAATTCCGGATACTATTATTTTAATTGCGGTATTATAGGAGAATTTACGGTAACTCGCGGTAGACCGCGTAAAGCGCATCGCAAAATAATGCGGTATCGCCCGCGCATTTTGAATGGCTGCATCTGTAGAAAAGTAAAAAAATGGCTTCAGAAATTAAATTAAGTGGGAACTTTACATAAATCAGATTGTGTATTCCTACTGTCTTACTCTTATTAACAAAGTCATTGGATTTTTACGGGCCAACTAGTGAACGGAGGAAGAGGCACAGTGATGCATTGGTTAGCATTCCTACCTCAGAGTGCTGGGGCCCTGGGTTCAATTCCTGAGGTGGTATCTGCATGGAGTTTGTACGTTCTCCCTGTGTTCAGGTGGGTTTCCTCCAGCTGTTCCTGGTTCCTCCCACAGTCCAAACACATACAGATGCAGCCATTCAAAATGGGTGGGGTATTTCGCGGTATAGCCCGGTGGGCGTGTCGCAGTATCATGCAGTATCACGGGGTAAATCGCGTCATTTGACTTCGTGCCGGAAAGTATCCGGCATCACCTTGTAAAACCGCCAGGAGGAGCCAATAAAGCTTAACCTCTCATGTACAGCATTTGAGCTTTTAAATTTAAACTGTGTATTACAGCATGTTAATTATCAGTCAATAAATAGTTGGTATATTTTATGAAAGCAAGATTGCTCAGTTGGACAAAAGTACACAACCTACCTTTATCAGAAATATTTATGCATCAAAGCCTTTACCGAAGATATTACTAATAGTATTAATAATGAATGACTTTGGACAAGCTGTAAACTCAAAGTATAATTTCTTTAGCACATTTGTACAAGCACTTGGAATCTGTCCAAGCCCTACTTTGTCAGGCATTTTCTTTTACTGCAACGGACATAAAAACTCCCTTGCTTTTAACAGAACGTTTCATAATTTCTAACTACGAAAATTATTTAAACTGCGACACTTATCATTCAACCAGAGCTCAAAATATCACAAGGATCCTCAAGAGCACAGCAAAGACTGTATTAAAAGATACTTGTATCAGATACATGAGAATCCAGGCTTTTTTATCAATGCTTTCTTTTCCGTATACCAGATATTATGGAACCACTTCAGAAGGGTGTCAGCCAGTCAGGTTCCAGGAATCGGTACTTTAAAGAAAAAATACACACCAGTATTCCATTTCTCCCTAAACATTTTAAGCATCGAAGTCTTAAACTAACATGTGAAATAGCGTGTAAAAAAGTGGTAGTTTTAAGCTTTTCTGCTAATATAATATGGAATCGGTATCTAAAGAAATTAATAACGATATGATTATATTCGTGTACTGCGACATTTCTTTGAAAAAATAGAATAGCAATATTATGGACAATTAATTGACTTTTATATTTCTAAATCTCACAACATGATCGAATTTAAGTCATTTTAATAACAATGAATAGTCACCTATGCGTTACAATATAAACATTTATATTGATTTAAATCACGTTTTGATTTAAATCGCAAACGCGTGTTTAAATATATGTGTTTTTTTTCACAATCAGACAAATGCAACATAAATTGATATCTTTATCTTCTAAGTATCTTAATTAACTTTCAGCATGGCTTTCTCCCCGTTTAGATTTATTTGTCATGGGATCTTGGGATCAAACGTGGAAAGATTAGATTGTAATCGTTTTTATTTTTTAAATACATTTTAGAAAAGTGTAATCTATACTAAAAAGCTTTACACCACCTGCTATAAAGATACATATTGTAATACTTTTGGGTTCGGATAGGACAGACACAAGAACTCAGACTTGCGGAGTTAAAGCAAGTTAAAGCCATGATTTTATATATCACCTTTAAAAGTGGCATCTCAAAGCAAAGTAAATACCCAACACTGATTGTACCCATCTGTCATGCTAATAAAGCACCTTGAATTGAATTGAGAGAGAGAGAGAGATTTAACCGCGACACTTATCATTCAACCAGAGCTCGAAATATCACAAGGATCCTCAAGAGCACAGCAAAGACTGTATTAAAAGTATACTAGTGACAAACTAGTATACTTTAGATCTTTTTTTCTGAACCGGGGAAAATCTGATCATGTTTCTCTATAACAATAATAAAAAAAATTATTTTATATATCACCTTTATGTGATATCACCTTAAAGACAGCACATACAAGGGTTAATTGCACAATGGACCGCGCAAAGAAATTTAAAATAGTCTTCTTTAGGTGTGAGGGCAGGAGTGGATTGCAGAAGGCATAATCAGCAAATTAGGAAAACAAAGAACAGGACAGGTGAGACGTTTATCCAGAGAGCGAGTGATCAGAAAAAGGAACAGCTGTTACGCCCAGGTTTTACGCTCTCTCTCTGCTGAATGAATAAAAGCATTTTATTAAAAACGCGTTTGCATTTGTCTGGGTATTTACTTTGTAATCTGTGGTTTATATCTACTGTATTGCTTTGAGATGCCACTTTTAAAGGTGATATGTAAAATAAAGTTTTTTATTATTGTTATAGAGAAACATGATCAGATTTTCCCTGGTTCAGAAAAAAGACGATTAAAATCTGTAATCTTTCCACTTGTATGTCATCGGAAAATACAAGAAGTTTCTGCTTTGTGTAAGGATGGTATCAAAAAGTAATCTAAGTGGTGAAAAACCTGTGCTCCTCAAAGCGCTTTACAGGATAAAAACGATAACAACAATAGTGTTAGGCTGGGCAAACGATTTTTTTATAGAAATACAAAATGAGATATAATGATGTGTTCCGGCTAAGACATTAACGAGTACAACCCCCCTCTTTGCGGGAGTGCTGGCTGTGACAAATTAAACCGGTTTCACAGGTATTTTCAAAGTAGAAGGGGGCGAGATTTCCAGCGAAAGACACCTCCCCCCTCCAAAACCAAGGAAGTACAGTACTTACTAGTTAAGAAAGCTAGGCTCCTCAATGAAATCGCTTTAACATGCTAATGCGTTGGTGTAACAGTCCGGGCGTTGCAAGCTTCTAATGTCAACTCGACTCTATTGGAAGCCAATGAACATATTCTAGCCCTAAATGAATTAATAGCAAACATGGTTTACATAAAAGACATTTTTCCAAGAAAGTTTATAATAATACGATCTATAGTTGAAATCTAAGCCTAAATAAAAAGAAAAAGCATTTTCAGAGAGCAATTACGCTGTGTTTATGTAGAATAAGTGATTAGGTTTATGAGCAATCTAATTACTTATTCGTTTAAAACGCTATATAAAATAAAGTTTATTATTAATTTGCTGGACAGAGCGGTGAACATTATTATGCATAAGACAAAGATAACGATCCTGATCAGTTTAGAAATCTGTGTACGCTGTAAGGTTTTTACTTCTTAAACTTTTAAAATACACGTTTCGAATAGAAAGAAATCCTCTTCCTGGTACAGTACTGTATGTATAGCAAACCAGCACGTCTTTTTTCTCCAATCAAACGGGTGTCAGATGGTGTCAGCCAATCACCATTCTGAAGCCCTACCATAATCTCTGGTATGGGGAGACCCCAGAATTCTGTCCCATAGTTTAGACAGACGATAGATACTTTTATTGATCCCGTGAGGGAAATAAAGTAAATCATTTTCATTTTAGGAAATTATTAAACGCTTGGTTAAAAGCAAAGGAGATTGTCTGTTATAGTGGACATAAAAACAAGAGTTCGCTGGCATTCTATCCTAGAAGACACAGACCGGCGCCAGATCGGGAGAATGCCCGCAGCGTAAAAGAAAATGCCTGATGAACTAGGGATTGGACAGTTTCCAAGTGCTTGTACAATCGATGGAAATGTTCAAATAAATGTGCAAAAGAAATAAACAAAATAATCATTTATTTCTTTATCATATTGGCTAGCTAATGTCCTCTCTTTGCTAGTTAGTGGCTGTGTTTCTGCGTTGGGTAGCAACAGGTGACTGTTCTCAGGCGGAAGATGTAAACAGCTTAATTTTCGTGTTAAATAATTTTTTTTAAATTAAAATTCATTCTATACAGCAATTGCATATTTGGGTACTGTTTCATAAAACTTTCATGCTTAAAATGTTTAGGGAGAAATGGAAGACTGGTGTGTATTTTTTCTTTAAACTATCAAGACCAGCCATACACAGTACAGTTTATGTACATACAGTAATGTTTATGTTCCTAAATTAATATCGTTTATGACCTTCAGATGCGTTATGCTCCTCTTCTTTTTATGCTCAGCTACTAAAATTTCCCTTTAGTGGTAAAATTAAAAACTAAGCGGATTAAAATGTGCACAGTAAAGACATTGAATGATTAAATCTTTTCACTACCAACCAATGCACCACGAGTGCCCCTGTCGGTCATTTTGGCCAGCCAATCACTTACCGCGGTGCCCTGCGGTGCCCCGCGGTGGCTTGTGGGTAGTTTACCGTACCGCGGGTTTGTACCGCGCATTTTGAATGGCTGCATCTGTACTGTTGGGTTAATTGGCTTCTGGAAAAAAATGGCCCTAGAGTGAGTGTATGTGTTTGTGTCTATGTTTGCCCTGTGATGGACTGGCATCCTGTCCACTGTGTATCTAACTTTGTATCTATTGCTTGCTGTGTTAGGCCCTGGCATTCCCAGTGACCCTGTATGGATAAAGCAAATAGAAAATGGATGGATAGTCAGCTGAGTTTTTATTTATCAATTTATCCCATATAAAGTCTAAACTGCCTTCCATTCCTATTAAATCAGTTACTTTGTATTTTATTCCTTATTTGTAAGTGCTAAATTATAAACATTTAAGAATGGATGAGTTGGTTAATTTTTTACTTAATATTAGTGTGTCTTTTTGTTAGCATTTCATTTTAACAAGCCAGATTTGGCTTGTTTTGAACCCCATACCAGCCATTCCTAAATAATTCTCAACTGCTCTATGCATATGCACAATGATGATCTTCTTAAACACAGCATGTAAAAATATGTTGGGAAAAGCTATTCTTTGAAATAAATTTTTAAAATAAAGTTTAAAAACAATATCAGGTTCAATTTCTTACTTGTGTAATGCAAGAAGAGTATATACAATGCTTTTCGAAAGTACATTTTGTATTGTTCTACTCTTTTTAGTTAGGGTGATAGTCTGGACACAGTTGGGCAGGTTAAGGCCGAGAAGGAAAAAATACACAAAGTTTAAGGCACTTTCTTTCCATACCTACTTTTCGTGGTCACAATCAAACAGAAATGATATCATCCATTGTTTTGTTTTTTTTACTCCATAAAAAACATAAAAAAGACTGGTTCTCATTTAAAATCATTATTATACTATAAGTTGAGATATTATTATTTCTTTTTCTTCTGAAACAATAACATGGAACTTAATTTCAGTATAATATTTCAGGTTATGTAATTTGAAATTATGTTGTTACATAAGTTTTATTATTTTATTTTTATTCTGTTTTCTTTCACCAAATTCCACTTTCATTTACAATGGTCAATGGCTTAATAAACGTTATGATTATATTTTAAAATACTAAGTACTAAATAAATACTGAAGTTATTGTTTTTTAATTATCTTTAAGTATACCCTCCCAAAAAAAAAAACATATAGGGAAATTTAAAAGAATAGCATATTTTCCTTTTCCCATTCTGCTCTCTCTTTCTATCGTGTTACAGTTGTTAACCTGTTTCTATGACAATAGAAACAATGATTGAGCCAGTGGACAGGACTGCACACTAACACAGGATTTTGTCCCCTGGTTCTGGCCTTTGATTAGTTGATTATTCTGGTCTAAATGTTTCAACTGAGCAAGTATATAGATACTAGTATTCTACTTTTTTATCTGTCATTATAGTCTTTTCTGAAAAGATTATTTTTTTACTATTTCTCTTAGTTACTGAGGAGTACACAGTATTTTGGGTATATTTTAAGTAATGTGGTGTTTGAGTGTATTTTGAGTTTAATCCTATGAGATTTTGTTAAGTAATGTGGTTAGAATGTCTTCCAGATTCAAATCAGAACAGGTTGAAAGTGAGGTGGTGTGCTATATATATCCAGAAAGAAAATTATATAATGTGCATGTTTATTATAGATGAATTCTTAAGTAATGTAAAGAAAATGTATCTTAATTTTTGTAGCCTTAAAAAAAAAGGTTTAACCCCATAGGTCACTCACCATTTCTACTACGCTTGTTTTATTATGAGTAATAGCATTGGCAAAGTAAAAAAACAAACCATTGCATATTCATCTGTACCTTTTCAGTAGGTTGCAAAGCATTTCATTAATATTATGTACAGACATTAACCTTGTCATTGGTCTCATGCAAAACATTAATCACAATAACATAAAGCAGTGCAGTTCTGCTATGGATATCATACTAAAAAACCTAGACTTCACCTTTACTTAGTATGTTTATGCAAGCAAGGAGTTTTTAAGTTTTATGTCCAGTGTAAGAAAATGTGTGTGTATATAGATGTGCATTAAGCCATAAACAGAACATAAATTAATTCCATATAGATAGCAAATAAAAATACAATTGTTTAAAACATTCCAGTGGGTGTTACGTCCCAGTGTGGTCCATGTGTGTTTTTTTGCTATGTTCCACACTTCCTGACTTTGATTGTTCTCCCTCCCCATCATTACACCATTGTTTCCATATTACGTCATCTTCAATCAACTCTCGACCCATTAGAACTCAGCTTATTCAGTATTTAACTTGGAGGTTTTCAGAACGAAGGGGCCTTTCGCTTGACTTTGGTTCTGCTCAGCTCAGCTTCGTTTTGCTTTCGTTTTGCTTCGGCTTTGCTTCTCCGTTTTCATTCTTTTTGCTTCGTGTGTGTGTTTTCGCATAGCTTCAGCTTTGTTGGTTTGTGTTCGTCTCCTTGTACTTTCGTTTGTTTGTATTTTCCTTTATTTCGCCATTACCTTGCCCAAACATGTTATATCAACCTCTGTGTTCCTTTGTACTCTAT
Source organism: Atractosteus spatula (assembly GCF_055471065.1). Classification (NCBI taxonomy): domain Eukaryota; kingdom Metazoa; phylum Chordata; class Actinopteri; order Semionotiformes; family Lepisosteidae; genus Atractosteus; species Atractosteus spatula. The sequence goes on along the minus strand of NC_142716.1, from coordinate 23,617,173 downwards.
TTCCTGTGTCTACTCTCGTTTCCCCTTATTTGTTTTTGCAGTTCACTTGTGTATTTGTGTGAACTTTTGTGTTTAGAGTTAGTTAAGGTTGTCGGGTACATTCTACACACATAGTTGATCTCTGTATTAGTAACACTAATACAGTTTAGGATCTGTTAGTTTAGGATGGGTGAGTGCCTTTTGTCTTGTATGGTTTTGGGTAGTTTGTGAAGGTTAGACCGAGTTTTTTGGGGTTTTGTTTTGGTAGATAGGTCAGCTTTCCCTCACTTTATTAGGCAGCTCCATTTTGTTTGTTATTTTCTTTTCTTTGGCACTGCTCTAGTTCCCTTTCCCTGTGTGTTATTGTGTCCTATTTACGTACCAATCACTATTCACTTTAAAATAAATCACTTTTGCACCAAAACTTGTTGTCACGCTTCCTAAGTCCCTCACCTGAAACCCACCTGCATCCAAAACCATCCTAAATGTTACACCCCTTTACCCCTAGACACTTGGGGTTGTAACAGTGGGTATGCAATTCAGCACATTACAATGTGTTTTTTATTACAACATGAGTGGCTTTATGCTGTGTAATTTAAAATGTTCTACTTGTCCATTGTTTTTTTTTGTTTGCATGATTTTTTTGTGGGATTTGTCTTACTTTGAATGTTCTGAATGCTTCCACATTTATTGCACATACTGTATGTATTATTGCCTCAGGACTAAACAGCACTTTGACAATATTTCATTTTCAAACAGTAGGTACCCTAATTCTATTATAGATAGAATTATATAGATACATTGACTCATTGTTACAACTTCTCTTTATCCAATGCATTATTATAATTATTTTATCTATTATCAAATTTTTATTGAAACCATTTTGTGAAATTTTTGTTTCCTTTCCTCCATTGTCTTCTGGTCTTCTGTCCTGTATTCACAAAATATATGGTTACTTGCATTGTTAAGCGCCTTGGGGCAACCTTGTTGTTGAAGGTGCTATATACAGATGCAGCCATTCAAAGTGTGCGGTAGAGCAACTACCTATGTCATACCGTGGTACGTGATTGACCGACAGGGGCACTCGTGGTGCATTGGTTAGTAGCGAAAAGATTTAATCATTTAATCTCTTTACTGTGCACGTTTTAATCCACTTAGTATTGAATATTTATCTGGAATTTTACAACTAAAGGGAAATTTTAGTAGCTGAGCATAAAAAGAAGAGGAGCATAATGTGTCTGATGATCAAAAACTATATTAATTTAGGAATATAAACATATCATGTAAACTGTATATGGCTGGTATTGGTAGTTTTAAAAAAATACGCACCAGTATTCCACTTTCTCCCTAAACATTTAAGCATCAAAGTCTTACATGTGGTTATTTCGGAAACATTTATGTGCTCCTTCTGACCATATTAAGTTTACATACTTTGTGAAAAGTGATAGTTTTAACCTTTTCTGTGAATACGCTCGTTATCGGAGTAAACGAAAGCATACTTTTAGAATTTGATTAATAGGGAATATAATATGGAATCGCGGATCTAAAGAAATTAATAACGATATCATTATATTCATATACTGTAGCTCAACAGTAGTATAAAACTTTCTATGGATATGTGTACTTCATTTTCACGGCTTTCCACGTGACTGCGTCTGTGGGGTGATGGCTTAAGTGACTGACTTATAAGCCTGAGGTCTGGCATTTGAACCCAGCTATCGCCATGAGTTTTCTTTTGACAAATAAACATTTCTTTGAAAAACTAAAATAGCAAATGTTATGGACACTACTGTATATTTAATTTTTTTATATTTCTAAATGTCACAACTGTTCGAAGCTAAGTCATTTATTAATAACAACCAATAATTTGAAGCTGCTACTACTGTCGTTATTATCTGTTATTATTATTACTTATAAAAAATATTATCAACATTATACTGAATTTGTTGGTCTTTCTAAATTTCACAAAACATTCAAAGTTAAGTGATTACCATTTTCCATGAATACTTGCGCTCGTTATCACAGTTAAAGAAACTCATACTTTTCAGAATGTAATTATTTAGACAATAAGTCATGAGAAGATGTACAATAACAATAAGTCTATATCCTGGATATAGTCACAGTTAAAAGGTGATGTTAGGCCCGATGCGATGCTGAGGGCCGGCAACCTTTTAACTAAGACTATATCCACGATATAGCACAGGCCTCGAGTGCGTTATTGCTTTTATAAAACCATCCCCAAATATGCGAGCGCTGTATAGAATTAATTTTAATTAAAAAAATATATTTAACATGAAAATTAAGATGTTTACATTCCTCCACCTGAGAATATAGTCCCTTATTGCTACGCAACACAGAAACACAGCCACAAGTACCATTAGCTAGCAAAGAAGACGTTAGCTAGCCAATATGATAAATACAGGGGGAAAAAGCAAATGGGAAAAGACCTGCTGATCTGTTCTACATACCAGGAAGATAACATAATATGATTTTTTCTGTTTGAAACGTGTGTTGTCTTTATGAAATTCATGTATTTATAATGTTTAATTAAGAAGGAACAAACTTACAGCATACAAAGATTCTAAGCTGATCATGAGGAAGAAAGATCACCCATTTTTTGCGCATAAAAAGTGGTTATTACATATCGAAACCTGTTTTTATAGCTTTTAAAATCATGCAATGTCTAAGTTAAGCAGGAACACATCATTATATCTCATTTTTTATTTCTTTTTTAAAAACTAAAAAAATTGTTTGCCCAGCCTAAGGGTGTTTATAATATAAGGGCGAATCTAAATAAATAAATAATGATATAATTATATTCATGTACTGTCTGGCGGAATAAACTAAAGAGTTAGTTAATGCGACATGGAAGGTAGTATTAATAATGCAGCGCTTTCGGGTTCACGCCCTACCAGCTGGGGAATTGAACCAGGGCCTCCAGCGTTACTCAACAGGGAAGCAGCCGGTCGATCTCCCTTCGACCCCAATGGACCAGGTCCCTCCTATTCATATGAAAGGCAGTGATGTCACAGCGCTGGCAAGCCCTCATCAAAGTTTAACTCGTTCAGTGCGCCCTACATTACAAACTCCAAGCGTTTCATTTTGAGCTGAAGACCCTCACACCTGAAGAAGGCTTCACAGCCAAAACGTTGCGTTTTCTCTCTTCTCTTTTCAGCATGGAATAAACCTATTACTTGTTCCTTTGCAGACTATTCAGGCTGACGTGGCTACCCACCAAAAGTATATGTATTGCAAGGCCCTCTGTTTTATTAACAGACACTCCGACTCAAGTGTTGTAGAATGATAATAGACGTGGGTAATGTCATCCCCATTAAACAATGTGTTTATCGCGCAAATCCCGCTAAATCCTGCTAATATCTGCTAAACTAAAAATTAGACACAAGAAGAGTATTATTGGACAATGTTGTGAGGGTCTGGCAGAATTTCTCTGTAAACTGAAGAGTTATAGAGGAGATGCGTATCACCTCATTTTACACTTGTAACAAAGAACATTCAGTGGGCCACTCAGTGGGCGATGCATTATCTCAATCACCTGCTAATTTGTTTTACACCTCGGGAAGACAGAAGAATGTGACTGTACTGTATCTGTACGGAATGTGTGTTGCATTTACAAAATTAAAGTGTTTAAAATGTATAATTAAAAAGTAAAAAAAACCTACAGCTTACACAAAGATTCTAAGATGAGCACGACGAAGTGTATTGCACGTCTAATGGTCTAACCCCATTACCCCCATTTTGATTAAAATCGCAAACACGTGTTTAATTAAATGGTTTTATTGATTCACAATCTGACAATGCGATGTAAATTAATATCTTTGACTTCTAAGTCCCTTAATTAACTTTAAGCATAGCTTTCTTACCATTTAGATTTATTTTTCATACCATCGTTAAACAAAGCAGAAGCATATTGTACTTCCTCATACTGACTGGCATAAAGTTAGCTTGAAGTTCATAAAGCTTGAATTACGTACTATGCTTACGTCTGCAAAACACCTGATCATCTACTCTGAAGCTTTCAGTGCCTTGTGTATATTCTAATCACAGTGGGGACAGGGTGTGTGGTGACAGGTTTAGGCTGAAATTGAATTGGGGATCTGTATTCTTCACACCCGAAACACTGTTTTCTCTGAAAGCATTTTCTTCCCTGTTCAGCTGATCTTTTGCTGCCTATGCATGTTTACACAGCTCCCTGGGTAAATTATCATAGTTGACTGACAAAGCTTTAGAGAACTTAACATTTTTATTATTAACAAATTGTAAAATTGACGTTTACAATGGTGTTATTAATTTTTTGCTTAAGTGTATGGAGGAGTGTCAGCTGTCAATGAGAGCAGACCCCCCCCTCTAAGGCTAGGCAAATTATTTTTTTAAATTAAGGCAAATGAAAATTAAGGATGTTAAAGTGCTAGAGGTGTAAAAAATACAAAAATGCACATGAGCAAAAAGTTTTAGAAATGGAGCAGGCGTTACTTTGAAATAAGCAAACAGAAAAAAGACATGACTAGACATAGTGCAGAAGAGGGATGCAGGAACACTTGCTTAGATATACAAAAAAATCACAGAAAGGTGTGTTACAAAAGAACAAGCAAACATGAAATAGATTTGGCAGAGAGTGAGGAATCAGAAAATTAGCATGCATAAAAAAACAGCAATTCTGTCAATTCTGAACATGGTTTCACGGAGGGCTTCTCAGATAGTTGGGCATTCAGGTAGATTGCCAGGCGAAAGGATCTGTAAATATATTTTGTTAAAGCAAGTCAGTTTTTTGCAACACATAAAAGACATTTTTCCAAGAAAGATCTGATGACAAGGAAGAAAAATCATCTGTTTTACATGCATAAAAAGTGGTTATTAACTATCGAAACCTGTTTTTATAGCTTTTAAAGTCATGCAATGTCTAAGTTAAGCAGGAACACATCTCATTTTTTTATTTTTATATCTCATTTTTTATTTCTTTTTTAAAAATTAAAAAATTGTTTGCCCAGTGTGTGGCCTGAGGTGAGCTAGCATCCTGTTAAGGTTGTATCCTTCTTTGTGCCCGTTGCTTGCCTGAATAGGCTACAGCTCCCTTATGACCCTGTACTGGATAAGTTAGAAAATGGATGAATTGGTGGATACAAAATTGTAAAATTGTTATTAACTACTGAAGTAAGAGACAAGATGTTAAAAGGGTTAATAACTTAAGTCAGTTCTGCCTGAAAATTAGACTTCTAAGCAACGGGGGTTTATGGCAGGAAAGGGGGTTAACTGATAAGGATTCCAGATGCGAGCAAGGAACCCCCTGGGGGCATAATCTTAAACTGACCATTTGGCCAAATACCATGACCCCCCCCCTCTTACCATAACATCGAATGACGTCTGAAGCAGCAAGCAAGGACTATATAACCTAAAAGTTTGTACCGGCACATGGAACAATACTTCGGTTTTGTTGTTTCTTGCAGGAAACAAGACTTCGGCTTTATTGTTCCTTGCATGCAATAAACTCATCTGTTTTACTTCATCTCGGGATCAAGAACCTTATTCTTTCTGTTACAACAAATTTGGCGTAGTCGGCGGATGCTCCAGAAGGCGCAGAACTTCCCATCGGCAGGAGAGACGGTCAGAGCGCACATTACGAAGAGGTAAGGACTCCTCTTTTATTTAAAAGTCCCGACTCTCTCTGACCGATTGGGAAGTCTCTGCTCCCTGCGAGAATCGCCCGAGATGACGGAGTAAACGTGAGTTCCCGAATTCCTCTGGCCCGGGGAAGACACCGGTGTATGTAATGGGTTGTTTGCTGTAAGCCCAGAATTTGGTCTGGTAGGCGGTCCGCGGTATTGTGTACAGGCGTTCGAAGCTGGTGTATGCCTTAATTGCGCATGGAGTTTTCGAACGGGTTTTGGACCTTTACCGCGAAGTTCAGGACTGGTGTGGGCCTTAATTGCGCCCGGAGTTCTGAAGGTCAGGACTGGTTTGGGCCTTAATTGCGCCCGGAGTTCTGAGGCTCAGGATCGGTGTGGGCCTTAATTGCGCCCGGGGTTCTGGAGCAAGTGGTGCATTAAATGCACATAGTTCAGGATTGGTGTGGGCCTTAATTGCGCCCGGGGTCCTGAGATTAGCTACGCCTTGATCGTGCACGGATTGGCGTGGCGTGGTTTTTTGTTTTAAAAGGAAACAGAAGTAGGAGGTATATATATGTATGTTTTTGGTGTTTTCCTTGTTTGTGAAATACATATACACACGCACGACACTAACATAAACACACCTCATAATAAAAGAGCAAAGCATTAAGTAGCAGGATTTAAAGGACGTTGAGACCCGAGAATCGCCCTGATTGAGCTCAGTGTGTAAGTCCACCCTGGGGCAAAAGCAGCGATGCTGGCGTTCTGGGGATGGTGAATTACTGATCAAGAAAGGGAGTTTTCGAGGTCTCGTTCCTTACCTGTGAACAGTGCGGTGTAAGTCCTCTCTAAAGTCTCTGAGAGGCATTTAGATCTGGAGGTAACAGACGCCCTTAGCTGAATGAGTGCAGTAATGCACAGATTTTTCCAAGTGAAAACATCCCCCTACTAAATGAGCTGTTACCTCACACACGACAAAAGTAAAAGAGACCGAACGTGTACTAACTGATGGTTTGAGAAAGTGGTGGAGGGGTCCGTTTATATATCGGAAAAATGTAAGTTGACGGAAAAGAAGGAGAAAAATATGGGAAAAGCTGAGTTTGTCAGAGGGAGTTTGGGGCGAAGACGCCTGTAAAGAAAGCATATGCGTATTGATTGGCAAAAGCACAAGCATGTAGCTCCCACCCTGGTGCACGGCCGGCACCAGTGGTGGCAGATACATGAGAGAAAAAAAAAAGAAAGAAATTGGGACTTCTTAAAAGTGTGTTTACGGGGAAAACAAAAACCCGGAAGAAAATATACTTTACTCGCTACGAAAGAGTATAAACAAAAGCGAAAAGAGGCAGTGCAGAAGAATCGGAAACTAAAAGAAGAATTAGTTCCTGGTCGCACTGCACTAGTTAATGTGTTATATCCTGCTCTCCCATGGGGGAACAGACAGGCAGGAAATGAAAATAATTGGGATCAATTCCCACAGTGACCATATGGAGACGGGGGGTCTGAGTGGGATGACACCTGGTACGAGTGTGATAGAGATGGAACAGGATCTCCCTTCATAAACAGAGGGCGCCCGCAGACCTGTACTCTCACCCTAAGTGGGAGAGGGCCTGATGTAGCGGGGGCTGGCGCTGTTGATGACAGCGTCACTCTAAGTGTCTTGCACCCCGTTGAGGGGGTCCGCACTCGCACCTACCTTCCCTGATTCCCCCATACGATCAAATCCAAAACCGGAAGATATTGACCGGTGGGCTAAAGTACCGCACCTGAAATTAGGAATGCAGCGAACCTGGAGTGCGCTTCAGGAATTAAAAGGATTCATGTAGAAGTGAAACAAGAATACAACACATTGTAGTACAAAGAGAAAAATATATTCTCGATGTGTATGTGTGTTTTATGAATTTGTGTGCCGGCATGTATGTGTGTAACTGTGAGTTTTGGTATACTAAATGACGGTGTGAGTGTGTTTAGCCAGCGGGACTGGCTAGAGACGTAACTAAAGAGACTTGACGAAAATCAACTTAAGGAGACTGGAAAATATAAGAGCGTCTGAAACGTATAAGTACAGTACAGGTGGACGTGAAAGGAGTTAGATAAACAGTTTTTGTATTTTTATACAATTAGTTGCAATAGTGGAAACAATTTGGATTTATTCGAATGTCTCAAAACCAGACATGCTGAAACGCTGTAGGTTTAGAATCGAGACTGGGGAGAATAACGTCTTGTGAGAAGATCTGTTTACCTAACGATTAGATCCTGTAAATCCTTTGTAGCCTCCCTAAGTCTGTCCCAGTCCAGTGGATAAAAATGTACTGTTAATGGAGTGTTGGTTTCTCCGTTAGGGGATACTGGAGCACTACTGTCATGCTTGTTTCACTCCTGTGTTCAACAGTGTGCTATGGAGTAATGTATATGGGGAGACGGCAGGAAGCCACAGGAGTATTGGGGCAGCAAGTTTTACTTGCCAAGTACTAGATTTTAATGGGTGGTTTTATCCCAGATCTATTGGGTTGGAATATTATGCATTACAAAGAATGACTATCCAAAACAGGGGCTTCAACTGACTGTGATCACTCGGTATGTTGATGGTATTCTGAGTGCTTCCCCTGACGAGGAAACCCACAAGTCTGAGTTGCTTCAGCTTTAGAGTGTCTAATAGAAGCAGTTATGATAAGGCCCTTTTGTGTCTAGCATTGTGAAATTTTAACAGGGCCTGGGTGCAATGTTTTTACAGGGTGCACAACTCTTAACAGATCTGCTTAAGGGGGGAGTGCAGTACAAGGACAAGATTGCCTTGGTTCCAGCAGCAAAAGCCGCCTGTAATAATTTGAAACAAGCTCTCTTACAGGTGCTGAGACTGGGGTTTCCTCAGATGGATCAACCATTCTTTGTATGTAAGTGTGGAAAAAGGGTTCTGGGCAGCTGTGCTGACGCAGGAGCATGGGGGTAGGCACTATTATACCATTAGATGCTGTAGCCAAAAGGTGGGGGACCATGAAAATTTAAGAAAATATAATACTGTTTACTTATGGGTCCTCTCTGATGCATGAGGGAGAACAGAGATCAGGCTGAGCCGTTACAACAGAATTCGAGGTGCTAACAATCGGAAAAATGCCCCTCCACTGCCTCAGCGCAGCAAGCCAGTTAAGAGCACTGATGGAAGATTGTAAAAAGAAAGATGTTAAAGGGTTACTGTATATGTATATAATGTATGTATTTGTTGCATGTAGGCCACAATTCTGGATGGCTATGGAGAAATAGGATTTTCTCACAACGGCAGGGACTCTAGTTAAGAATACTGGTCTTGTCTCTGAACTGATTTGTAGTTTTACAGCTGCCGACAGAAGCAGCTTGAGTAAGGTGTAAATAACACAATAAATAAAGAATTCCAGTAACTCAAGGTAACAACCATGCAGATGCAGATGCCAGACGAGCGGCACTGGGAGAGCGGGAGTCTGAGACCCCTGTGAAACCTCTATTGGGGAAAAGAGAGAATTCAGGCTGAGGCCTTCAATAGATGTTTAATAGTGGTTAGAACAAATGTGTAAAGGGGTTGTATGATGATGGGATGTGGGCTGGCACATACCCAAGTGTATGACAAAGATGATCCCGTGGTACGGACTGCCCTGCCCCTTGGATACTGATCTAGGGGCATACTACACTGGGAAGGTGTGTCAGGCTGTAATTGCCTCAGTAGGGGTAAGTTGGAAGTCACATTGCCCCCATCACCCACAGTCTGAAAGACCAACTAAGGAAATATCAACTGAAGGAACACCGGGGGTAGATGCTCTACCTGCAGTCCTGTGCGGTTTGCGGGCTGGAGCAAACGGAACTGTGAGACTGAGCCCATTTGAGATCATCACGGGCAGCCAAAGAAACTCCCTGGAGGCCAAGTTTGGCTAACGCACTGATGAATTTACTAACTCTCTATTAAAGTGTTGTAGGTTTGTTAACTGAAGCGGTGTACAGGGCTCGTGAACAGGTGCCGGACGCCTGGGGACCTCCAGTAGAGGGGAGACACGACCGGATACCTGGCGAGTGGGTGTAGGTGAAGAAGAGATACCCTGCCAGACGTTGCAATCCTGCTGGGAGGGACCATATCAAGTGCCACCAACTACTGACTGTGCCATCTGAGTGACAGGATGAGATCGCTGGACCCACGCATCGCACTTTCACCGACCCACGGCACCAGAGACTGAGTGAACAGAAAGAAGGATGTTGTTACCGTTTCTGTGGCTGATGCTTCCTAAGACCAACAGTGTGCTTGTTAGGCCTGAGGAGCATTACTGGGAATATGGTATCTATTCAGCCAAAAAATTATAATCGGAGTTGGGTCAATATTGCTGTTCCAAGATCCTGACGATAGATCTCCACATGGCTGAGGTCTGCGTTTAGGTCCTGGGGTAGGACTTTATGTATTTGTAGGATTAGGATTGTTTTATGTGTTTAATTGTAACTATCACTTGTACAAAAACATCAATAACATCTTGTTGTAACCGTGGAACGCACAATGTCATGGTAATGCATGCCTGTACATCTAAAAAGGAAAGATCTGCCCTGACATTGTATGTGTAAAAATAGGCAGTCCTGACGTATGCCATATTTTATAAGGGGGGAATGAAGTAAGAGACAAGATGTTAAAAGGGTTAATAACTTAAGTCAGTTCTGCCTGAAAATTAGACTTCTAAGCAACAGGGGTTTATGGCAGGAAAGGGGGTTAACTGATAAGGATTCCAGATGCGAGCAAGGAACCCCCTGGGGGCATAATCTTAAACTGACCATTTGGCCAAATACCATGACCCCCCCCCCTCTTACCATAACATCGAATGACGTCTGAAGCAGCAAGCAAGGACTACATAACCTAAAAGTTTGTACCGGCACATGGAACAATACTTCGGTTTTGTTGTTTCTTGCGGGAAACAAGACTTCGGCTTTATTGTTCCTTGCATGCAATAAACTCATCTGTTTTACTTCATCTCGGGATCAAGAACCTTATTCTTTCTGTTACAACACTACTTACAGTAAGTCAGCTCAGCAATGATTTTAACAAATCATATAGTCCAATTTCCTCGTACTTTTCCATGTTTATGTATTTGCTTTGCATAAAATAGATATTACAGCAACGGTCTTTTAATGCAGGAAGCTTATTGTACTTTTTAAATATGTCGATCTAAAGAGTTGAAACTTTAATGTTCTTTGAATTGCCTATTTATTTAAAAAGGATACAATGAGAAACTGATTACTTCATACTTTATCTACAAAGTGTTATGACATGCTAAAGCCTTCTAAGAATATGCAATTGATTGCTTTTAATGTTTGCCTTTTTCTTGTTTCTAAGACTAAAACATAAACTCTTGTAGTTACAGTATGATATTAAAGACAAGTTTAAGTTTACTGTTCACACAAAATGTTTTCAAATACAAAATCTCCAAAAGTACAGATAGAGAAAGGAATTTGCAAACATTATTATCCTCTCATCCTGTAATTCAGTGCATGAGCTGCTCAGACTGTGTTATGTCAAGTCAAGTTCATTAAACATAGTCACAATTGTCACAGTCAATGGCAGAAATTGGCACAAATGGAGCACTAACAAATGAGACCTGGTCGGTTATCGTACGCTGTTGTAGGCAGGTTGAATGATCTCACACCCCTGAAAAAATAAGGTGCTATATCTTGTAAACAGAAGCAGTGTTAATGCTACTTTCAACAACACAAACGAGCACATATGGAGCACTAACTTTGGTTGTTCTTTTTGTAGGGGGGAACTTCACGGAACTTTCAGATATCAAACTGAGAAGATTAAACTTGAGGAAGAGGGGCAGGATGCAGTTACTTCATGTATTGTATTGACACTGCAAAAAAATAGTAGTACATTTGTTTTTAATGCAGGAAGTTTCTTGTTCTAACTGTTTTAAATATGAAACTTGAGAGAATGGGTTATAACTTTAAACGTCTTTGAATTGCTAATTTATTTTAAAAGAATACAATGAAAATCAGCATTAGTATAATGCTGTAATTACTGTATATACTGTACACAGTATGCTGACTATATACTGTAATAAGGCATTTCAATTTATTTGTACCATACAGTACTGTTTGGTTACCTGTGGATTTATTAGATATAACATTATGTGATTTGCGTGTGCCATGTCGGGAAATGTAAACTTTTTTCCCCGTATTCGATTGACGTGGACAATGTTTTAAAACTAAAGTACAAGATCTTAAGGAAATACTTCCTCTTTCATTTAAATAGACGATACTGTCTCAGAACTAAAAAAAAAAATAGTTGTGCTAGTTGTCCAGGGCAACATGGGGACTCGAGCTGCTCCCAACCTGAGTGTAACAATAACCCCATTATTTCAGGCACTTTAATGTCAGTAACACACTTTAGTTAGTCACTTTAGTATAACTAAACAGAAGAAGGGAACTTGAGCAAATAATGCAAATTATTGCACAAAAATATTTAACTAATGTATGATAATACTTTGCAGCTGTGTCAATAATTTTGAAAGTTGAAGATGTATTCTAAGTTTTTTTAAAATAACAATGCCAGCCTTAGCTCTCAGGTCTCATACTGTAAATAAATATATATATCTTTCCTCCATTTGACATTCACATGAGCACAAGATAAACATCAATTGAAAACATGACCTTTAGCTGAATACATTTGCTTTTGTTACAAATAATAATGTCATTTTAGTAAACAATTTAATCACCAGGAAAGCAAGCAAACAAAGCAATGTTTCTCAATGACAATATGCATCTCATAAAAATGGATATTAAGTAGGCACCATATGTTCTTAATACAAACCATGTGTCTAACATTCTACTGAAGCTGGAAGAAATTATAATACCAGATACAATAAAAACATTGGCATCATGAAAACACAAACTGTATATTAAAGCAATCAAAATCAATTTGTGCTTCAGGCCTAATAGCATTCTCAACCCTTTTCATCTTTTCATACACAATGATATTTCTCCTGTGTTTAGGATTCATTCATTATTTTATACTGTATATTATGTGCAAGGGAGGCATACAGTAAAAGAGGTCAGGTGTTGTTTTTATATTTTAGAATTTTGCAAGTATATTCTTGTGTTTTCCCTAAATGTAGCTTGGGTTTCAGCTATTTATGGCAATGCAATTTCTAGCTTCAATTGTTGACTGAACATTTTGTTTTGTTCACTGACCACTTTATTAATGCAGGATCTATCTTTATGGGTGCATTTTCCTAACCACCTCCACCTAACATATGAGAGAACATACAAGATAATAAAAACAATAATAGTGAAAATGTACAATAATATCTTATTAAATAATGACTTCATCAACTTGGGAATTAGTTTGCAAAACGTTTTCTATAACATCAAAAGTAATAGAATATATAGAACACACTTTACACACTAAGTAGTTACTAAGTTAAATATCTAAAATGTCCTGCTCCTCCTATGGACAAGAATTCCTTGGGAAGTTAATGCAGAAGTGTAGTTCTTCATCTACTGAGGTCCCTTTTATGGAAATGAAGGAAAGTTCCTAGCACTTTTTAATCTTGCACACAAACAAACATCAAGCCTGGTAGGCAAGGTAAATTATTAAGAGACAATAGAATGTGTTTTCTGTGGGATATGACATTTTTTTCTTTGCTTCATCTGATTTTAGCTATGTTTGTCTTTGGTACAAAATGATCTGCTGCCATTACTATTGGACCTGATCACAGAGCAGTACTTGGCTACACTAATAAAGCTCTGTGACTACACTCTAACAATGTATAAATGAAAGCCAAGAATAATCACATTTATTCCACAACCAACATCTCTGCATTTGTTTTGGGAGTATTGCAAATATTGCAAATTCCAGGGACTGTGAAGTCTTACAATTCAACAAAGTTTTGGACTTCATATACAGGACCAGATGGCAGCAAGTTTTCTTTGAAAGAAGGATCTTAAAGATGGCCTGTTCAAATGTTTTCCAGCTTTTGAGATGCAGAAACTCTCAAATCCTACATATTTCACAGGTAAACTACAGACCAGGGCACTGGAAGAACAGACCTCATTTTAACTAGAAAAAACAGATGACTAGGCACACTTGAAAAGAGGATAAAGCAACTGGAAACTTCTGTAGTTTATGTCTCTGATGCTAGCAAGAAAAAACATTATTTCCAGATTAAAAATATACTATGAAAAGAAACTGCATTAGAGTTGTATCATGAGGTCTCTAGTAGTGTGTGGCAAGTGCACAGAACAGTGCTGTGTATCTTGTTCAAAGCCTTAGACATCACAAATTTGCCTACAGTACATTCACCTGATTTCTGCATCAAGCAGACCTCCAGATTATCAAGGAACAATAATAATAAAATACTGAAAAATCTCAATATTTAGATACTGTACTACATACCATATCATCATAACTAAGCCAAGAGCTGGAGCACAAGTCCATCCCTTTTCTAATTGCTTCATCCAATACACAGTCACAGAGGAGCTGGACCCTAACTCAGAAATCAAAGGTCGCAAGACAGAATACACCCTGGATGGGACACCAGTCCATTGCAAGGCACAAACAGACACAAACAACTTAGACCAGGGCTTAGTTTTCCCAGAAGCCAGTATGTCTTTGGATTGTGGGAGGAAAGTGGAACACCCAGACGAAATCCATACAAACATGGGAGAAATATAAAAAACTCATCAGCAGTTTAAAATATGTATATATGTATATAACACCCCAGGAAGTAAACCCAGGGCCCCAGCACTGTGAGGCAGCAATGCTAACCACTGTGCCACCATGATCCCATGGGTGCATCTCTTGCTGATAACACTGCAATCTAAAAAACTTTCAGCAAGGCACAGGAGTCACTGCACAACAAATCACAGAATCTCTAGTCAATCTCATGTCTCTGCTCTCTAGCTTGAAATTCATACTATATTTTCCATCATCACTAAATGTCACCAAGTAGCGTAGAATAAGAGAAACTGAGCAAACCATCATTATGAAAATAAACTATCCATTCTAAATTCGGATGGAGGTTTGAATTTCCTAGTTTCCTTAAGTGTTGCTGCGAATTCTCTTATATTTCACACACTAGACTGACAGTTTTATTATAAATTAGGCAATGAACAAGTTTAATAATTGAAGTATGAATCTTTGAGTTGCTTTAGATTAATAACAGTTTTCAAATTACAACTATATCTTTATTCAAGATCTTTTTCTGTAACAATTTATTTATAGCACAAAGCAGTCATAACTGTTAATCCAATTCATGCTTTGTCCTGTTTCTGCCCAAGAATGGTTGCCATGCATTATTTAGAAGTCAGCACAGATTTTCCAGTTAACAGTCATATAGCTTAGTATATGAATCCATTGTAGATATTTTTGCAAAGAGCTTGTGCCTTTTTTATTTTTAGATTGAACATTCAGCTCTTTATTACAAGAACAATACTTATCCTAAATGCTATGATCCTCACCAGGACAAGAGGACAGATAATTGGATAGAGAGATGCTATCATTCATCAGCAAGATTTGTTAAGGACTACCATTAAATTAGGAAGATACATAGAATTTAAATTGCTTCCAAACCAAACTATTCATACTATTTTGCAAAACCTTGTTATTGTACTGTATATGCTTTAGTGGCTCTATATATGTCCTTGATTCAGGTATGCAAGCTTAGATGAACAACCTAAAAATACTCAACATGCATACATTAGGAATCTATGTATAAAGCTAACATAATTACACTTCAAAATATATTATTATACACACACACATGTTCTAAGTATTTGTTTACACATTCTCACAAAAGAAGATAATGAAACATTTAGCAGGTCATGACTCTTAGCTGATGAATATTTGTTGCTTTCATTATTCTAATTTGCATTTTGCATTTTTTAAATGAAAAGAACACTTTAAAAATAAACCAAAAAGAAATATTTAGCAGGATTAAAATATATCACAGGAACCTAAGAATGTAATTTCCTTTAAAAATTGCTCTTTTGCATACATTTATTTTTTAAAATTAGCACCCAGGAGGACAAACTGAAAGCGAAAAGTCTCATTTTCATGGGTAATCTAGAGAATAGCGAAAATACCTTTTTCTTAGTTAAAGTCTTATTATACTAATCATCAGGTATATTGGCAATTTTAAACTCATTTGCCCAACACTAATGCAGGTATGAATTCTAACTGATAGACTAAACTACATTATCCTAAAGCCTCAGTTGTAATAATGTGATACATCCATCAAATCATGCAGTTCTATTCTTGGTCACACTGCACTACGATCTATGAAAATACATATATTGAAATATCTACAATATACCTTTTCAAATATACATACAGAAATCCTTACTTTTGCATGAATTCAGATGCACACAGAATAAAACAAATCTTGTATTATAGGTGAGCTGAAATCAGCTAAACTCAAAGTTTACAAAGAAGAATTAATATTTTTTCTATGTTAGTGGCTTATCAAACTTGTCTAGCTGTTGTCATAGTGTCCCAGAGAATCTGCTTCAACGGCTTGTAGCTTGATATTTATTATACAGTACATTATTCTTTATATTTTTCTAGCTTTTACTATCAATTTTACTACACAAAGTTAAACTTGTGATCTTAAGCAGTTGTATTCTTTGTGAAACTAAATAAAATGCTTCAATAATAGCATCTTGAGGTCTGTGTGTAACATAAAGTTACCACAGAAAACTACATTGATAAGTCTGACTAATGCATGTAGTATAATAATATCAATTTTACAGTATACAGAATATTTGATTTTTATTTTGCTCAGACTAAACCAACATTATAAAAACAGACAATCACCATTATCGCTGAACATCTATACATTATCCATAGCAGCTTCAAAGTCTAAACAAGCAGACAGATGAAGCCACTCAGAATGTGCGTCATTTCTTCCAAATGTATTACCTGTAATGCATCGCAGATGATCAATAGGTGGCACTAGTGGTGTGTTAGATGTAAGTGAAACAGTTGCTTCATTTAATGTGTTTCCCTATGGTTTTTCATCTTTAAATCCACTTAATATGGAATATTAATATGATTTTTTTAACTAAAAGGAAATGTTGGTAGCTAACAATAAAAACAACAGAGGCATAACGTCTCTGAATGTCAATTTATACAGAATGTATAAATGTATTATACATGCTAAAAATAAAAACAATGCACAACAGTATTCCACCTTCTTCTTATATATGTTATGCACAGTACGTAGTGGCATGGATGGATCTTTATAAAGCTAAAAATAAAAAAATAAAGTACATTTTTAAGTCACTAACTATGGTTATTTTGGAAAAGTTTTGACATGCTCCTTCTAACTGTATTAAGTTTATACACTTTGGAAAAAGCTATAATATTTAACCTTTTCTATGAATACTTGCTGTCTTTATTGTTGTCAAAAACATTGTAGTACTTTTTATTATGGAAACAAGTAACTAAAGAAATTAATAACAATATTAATTTTAGGATCTAAATATATTATATTTATATAGCAGTAGTATTACCTTATTACCTTTTCTTTGACTCGTTCACTTGTGATTATTTTGGAATAATTTTGATGTACCCAAATGTTACCATCTAAAGCAGATATGTTACAGAACTATGCTTTTGTACAGTGGGGTAGTTAGTGTCTATCTCCCAAAAAGTGCTATTTCCGGTCAGGGCGTACGATTTATTAACAAATAAAGACTCCTTCACTAAATATAAAATAGTAAATAATATGTGCACTATATTAACATTTTTATTATTTTTCTATATTATAACATGTTAAATATTAAAATGATATCAACAAATCAGAGTATGATAACATCTCTAATCATTATTAACAATGTAAATTAGCTAATAATAAATAATTTCAAACTGCTTGTATTTTGCTCAGGGTGATTTGTCACTGTTTTTACAACCTTAATTTTCTTATTAAAACCTATTTTTGAGACACAATGTTTCAGTTGTCAAAAACCTTTTATGAACAAATGACACAAAGCCTTCAAACCACAGGCATTTAAAACTTTTTCACAACATTTATTTAAACAACATTTAGTACCTGGCTCCATTTTCAGAAACGTTCATTTGAATAAAGTGGATCCCTGGTGTAAGCGAGTTCATAACAAGGCAATTACTATTCAAAAGCTACTGTATGTATATGAAACATCTGACCATATAAACTGAAATAACACAAACTCATTGGGTTCAACCTCTCTTTAATTTGTAAAACTCTTCCTGTATTTTCTGTTTTTACTCAGATAAGAATAAACTACATATGCAATTCTTTTGAATTGGAGGGAAGGAGGGAAGATGTTCCGTGATCGATAGCTTTTTAACTACAGCATGCATTGTTACATTTTTTATGCATCAGTCAAAGTATTTTGAAGTCTCTCAAATGCTGTAGGTCGCACCACTACCTGAACTAAGCCAATAACAAAATGAGCCTGTAAATGCACAGTATGCAGTAGCATGGATGGATCTGTATATAGCTAAAAATAAAATAATAAGGTATGAAATAGTATTCTACTATCTTTATAAACATTTTCTGCATCAACACCTTTAACTCGGTGACTTGCTGCAGTTATTTTGAGAAAGTGGTGACATGTTCCTTTAAATACATCAGTGGCTCAGTGGCAGGATTCTGTGTTGTCATGCAAAAGGGTTGAGGTTTGATTCCAGCTCTGACCTGAGTTATAATTACAGAATATTAAGTTATGTGTTTACCAAATTGTTCCATGGGCATAATATATATATATAGTATAGTCTAAAATAAAAAAGTGGTATTAAAAAGACCACTGAAACCTGAACTAAAAACATGCGAAAGGGTCTATATTTGGTCCCAGCCAACACACAAGTGTGTTCAGGGTTTTCTTTGTGCACTGCTTAATCACAGTGGGGGGGGGGGAGGGTGTCTGGGGTGAAATTAATTTGTTTAGGGTGCAATTTAATTTGCACTCTGGAGCAGTTTACAATTATTTCCTTTGTGATGCAACTTTGAAGTGCAATGGCAAATGAAACCAATTGCAAATAAAATGGCATTGTCAATTGTAAATGTATTATGACATTTACATTGACATGTTTATGAATTTTTTATATCACAGTATATTAAACATTCATGCTCACTTAAGACTACTGAGGAGTATCAGATATCAACGAGATGGGGCCACCCCCCCTTGCCCTCCCGGGACGGACTGATGGGACAATAAATACAGTATGATACCATATGGTTTTAAGACCACTACAATACAGTATGTGTGAAATATATTTTTATAATCAAAATGTAAAGTTAAATTTTCCTGATTATTCGTGATGATTGTCTCCTGATTACTCGTTGGCAAAATTTGCATTAGTACAAAATATAGATTATCTCAATACAGATGTAAACATGAAAGAAGCACATCACATTCACAAAAGGCTACAGTATAATAATAAACTATTTTTATATGTCAAACTGAGTAATATTGTTTTTCTTAAACAGCCCTCTTTTGTTTTTAAAATTAATTTAATATTTAACATACTGTAATATACAGTTTAAAATTAATAAAAGTCTAAACACTATGCAACATAGTGTTAAATTCTATAATTGGAAAAAAGATTGTCTCAAGGGGCTCATTTTGAATAGGATTCGAAAACAGGTGCTTTTTGGCGACAGCCCGAATGCTTCCACACGCCACGTTAAGCATTTACTGCATCACCTGACGGTTTTACAAAGTAGTGCAGTCTCACAAAAGAATACTTTTAAAAAAGCCCAGTGCAGGGGGTGGGGTGTGTTGTGTGCACCGCGATCTGCTGCATTAATGGCTGGATCTGTAGCTTTACAGTTGCAGTGTATCCTAGATGAGAACCATGTTCATTTTCAAGGCAAACATGCATACATGGACAATTTAGAGACACCAGCAACCATTCTTTGGAAGATGGGAGAAAAGCAGAAATCCCACACAAAGAAAGGAATAACATGAACAGGCCACTGCAAGGACGGAGTCTAGAATCAAACCTAGCAACTAAAAGCTGTGAGGCAGCAACACCAGTCCATCACACTGCACAAACATGCTTTTTGAAATGTTATCTGGAGATAACATTTAATCGATTAATCAATCAATCAATTAAATAACTAATTTGTATATCAAATTGGTGTTTAAAGAGAATAAAAAAAGAAAGTTGCCAGGGAGACCAGTGTTGAAACCAGTATCCAAGTATGCCATAACACCTCCTAAGGAGAACAGCTCTTTTTCTTAACATGTTTCATGACAGTTTTTAAATATTTCTTTAAATATTGTTACAAAGAGTTAAGAAAATGGTGAATAACAGGAATTGGTCAAGCAGCTTAGTCAAAAAGTAAAATAAATATGTAAGTATTTCTCCAATAATATACCAGAGCAGCTGGTGTAGTTAGAGCCATGTGAATTTTTGTTCTGCGGCACAGGCTTCTTCAAAAGAGTGCACACTTGGTTTAAAAAAATGTTTATATGTATATTTATATAGATTATATATAGATTAATTGAGAGACCTCCATTGTCATTTACCTCAGGCTGTAACAATATACATGTAGATAAATTGATTTATTCTTCACTCTTTTTTTTACTTTCAGTCCCAGTCTGATCTATACATGCAATATTTACTTTTAAGTCAGGATGTATTGAATAGTTTGTTACCAGTGTGTGAGGAGTCCAGCCTTATGGGTGTACTGGGTACAGTTTATGAACCCGTCCCGAAAATGTCCCAGTTGTCAAATTTATGTTAAACTGCTGTAGTAAGCTACAGTAGCTAACAGCAAATATCTTCACAGCTGTATTTAGACTAAAGAGGTGTTAACTGATTTAATGTTTAATGTTTCAGCTGTGCACATAACCCTTTATTAAAATAAAATTCAGCTGATGGCAATATGTGAACTCAATATCAAGTTAAAGGCTTATCTCATCCCCAGAAAACGAAGATGAAACGATAGAAATTCAATGTTGTTCCCAAATACCAACAATAAAAACAACATTTTGCTGTTTACATTGAGAATTATACCTGTTTGATGATAAACTGTTAAAAAGCTTACAAAATTATAAAAACAAAACTATGGAGTACAATACAATATCTACATGCTGCAGTTTCATCAACAGAATAAGATGTACAAAAAAAGGAAGAAACCCTAGTAGTAATATACAGATGCAACACAAGTCAGCATACACTTTTGACAGATTTCTGCAGAAGGAATCTATGTAGTTTTGTTATGCCTTGCTTTTGAGTTTTTATTTCCTGTTTCTTAATTGAGGGTTTATTTTATTGCGTAAAATCTTCTTTGAGTGTGGGCCAAACTAAGGTCAGTTTACATTTACACAGCTGTAAGGGTTTTATGAATTTTCCGGCAGTTACAGCAATTTTGTTTAGCTGTAACAGTAAATTGCATGAGTTAACTTTGGCTATTAGGAATCAATTGGCAGAACAACAAGAAGTCTTCACAAGGATTCACAACATATGGAATACATTTATTGATACACTTACCAATGTGTATATAAAAACATTCAAAATATGCTTATAGCAAGCATACAGAAGAAAACCAAAGATACAACATTCATTATACCACTGGTTACACTAATTTCCAAATCAGACTCATTAATTTAATCAACATTCAGGTGCTCATAAGTAACTACTGCTGCTTAAATGAATTCAATTTATATTAATGTGTTAATATAACAATTTTATTCTGAAGAGGTTGAATATTGACTTATACTTATTTGTAAGTCCCTCACAGAAGGATGGGGGAACAGTTGAAAGGGTCTGTCACAACGCTATCCAATCCATGTTCTGCTGGTCTGGTGCCACTCTAGTCCTAAGGCAGCTTAAGGCATTGGGGAGAGAAAGAGATGCTGCTGTAGCCTCACACTGACAGTCAATTCTCTCAAATGAGGTGTCCGGTGTTAGCATTGATCTGAACCAGGACGAGGTCTGTGCACAGGGTGGTAACTGCTCAGCTGGAGCGAGTCACACAAAAAGGTTTGCTCCCAGCATAGTGGCTACTGTCGAATAATGCTGTATTCAGGAGTGTCTACAAAAGTCCAACTTTATTGCTCAAGTGATCAAGCAGACCTGTAACTAGCTAATCACATGATCCTGCTACAGGCCAGGCCTCAGGCAGAATACTGTCTTTACGTTCAGGCTCACTCCCTAACACAGCGCTTCGTAAAAAGTTTGAGTCCCAGAGTTTCGACAACAAGAGTGGCAGGCACATGGTTCTGTTGTTGGTCAGCCAAGTTGATTCAGCGGAGAGAGGATGGCAGCGGAGTCAGAGGTAATACGGTGCTTTTTAACTGGGGAAAATACAGTTGGTGATTGGTAAAAAAGATCCCAAGGTGCAGACACCCTGTAGATCCCCGATTGGTTGTTCATCTTGTTGGATAACTGACTATGCCCTGTGACTTATTTTCAGTTGAGCCTATGTCCCTTTGCTAGACATCCAGGTGCCAGCAGTGGACATCCATCTTAATGGAGTATGACAACAGATTTGTCCTGGGAAATATTCTTATCAAAAAAATAAGCTCATCTCCCTCATGTGCTCACATGCAAAGACCAATAGGTCATCCTGTCCTACTCATCCTGACCACTGACAGGGGCCTCTTTGGCTGTCAGGCAATAGGTTGTTTTGTCCAGGCACACATAACAGACCTGTCCCATGGTTCTTAACCCAAAGTTAACTACAAATGGAAGACCAAGATAAGACACCTGTTTTTCATATATACTGCAATATCGAATGTGCATCTCCACTGTATGTAATTATATTACCAATATAAATTTACCAATATAAGTTATTGTGCTTTGAGAGGACATAGAGATTTTAACATTTTTAACTTACAGTGGCACAATACTTGTTCTCTTTTTATTTCTCTCAAATAATATTCAAAAAATAGTCAGCTGTGTTAAAATAGTCCTAAAAACTCTGTTGTCTGTATTTAAAAAATGAAAATTGATCACTCTATAATAGTATCTATACCCCAAAATTTGTGTTTTTAAATGGAAGTCTAAAAATGGAAAGGAGGAAATGAACTACATGTACAGTATATTGCTATTATAAGGAAAAATAGGCCAAGGTTATTTTTCAAAGTTTTATATTTTCTTTCTGATTGCTAAGAACAATACATTTTGGTATCTTTATATTATCCATCCATTCAGTTAACGCCAAAGATCTAACAAAGGCAAAAATTACATTACAAAAATGACAAGTTAAATTTTAAAAATATTAATATATCTAACATTCTCATCTTAAATGCTAGACTTTTATTGGTACACATTGTTTTTTTTTTGTGGTGTCTAATCTTAATTTAAATTATGTGTTTCATGACTGTATATCCAATACCAGTCAGGAGTGTGTCCCCTGAAATACAGCAGCACTGCCTCAAAACTATTGAAATATAATAATAAAAAGGGTGCACATTAGTACATCGAGGTAATAGCCCATATAGAATATTAAATGAATGACTCATGGATTCTACAGCAAAAAAAAAACTGCTACAGTTTATCAGTCTGGCCAGAACAACACTCCTTTATCTAATGAAAAAAGCAGCACTTCTAGCATTCCTTCCCAATTTTACACAGTTCACCAAATATATCAGTCTCACTTCTCCCCCAGGGCTCATTTCCTCTGCATTAGGTGGTTTCAGGTCTAGCAATGCATCAGTGCATCATGCTATTACTCAGACCATGGCATAATAATAATAACAACAATAACAATGATACACACACACAGGCAGACAAAACAACAGGGTTACCTGGAAGTCTCAGTACAATGGAGAAGATTCAAAATTAACCATTGATATGTATTTTATTGATATTTACATTACTATTTATATATCTTTCCTCTTATGATATCTCTATTTGTTATGAGACTACCCTAGGTCTTTTGTTAAACAATACAAGAGTTTAATATGCATTTGGCCTTTAGCCCAAATAATCTCATGGATCATAAGAAATCTGGTTAAATCTTTTTCCTTCTCCCATCAAGCATAACCCATACAATTTCAGAGTGGTTATCAGAGAAGTCCCCTCATAAATTTCAAAACCTGTTGAAGTGATCAAATTAAAAAGCAAAACCATAACCCCAAATTCCTTACTTATAGTATTATAAAGCACTTACAAATTAGCTCACAATTTTGACTTTGATTTGTGCAGTGCCAAAACAACTATGACTTTAATGTTACCACTGATATGTTTCATTATGACATTACATAACACTTTGACGCCTCCTGTATTGTTTTCATCTCACATTTTCCACTTGCAGCACAAACGTATACACATTGGTGCTTGTAATAAACTAGGTCTCAGAGAGAATGCGACAATTTCCAAGCAAGTGCTTGAATCCAGGAGCAGGCTGGTGCACAGCGAACCAAGACAAAGGTGGAGATTACACTTCAGAATCCAAGGAGTATCGAAAAACAGAGTCAGACAGGCAAAGTCTGTAGCTCGGTAATCTCAAAGCAGACAAAAGCCAGGGAAGATCAGGGTTCACAGGCAGGAGTCAATGCAGGAAGTCAGTTCATAGCAAGCTGACAAGGGAAAGCAAGCAAAGCATAGCAAAGCACAGAGAAACTGACAGGACTCTCAGGAAGAAAACCCACAATGACAGAGTGCTAGAGCAGGGGTAGTCAGGATTTCAATATTGTACAATAGATGATAACAAGATAATTTTCTGTTGCTTAGAGGCACAGGTTATTGACAATTGCCCATACTGTATACACTTCTATCTATAACACTTTTCTCCATTGCTTTTTGCCTAAATGCTTTAATTTCTGTTATAGTAATTAAATACGCTCGATTGAGCAACAGTTTTCGAGTTACAAATCTCTCACTAGATTTTAATTTTTTTTTCCTGTTTCCTTTGATATTAAGATCTTTTATATGGAATTCAGATTAGAAAAAAAAGAAAAACTGTAAGAGAATTTGTATTTCCAGAAAATTACTCCCTTCTCTTTTA